>NW_027362914.1:3600000-4200000 GCF_046119375.1 Phyllobates terribilis
ATTCACATTATCCTCCTTCTTAGCATAACTCCTCTTCAGCCCTGTTGCTAGCTCATCCTGTATTTCTCGTCCACCTCTGCAGTGCACCCGGGACTGGCCTTCAACTTCCATCTATGCAGGTCCCTGTCCATCTTCCTTTGTACTTCAGAGCACACAAAGTGTCCGGCAGCTCCTATGCCAGACCTTAGGCTCTGGACGTGACTGGAGCGACTGCTCTGGATCCCAGTAATGCCTCCCACTGCCTGGAACATTGAGTACTATATACAGTGGGTACGGAAAGCATTCAGACCCCTTTACATCTTTCACTCTTTGTTTCATTGCAGCCATTTGGTAAATTCTAAAAAGTTCTTTTTTTTTCTCATTAAAGTACACTGTGCACCCCATCTTGACTGAAAAAAAACAGAAATGTAGAAATTTTTGCAAATTTATTAAAAAAGGAAAACTGAAATATCACATGGTCATAAGTATTCAGACCCTTTGCTCATATTTAAGTCACATGCTGTCCATTTCTTGTGATCCTCCTTGAGATGGTTCTACTCTTTCATTGGAGTCCAGCTGTGTTTAATTAAACTGATAGGACTTGATTTGGAAAGGCACACACCTGTCTATATAAGACCTCACAGCTCACAGTGCATGTCAGACCAAATGAGAATCATGAGCTCAAAGGAACTGCCTGTTACGATGTTAGTAGATACCCTGAAGTCCAATGGCGTGGGCCAAAAGCAGAGACTGAGACAAGAGTAGTGTGAAAGTCTATTTTAAACTCAAGTGCAAAAGATCACAGCAAACAGTTTATGAAGGTAAGTTCATTCCAAACAATACTTCTTAGAACCTAATCTGTAAGGCACGGCCTTCATTACTATTAGGCTATGCAAAAGTTAACCATAGTTCAAGTTTACTTAGGTACAGTAATATGCAAACAGAAATAAGGATAGTAAGCAGACGTAGGCATTCCTCAGTTGATTGTGGACTCACGTAGTGCAGAAGAGAAGACAAACTGGAATATGGATCTGGATATTGAAGAATGCAGGAGGTGCAGCGGAGGAAACAGCGATGTCTTAAGCAGAGCTGGAGTCGGGTATTTAAACACAGAGCAAGATGGTGACTATACCAGAGGTGTAGAGATCCAGGAGAAGTTTTCTTCAGGAAGACAAAAGTTCAGAGATCCCAGCGTGAGTGAACAACAGCCAGCGGTTCCTTTCAGCAGAAGTCCCCTTAGCAGAGGATTCAGGCAGCAATCCTTTCAGCGGATGACTAGGAGTAAACACAAAGTCAGCAAGACTCTATTCAGAGGGCTAGCACAGGTGAGTAGAAAGCTAAAAGCACACAATACTCAGGCAAGGCATGATTGCAACACATGCAGTTTAAGTAGGTCCACAGGCAGGAAACACATGACCCCAGTGAGGCAATGGAAGCCATCTTGGCTAAGGGAAAAACTACTGGCAAAGTAAAATTAAACCTGGCATCCTGACACTGCCAAAGGAGCTTAGAGACAGAATTGTGGCAAGGCACAGATCTGGCCAAGTTTACAAAAGAATTTCTGCATTAGTCAAGGGTCCTAAGAACACAGTGGCCTCCATAATCCTTAAGTGGAAAAAGTTTGGGACCACCAGAAGTCTTCCTAGACCTGGCCGTCCAGCTCAACTGAGCAATCGTGGGAGAAGAGCCTTGGTGAGAGAGGTAAAGATGAACCCCAAGATCACTGTGGCTGAGCTCCAAAGATGCAGTAGGGAGATGGGAGAAAGTTGCATAAAGTCAACTATCACTGCAGCCCTCCACAAGTCGAGCCTTTATGGCAGAGTGGCCCAACGGAAGCCTCTCCTCAGTGCAAGACATATGAAAGCCTGCACAGAGTTTGCTTAAAAACACATGAAGGACTCCCAGTCTATGAGAAATAAGATTCTTTGGTCTGATGAGACTAAGATAGAACTTTTTGGTGATAATTCTAAGGGGTATGTGTGGAGAAAACCAGGCACTGCTCATCACCTGCCCAATACAATCCCAACAGTGAAACATGGTGGTGGCAGCATCATGGGGGTGTTTTTCAGCTGCAGGGACAGGACGACTGGTTGGAATTGAAAGAAACATGAATGTGGCCAAGTACACAGATATCCTGGATGAAAACCTCTTCCAGAGTGCTCTGGACCTCAGACTTGGCCGAAGGTTCACCTTCCAACAAGACAATGACCCTATGCACACAGTTAAAATAACAAAGGAGTGGCTTCAGAACAACTCTGTGACCATTCTAGACTGGCCTAGCCAGAGCCCTGACCTAAACCCAATTGAACATCTCTGGAGAGACCTGAAAATGGCTGTCCACCAACGTTCACCATCCAACCTGACAGAACTGGAGAGGATCTGCAAGGAAGAATGGCAGAGGAACCCCAAATCCAGGTGTGAAAAACTTGTTGCATCATTCCCAAGAAGGCTCATGGATGCACTAGCTCAAAAGGGGGCTTCTACTCAATACTGGTCATTTGGTCTGACATGCACTGTGAGCTGTGAGGTCTTATATAGACAGGTGTGTGCCTTTCCAAATCAAGTCCTATCAGTTTAATTAAACACAGCTGGACTCCAATGAAAGAGTAGAACCATCTCAAGGAGGATCACAAGGAAATGGACAGCATGTGACTTAAATATGAGCAAAGGGTCTGAATACTTATGACCATGTGATATTTCAGTTTTCCTTTTTTAATAAATTTGCAAAAATTTCTACATTTCTGTTTTTTTCAGTCAACATGGGGTGCAGAGTGGACTTTAATGAGAAAAAAATGAACTTTTTAGAATTTACCAAATGGCTGCAATGAAACAAAGAGTGAAAAATTTAAAGGGGTCTGAATGCTTTCCGTACCCACTGTACTTCAATAAAACTCACCCTATAGATACCCTAGCCTGAACCTGCATGTCAATGGAGATGGGCATCCTACATATAGATGACAATGGCACCCTTGCTGAACGGCAGCTGCCCCTAGACCCTAAAAGTCCCTTATTCGTACTTACATAGACCAAAGATCTGACAGTCTACCAGAAACTGGTACAGATATCACATCAAACAATCAATCCTCAGTGTGTACTAAATGATTAAAGTGACAACAGTGAATAAAGTGACAATGTGCAAATTTATAAAAACACCCAAGAACGTTCCTAATATCTTTGGACCTCCAAGCCAAAGGATACATTCGGGCATCCAAACAAAGGCTACAATCAGCCCTGTTCAACACCCTAGATGCTGATTACCTGCCTTATAGTGGAGGGTGACACCCTAGTTAATGTTGACACTGTGGCGCCCCCGCTCCACGGCGGCTATCCCTGGATAACCCTAGCCAGCCCTGGAATTAATCACCCATAGAGGTATCAATGACATAAATGATCACAAGACTAAACAATAAAAGGAACTTATCTTGATAAAGTGCAATACTGATGCGTATCATCTTTATGCCGCATGTCCCGATTTTAAAGAGATTTAATAAAATTTGTATTTTAGGGTTTATGTTATACTTATGTCTTATGGTATCCTAAGCTTATCTTATGCTATACTCACATTATGCATTAACACTTCACATGCTGTTACATCACCATTATACATTACATAAGACACATATCACTTTTAGATATAAAACCGCAAGACAGTATTCACATGACGTGTTTGTTGTCTTCAGGGGCAGGAACAGGGTAAGACAGTCCACATCCCTACAGTTTTGTATCTTGGGCTCTGTGCACACAGCCTGCTCCAAGCTTAGCCGGTAAGAGCCCTATCTATGTGGTACAATACTGGGGTTCATCGTATGTTTTCCGCATCTACTGTATGGAGGTTTCTCTACTATCAATAAAGAGAAGGGTTTTCGCAGCCTTATTCTTAAGAAGACAGGGGGTTTAGCTCCATGTCACACTACACACCGTGGTAAGGTGTATGAGGGGAGCATAGCCTGCCTAATCTAATAGTATGGGCGTCACTAATAGGCTGTAAACCAGACACTGTGCGTGACCAGCGCCAAAATATCTACCAGTACCTCATATATAGATTTTGCACGTTATTTTTATTCAGGGTTCAGACAAGCCCATCAATGCTGGATTTGTAAACTAGGGGGTCTGTCCTCATGGGGTGCACTTAGATAGTGCTTTGCAGCCTGCCTAATCTAACAGTATGAGGGTCACTAATAGGCTGTAAACCCTATATTGAGCACTATCTGTGTTAGGCGTCAGGTGTTTTCTGGATCTGAAATGGGTTCAGAATCATCAGTGGATTCTGTGGTCTCCCGTTCCGGTCCAGATGCTGCTCAGCATCATCGTCAGTCCCAACGCCTAGCTGGTGCACGAGATGTACAAGCTGTCTCTTGGGTCTTTGTTCCTAGCAACATGAAAGATAGGTTGCGGAGGGAAACAGGGCTGTTACAGCCTAAGTCCAGGATACACTGCACTGAGCATGCCCGTGACATGGCGGACCGTGATTAGTGGTTTGGGAGTCAGCTGATCCGGTGACCTGGCACCGCCTGATTGGTCGCGGGTGACGTCACCAATAATGTGACGATGGGCAGGGCTTAATATTTAATATTTAAATAGCACGCCCACAAACATGGCGGCGCACTCTGATCATTGAGCTGAGTTGGTGTTATTGTGTGGACGCTTGGTCGTTTCGGCTCCACGTGTGCTTTTGCTGTTATAGCTTCTGACAGGCAGGTTTAGCAGGGGATAGACAGCCTTAGATGGAGGGAGGCAGGTAGCTTCGTCTGACACTCTGGCTCCAACAAGGGGGTCGCTATACACCCCGAGCAGACTGCGGACTCCGTATTCCCGGCACCGCCTGTTAGCCACGTGGAGAGATACTCCTCAGTCCGGTAGCAAGCCGGCTGGGAGCACGTATAAGCCGGCGTGAATCACACACGCATCCGAGCGCCTGCTGCGTAGCCTCTGTGCAGTTAACAGGGCTACGGCTCCATTATTTGTCGCACATCTCTCGTGCAGTTAATGGAGATAGTGCGAATCCCTATTCCCGTTCCGGTGTGCAGTAACACGGGGGGGATTGTTATTTCAGTTGGTTGTTTTACCTTCTTACCCGGAAGGTGTTCGTCCGCAGTCCTCCAGGCTGCATCACGGACCCCGGGTTCGTTTGCTTTCCATTATTTAATAAAGTTGTTTGCAACCATTCCCCTAACAATCTGTGTGTGATCAGTGACCTATACAAGCCATTTTTTGTGTGCAGTTTTAATACTAAGCAATGACCCCCTCCAAGAATTGGTAGGTTATGAGTTGGTTGTCTCATCAGTATTTTGCACCTGTGCTGCCCCTGCCTTTATTATATGGTTTGCTTCATCCTGATTAGTGCATTCGTTTTGAGACCTGGGCTGGAGAATAAATACTGTTCCTCTTTTTTGCTGTGTTAATAATTTTTTTCAGTTTTAATTCAACTACTCTAGCATCAAGCTCCTAATTCGCTTTGTCTAAAGGAAGTTAGATGGCAATGTTTTATTGTGTGAGGTATGGAACTCTCTACCACATGACCTTGTAATACTTAATTCTCTAAAAAAAAGTTCAAGGAGGTCCTGTGTGACTTTCTTGAATAACATTACAGGTTATTCATACTAGATTTTGTTATGGGACGTTGATCCAAGCAACTAGTCTGATTGCCATATGTGGAGTCGGGAAGGAATTTTTCCCCTAATTTTGGGCAAGCAGCATCTGCCTCATGGGTTTTTTTGACTTCCTCTGGATCAACACATAAGCTTTTCACAGGTCTCTATATATAGTGTGATGGCTCCCACAGCTCTTTATATACAGTACTAGATGGTGGCCCGATTCTAACGCATCGGGTATTCTAGAATCTGTATGCGGCCGACCAGGCGCAATCAACAGAGTGGTGTTTAAATGTGGCGCCAAAATCGCTGATTGGTCGCGGCCGCCGGCCACGACCAATCAGCAGAGCGGTGTTTAAATTTGGCGCCAGTATCGCTGATTGGTCGCGGCGCCAATATCGCTGATTCCGACCAATCAGCGAATCGTATTACTGAGGACCGGGCAGCGACGCTACCTGTGCGGGTACTTCCGCTGCAAGGAACCGGGAGATGGCCGGCTGCTCACAGCCAAAGTATCCCGACTGGCGGCGCCGCTCCCCGGTCCTCGCTTCACACTTGCCGTCGGGAGATCAGCGGCCCTAGCCATTGATCTCCCGACGGTAGCCGCATGGAGGTCAGCGGCGCCGCCGGTCGCGGTACTTCTGCTGCGAGCAGCCGGGAGATGAGCGGCTAGCGCCGGTCATCTCCCGGCTGCATCGCCGCTGACCTCCATGCGGCAGATGAGCTGCTAACGGCCGCCATCTTTTTCTGAAATCCCGCGTCGCTGATTGGCCGCGGCTGGACCAATCAGCGACGCAGGATTTCCTGGACAGAAGGACAGACAGACAGACGGGATAAGACGATTATATACAGTACAGACCAAAAGTTTGGACACACCTTCTCATTTCAAGATTTTTCTGTATTTTCATGACTATGAAAATTGTACATTCACACTGAAGGCATCAAAACTATGAATTAACACATGTGGAATTATATACTTAACAAAAAAGTGTGAAACAACTGAAAATATGTCTTATATTCTAGGTTCTTCAAAGTAGCCACCTTTTGCTTTGATGACTGCTTTGCACACTCTTGGCATTCTCTTGATGAGCTTCAAGAGGTAGTCAATGGAAATGGTCTTCCAACAATCTTGAAGGAGTTCCCAGAGATGCTTAGCACTTGTTGGCCCTTTTGCCTTCACTCTGCGGTCCAGCTCACCCCAAATCATCTCGATTGGGTTCAGGTCTGGTGACTGTGGAGGCCAGGTCATCTGGCGTAGCACCCCATCATTCTCCTTCTTGGTGAAATAGCCCTTACACAGCCTGGAGGTGTGTTTGGGGTCATTGTCCTATTGAAAAATAAATGATGGTCCAACTAAACGCAAACCGGATGGAATAGCATGCCGCTGCAAGATGCTGTTGTAGCCATGCTGGTTCAGTATGCCTTCAATTTTGAATAAATCCCCAACAGTGTCACCAGCAAAGCACCCCCACACCATCACACCTCCTCCTCCATGCTTCTCGGTGGGAACCAGACATGTAGAGTCCATCCGTTCACCTTTTCTGCATCGCACAAAGACACGGTGGTTGGAACCAAAGATCTCAAATTTAGACTCATCAGACCAAAGCACAGATTTCCACTGGTCTAATGTCCATTCCTTGTGTTCTTTAGCCCAAATAAGTCTCTTCTGCTTGTTGCCTGTCCTTAGCAGTGGTTTCCTAGCAGCTATTTTACCATGAAGGCCTGCTGCACAAAGTCTCCTCTTAACAGTTGTTGAAGAGATGTGTCTGCTGCTAGAACTCTGTGTGGCATTGACCTGGTCTCTAATCTGAGCTGCTGTTAACCTGCGATTTCTGAGGCTGGTGACTCGGATAAACTTATCCTCAGAAGCAGAGGTGACTCTTGGTCTTCCTTTCCTGGGGCAGTCCTCATGTGAGCCAGTTTCTTGCAGCGCTTGATGGTTTTTGCATCTGCACTTGGGGACACTTTCAAAGTTTTACCAATTTTTTGCATTGACTGACCTTCATTTCTTAAAGTAATGATGGCCACTCATTTTTCTTTACTTAGCTGCTTTTTTCTTGCCATAATACAAATTCTAACAGTCTATTTAGTAGGACTATCAGCTGTGTATCCACCAGACTTCTGCACAACACAGCTGATGATCCGAACCCCATTTATAAGGCAAGAACTCCCACTTATTAAACCTGACAGGGCACACCTGTGAAGTGAAAACCATTTCCGGTGACTACCTCTTGAAGCTCATCAAGAGAATGCCAAGAGTGTGCAAAGCAGTCATCAAAGCAAAAGGTGGCTACTTTGAAGAACCTAGAATATAAGACATATTTTCAGTTGTTTCACACTTTTTTTGTTAAGTATATAATTCCACATGTGTTAATTCATAGTTTTGATGCCTTCAGTGTGAATGTACAATTTTCATAGTCATGAAAATACAGAAAAATCTTTAAATGAGAAGGTGTGTCCAAACTTTTGGTCTGTACTGTATATTAGATGATGACCCCACAGACCCTTTACACAGCATTATGTTTCCACAGCTCCTTGTATACAGTATGATTCCCTCATTGTTCCCTAAATACAGTATGATGTGCTCACAGCTCCATATACACCGTATGATGTCCCCACACATGCAGATACACAATATGATACCTATACACAATATGATGCCCCTACATCTCCCTATACACAATATGATGCCCCTACATCTCCCTCCATCTGAACAAGTCTCTCCAGCTTCAGAAAGATTATGGACGCATCACATTTTTTTTTACGGACAGGGAAAAAAGTGCCCTATTTTTATGGACTGTCCAAGAATTTCTGGACAGTTGGCTACCCTGCTATTAGTTCCACTGGGGTGGCAGCCTAGGTGGATGCTGGAAGCACAACCGTCTCTCCCTAAGATTCGGAGAGGGAAGGCCACCGATTCCTGACCCTTGCTGTGGCCTTTTCGTTGAGAGGGATGGTTTATTGAGGGCCCATATATACACACAGTCATGGCCGGAAGTGTTTAGCAACCTTGAGATTGTTCCAGAAAGTGAAGTATTTCTCCCAGAAAATTATTACAATTACACATGTTTTGTTATACATTTGTTATAATATTTATTTCCTTTGTGTGTATTGAAACAGCACAAAAAAATGGGAAAAAAAGGCAAATTGGACATAATTTCACATAAAACTCCAAAAATGGGCCGGACAAAATTGTTGGCACTTTTCCAAAATTGTGGAAAAACAACTTTGCTTCAAGCATGTGATGCTCGTTAAAACTCACCTGTGGCAAGTAACAGTCGTGGGTAATATGAAAGTCATACCTGAGACCAGATAAAAAGTGGAGAAGATAGATAGATATGAGATTGATAGATAGATAGATATGAGATAGATAGATGGATATGTGGCACCCCAGGGTCTGGTTACCACTGTAATAGAAATATTATGTCTGAGAGCAAGTGGGAGGTTTCCTGGTTCGGAGCCCTTAAACATGCAACACCTCCTGTCCCAGACCAGATAGGGGAGGAACCTGCCCTATATAAACTGGATCTGGGGCGGGGTTAGTGAAGTCAGAGCCTGGAGTTAGTTCCAGACACAGGGAAAGTAACAGTGAGGAGCTCTGTAGGAGCAGGAGCTGAAGACCAGGGACTTGAGCTAAGCGGAGTTCGTCCTGGCAGAAGACTCTGAGAACCGGACACAGGAGTCCGAGGTTGCGGGGACTTATATATACCCAGCAGCAGAAACCCGCCGGCAGGGGATTTCAAGTCCTCTGGCCATAGAAGCCCGGAGGCTCAGTCACGAGCAAGGGACCAGCACTGCAATCGAGGAGCGGGGGCTATCAGAAGGCCCCAAGTCACCAGCCATACAGGTGAGCACCACACGGAACACTCAGGGACGTGGGCTACTTCCACTCGCTTACAGCAAGGTAGCCAGGAAGAGTGCAGATAGTAAGGGAGGCCTACAACTCCACCTGGCCAGGGGAACTCCAGTTTGCTCACAGACTGACCAGGCCTCTTATGCTAGCCAGTACTCCCGGGAGGGTCTGCCTTATCACCATCAGTAAAGACCCTGAACTGCACTGCAAAGCCTCTGAGTCATTCCTGCTGCGCTCGTGCACCATCACTCCTATCATCCACACTCACTAGCCTGAGGCTATACTCCTCCCGTGGGGAGTTATACTACACTCTGCTGCCCTCACAACATCAGCCTCAGAGGTCTGCTCAGGTCTGCTCAGCAGCGGCGGTTCTTATTGACCGCAATCCACGGGTGGCGTAGTCGGACATTGCATTATACTGATACAGAGACTGCCACAATATTGGTCTGGCCACCCTGAGCCACGGGACCGGGTCGCCACTACTACTCCCAGCATTGCCCTGAAGTCCGGTCCCGGGTGCCCCATGGCCCAGGGGGCGCGTCATATAGATAATAGATAGATGATAGATTGTTCTATGATATGAGATAGAGGTCGTTATAGACAGGTTTATACACTCTCTCCCGAAGTCGGTAAAATCCTGGGTTGCCCAGGGAGATCCCTATAATGCTGATGACTTGGTGGGGTTGGTGGAAAGATACCAGGCGGTTGAGAGTCCGTTGGGAAAACAAGGGGTCGTAGCCTCTCAATACTGGGGTTCCCAAAAGGTGGCGGACACCCAAAAGAAGCAAGCTAGCGCCACACCTGGGGGGCATCCTAGAGTTCAGGAGGGGTCTGAGTTGCTGCCCAAGGTCCCACCCCATAATATAGTGTGTTGGAGATGTCATACCCCTGGCCATATTGCCTCCCGGTGTCCCATAACCTCTGAACCAATGGACTGTAACATGGGCCGGCGTTGCTCTTATTTTGCCTACCCCGCCTGCAGCGCGGTTCGTCAACATGGCGAGGGCCCTCAGGCATGCTCAGTGTCAGTTAACGGGGCACAAGTCTCTGGACTATTGGTCTCAGGAAGTTTGGTGACCCTGATAAGGGCCACACTCCCTCATCGGCTGGTTTCTGGGAAGGTGGTGGATGTCCGGTGTATCCATGGGGACGCTAAGAACTATCCTGTGGCCCAGGTGGATGTAAACACAGACTGTGGCACCACATCTCATGAAGTGGCGGTCGTTAAGGACCTATTGCATCCCATAATAATTGGACGTTACTTTGCATTATTCTGGGAAATGTGGGGGAAAGCGGGGACACCTGGTTGCTTGGACGACAGCCAGATCGCCCCTAAGGAAACTTACCCGCAGAACATAGTAGATGAGTTTCCCATGTGTGTGCTGGTGGGCAATGAGGATGAAGTAGCATCCCCTGAGTCCAATATCCCTGAGCTAGAGGTGTCCGAGGGAAACTTTAGAACTGCCCAACTCAGGGATTTAACTCTGAAAGGGGCCTTTGAAAATGTTACTGTGTTAAATGGGGTGCCTCAGGAACCGGGGGCTGACACTCGGTTCCCTCATTTTGCTGTGAATGGGGATTTGCTGTACAGAATAACCAAGCCAAGGGGTGAGGTAATAGAACAGTTGCTGGTGCTAGGGCCCTATAGACGCAGGGTGTTAGACATGGCTCATTCTCATGTGTTGGGTGGTCACCTGGGTGCAGACAAGATTCAAGAACGGATCCTCCAAAGATTCTACTGGCCAGGTTGCTATAGAGAAATATAGAGTTATTGTCGTTCCTGCCCCACATGCCAGATAACCTCCCCAGTGGCCCACTTCCGCAGTCCCCTAGTGCCACTACCAGTCATCGAGGTTCCATTCGAACGCATAGCAATGGATCTAGTGGGGCCTCTGGTCAAGTCCGCCCAAGGGCATCAGTATATCCTGGTGGTATTAGATTATGCTACATGGTATCTGGAGGCCGTACCACTACGAAACTCCTCCACCAGGTGTATAGCCCGGGAGTTAGTCCACATGTTTTCAAGAACCGGGTTGCCTAACGAGATCCTAACAGACCAAGGAACTCCATTTATGTCGAAGGTCATGAGGGAATTGTGCAAGACACTGCAGATTGCACAACTGAGAACCTCCGTGTACTCTCCCCAGACGGACGGACTGGTAGAGAGGTTTAACAAAACCTTGAAAGCAATGTTGAGGAAAGCAGTGGAAAAGGATGGCCGAGACTGGGACTATATGTTGTTCGCCATGAGGGAAGTTCCCAAAGCTTCCACAGGTTTCTCCCCGTTTGAACCACTCTATGGACGACACCCTCAGGACTCCTGGAGGTGGAGAAAGAGTCCTGGGAAGCTGAGACCACTCCCTATAGGAGAGTGGTGGAGCACGTTGCCCAGATGCAAGAGAGGATTGCCCATGTGATGCCCATTGTGAGGGAGCACCTCCTCAAGGCACAAGAGGCACAGTCCAGGGTGTATAATAGGTCGGCCAGGGTGAGATCGTTCAACCCAGGAGATCGAGTGCTTGTGCTAGTCCCACAGTGGAGAGCAAGTTCATGGCCAAGTGGCAGGGCCCCTATGAGGTGGTAGAGAAAGTGGGGGAAGTCAACTTTAAGATCCACCAACCAGGGAAGAGGAAGCCCTACCAAATTTACCATGTTAACTTGATTAAGCCATGGCAAGATAGAGAGCCTGCGGAAGCTCCCTGTTTAGTGGCTGAGGCTGAGGCCGATATGAAAGAGGTCAAGGTGGCAGAGTCACTGTCACATGCCCAAAAGCAACAGTGCAAAGAGTTGTTACAGCGAAATAAAGACATGTTTTCGGAGTTGCCAGGACTCACTCAGGTCATAGAGCATGAGGTTCTCACAGAGCCTCATGTTCGCGTCAATCTAAAACCATACCGGATCCCCGAAGCCCGCAGAGAGGTGATCTCTAAAGAAGTAAGGCGGATGCTAAACCTGGGAGTCATTGAAGAGTCCAAAAGTCGATGGTCCAGTCCTATAGTCTTAGTGCCGAAACCAGATGGGGAATGGCGGTTTTGCAACGACTATAGGAAGCTGAAGGAGGTCTCAAAGCTCGACGCCTACCCAATGCCTAGGGTAGATGAGCTTATCGAAAGGCTAGGACCCACTCGGTACATCACCACTCTGGACTTCACCAAAGGATATTGGCAAATTCCCCTGTCCAAAGAGGCTAAGGAGAAGACAGCCTTCTCGACGCCAATACGTCAGGATGCCGTTTGGGTTGAAGGGAGCTCCGGCCACCTTCCAGAGAGCCATGGACCGGATCTTAGCACCCCACAAACAGTATGCAGCGGCCTACCTAGATGCTATCGTCATATTTAGCCAGGACTGGGAAAGTCATCTGGACAAAGTTCAAGCCATACTTGATGCCCTAAGGAAGGCGGGCTTTACTATCAACCCGAAGAAATGTGCCATGGGGATGGAGGAAGCCAAGTACCTAGGGTGCGTGGTTGGTAGAGGGGAAATAAAACCACAAATAAATAAGGTCAAGGCGATCTTGAACTGGCCACAGCCCCTCTCGAAGAAGCAGGTCAGGGCGTTTCTAGGCATTGTGGGCTACTATCGAAGATTTGTCCCTAACTTTGCCCTGATAGCAGCCCCACTGATGGATCTTCTGAAAGGGATGAAGTCAGCTATGGCCAAGTGGTCCCCGGAAGCAGAGGCGACCTGCCAGGAATTGAAACTGGTCCTCTGTAAACAACCAGTCTTGGTGGCACCCAGCTTCTCCAAGGAGTTTGTGGTCCAGATGGATGCATCGGATGTCGGGCTGGGAGCAGTCTTGTCCCAGGAGATTAACGGAGAAGAACACCCTGTAAAATACCTCAGTCTGAAGCTCTCCGCTTGTGAGAAGGACTACTCCATTGTAGAAAAAGAATGTTTGGCCATTAAGTGGGCGTTAGACACTCTGAGGTATTACCTATTAGGTAGAAGGTTCAGGGTAGTGTCAGACCATGCCCCATTGAGGTGGATGCGAGAAAAGAAGGGAAACAATGCCAGAGTGACTAGGTGGTTCCTGGCTCTACAAGATTTTAGTTTCCGGGTAGAGCATAGGCCTGGGAAACAACATGGGAATGCCGCTGCCTTGTCAAGGATTTATTGTATGGTGACAGAAGGTGCCAAGCCCTACGGCTTTGGACAGAGGGGGGGTGTATGTAAGGTTGCTGCCGGACAGATCGTGGACGGGAGGTATGTGTCCTCGAAGTGCCATGCTTCGGTGATGTAGGATCCGGAGAAGCAGGCTCCAGCACACATAGTGCTGAGAGGTATTTAATGGGTCCGGATTACAGGGCCGGGTTTTGTGAGCAGCTGAAAGAGCTGGGGGGAACAGCTGCTCACTTACCTCCAGTCCAGGTCTTGGAAGGCTAATTTAAGACAGCTGCGCCTGTCTCTGTCTGTCTGTGTTTGCTGGGCAAGGTGAGCAGACCTTGCAGGTGCTTCTTAGACTCTGCAGGAGGCAGAGAAAAGCACCTTGTTTAAGCGGCTGAAGCCGTGCTGCATGGACTTGTTATTTTGAGCTTTGTTCTGTTATTCCTTTTTGTGCCAGGAAAAGGCTGTAACTTTTGTTTCTTAACTGGTGTATGGACACTAAAATAAGCCACCAGTTTGTTTGAACCCGTGGACTGCATCACTGTGTGAACCTGTGCCTACCTCCAAATCCCTACACTATCTATCTATCTATTTATCTATCTATCCATCTATCTATCCATCTATTTATTCATCTATCCATCTATCTATCCATCCATCATACATGGATAGATAGAAAGATAGATAGATACATATATGGATAGATAGATGGATAGATAGATATGAAATAGAGTATATAAGGATAGATAGATGATAGATAATCCTATGATATGATAGGTTTGATCGTGCATTTCCAATGTCTCTTACCACTGCTGCCATGATAGAGCATTTTCTACACTTTCTCGGTTCCCTCTTCCATTGCTGGAGGCTAACTTCTGCCGCATGAAATACAGTGGTGGCCAAAAGTATTGGCACCCCGGCAATTCTGTCAGATAATACTCAGTTTCTTCCTGAAAATGATTGCAATCACAAATTCTTTGGTATTATTATCTTCATTTAATTTGTCTTCAATGAAAAAACACAAATAGAATTGTCCTAAAGCCAAATTGGATATAATTCCACATCAAACCTAAAAAAGGGGATGGACAAAAGTATTGGCACTGTTTGAAAAATCATGTGATGCTTCTCTAATTCGTGTAATTAACAGCACCTGTAACTTACCTGTGGCACCTAACAGGTGTTGGCAATAACTAAATCACACTTGCAGCCAGTTAACATGGATTAAAGTTGACTCAACCTCTGTCCTGTGTCCTTGTGTATACCACATTGAGCATGGAGAAAAGAAAGAAGACCAAAGAATTGTCTGAGGACTTGTGAAACCAAATTGTGAGGAAGCATGAGCAATCTGAAGGCTACAAGTCCGTCTCCAAAGACCTGAATGTTCCTGTGTCTTCCGTGCGCAGTGTCATCAAGAAATTTAAAGCCCATGGCACTGTGGCTAACCTCCCTACATGTGGACGGAAAAGAAAAATTGACGAGAGATTTCAACGCAAGATTGTGCGGATGGTGGATAAAGAACCTCGACTAACATCCAAACAAGTTCAAGCTGCCCTGCAGTCCAAGGCTACAACAGTGTCAACCCGTACTATCGGTCGGCGTCTGAATGAAAAGGGACTGTATGGTAGGATACCCAGGAAGACCCCACTTCTTACCCCGAGACATAAAAAAGCCAGGCTGGAGTTTGCCAAAACTTACCTGATAAAGCCTAGAACTGGAAGTGCATTGAGGTGAAGGTGAAGAGGTATTGGGAATCCTGCAGAAAATACCTGTGTGAATTGCGTGAAGAGGTATTGGGAATCCTGCAAGAAAAACCTGTGTGAATTGCGTGAAGAGGTATTGGGAATCCTGCAGAAAATACCTGTGTGAATTGCGTGAAGAGGTATTGGGAATCCTGCAGAAAATACCTGTGTGAATTGCGGTGAGTGCTGCATTGTGATCTGCTGAGTGCTTTTCTACCTGTTTAGATTTATTGGGCTTTTTAAAATCTATTTTCTCACTACAGTTTTAGTTTCTTAGTTTACTACCTGTGTATTTAAAGGTTAACTACATTGCACTAAAATCCTGAGGTGTAGATTTACTCACAAGGGGTTAATTAAGGGGAAGGGGTCATAATTAAGGGTTTATAAGGGGCAGCTGGTTGGGCATAAAGTCCTTTGGAAGTGCATTGAGGTGAAGGGTACATTGCTGGAAAAGGAAAAAAAAAAAAAAAAAAACCACTTTAAATCTCTTAGTTTGCGAGTGTGAACGAGCTGCGTGTGTCCGGAGCGTAAGTGCGAACGAAAGTAAGTGTGTGACTTGTTTTTCAGTGACTTTGGATTCAGGGAGTTTGGAAGGGAGGACTTAGGACTGAATTGCTGACTGTATTTCATTCTTTCTTTACTTTACTTTTTACTTAATTAATCCACCTGACCTACTTAGCTGATTCCCCCGTCCATACTTGATACTTAATTGATCCCCCGTCCATACTTAACTGATCCCCTGCCAATATCTAATTGATACACTTGCACATCCCTAATTGATCCCCGTCCATACACCTATATATAAATAATTGTGTTTTGTACTTGTATATATATACTGACTGTATCCCCATATTTAGAATGACGTCCATGTTGGACGGAGCCGTGCAGTGTACATCTTGCGCAATGTATGCATTCCGTGAGCACCCACTCGAGGATCCATACTGCTGCGAGAGATGTGAGCATATCGTGCACTTGGAAGCCCAAATTCTGGATCTAAGTGCTCAGATAGCGGTACTGAGGAGCATCGACAACATAGAACGGAGTTTGCTGCTCACCGAGCAGACACTCAATGGGTCAATACTGGGGGTGGAGCATAGAGGGGAAGTGCAGGCTGAACAGGCAGGGAGCTGGATAACAGTAAGGAGGGATAGAGGGAAGAAGTATAGGAAGGCTGGTTCAGAACCGGCATTATTGGAGCATGACAGATCCTGTGACCGCCGGGGGAGTGTATCCTCCAGTAATGAGGGGGAGGGGGGGAAGTGTAGGGCAGGCAAGACAGGTTCTGGTAGTGGGTGACTCTATTATTAGGGGGACAGACAGGGCAATCTGTCACAAAGACCGGTATCGCCGAACGGTGTGCTGCCTCCCTGGCGCTCGAGTCCGGCACATCGCGGATCGGGTTGACAGGTTACTGGGTGGGGCTGGCGAAGACCCAGCGGTCATGGTCCACATCGGCACCAATGACAAAGTGAGTGGTAGATGGAGGGTCCTTAAAAATGATTTCAGGGACCTAGGTAGGAAGCTTAGGGCAAGGACCTCCAAGGTAGTTTTCTCAGAAATACTACCAATCACGCGAGCCACACAGGAGCGCCAACAGGAAGTTAGGGAGGTGAATAAGTGGCTAAAAAGTTGGTGCAAGGCAGAAGGGTTTGGGTTCATGGAGAACTGGGCCGACTTCGCGGTCGGATACAGGCTCTACCGTAGGGACGGGCTGCACCTCAATGGGGAGGGTGCAGCGGTGCTGGGGAAGAAGATAGCTAATAGGTTGGAGGAGTTTTTAAACTAGAGATGGGGGGGGGGGGAAACCAAGGAAATAGGTGGGATGTGAGGCAAGCAAGGGGGAAGGGGAGAAGTGAATATAATGAGGGTGGAGAGGGGGGTGGGGATAGTACAGTTAGATCGTTAGAGAAGAATAGGATGCTAAATAAACCCAAAGTTTTATCTTGCATGCTGACCAACGCAAGAAGCCTGACCAATAAGGCGGATGAGCTGCGGGCGCTTATATGGGAGGAGAGGTATGACATCGTAGGTATAACAGAGACTTGGCTAGACGATAGCTACGACTGGGCGGTAAATTTATTAGATTATAGTTTACTTAGAAGGGACCGGAAACAGGGGAAAGGCGGAGGAGTCTGCTTATATGTAAAGTCATGTCTAAAACCCAGACTAAGGGAAGATATAGGAGAGGGAGAAGAGGGGGTCGAGTCCATGTGGGTAGAGATAGAGGGAACTAAAAATAATAATAAAATATTACTGGGGGTCTGCTATAAGCCACCCAATATAACAGAGGAGAATGAGAATCTGCTATTAGGACAAATAGACAAAGTAGCAAAACATAATGAAGTGATTGTAATGGGGGATTTCAACTACCCGGATATTGACTGGGAAACAGAAACCTGTAGATCTCAGAAAGGAAAAAGGTTCTTGACAAATATTAAGGATAATTATCTCTCCCAACTAGTGCAGGAACCAACGAGAGGGAAGGCCGTGTTGGACTTAATATTGACTAATAGGCCTGATAGAATAACTGAGGTACAGATAGGGGGGCACCTAGGTAATAGCGACCATAATATTATCGACTTCAAAATGCCCTTCAGTAGGGTTATCAATAAGGGAACAACAAAAACATTAAACTTTAGGAGGGCGAAGTTTGATCAGCTGAAAGAAAGCCTTCAACTTATTGACTGGGACAAAGTTCTTAATCAAAGGAATACGAATAGTAAATGGGAAACCTTCAAAAGAATTCTGAATACTCAGTGCGAGAGGTATATACCGTATGGGAATAAAAGGGCCAGAAATAAGAGGAAACCAATATGGTTGAACAAGAACGTAAAAGGGGCGTTAAATAGCAAAAAAGAGGCATTCAAGAGATTAAAACAGGAAAACAGTAAGGAGGCACTAATGTGTTACAAGGAAAAAACGAGAACCTGTAAAAAACAAATAAAAATAGCGAAGGAGGAAACAGAGAGACGTATTGCTAGGGAAAGTAGATCAAATCCCAAACTGTTCTTTACGTATATAAATAGTAAAAGGATTAAATCGGATAATATTGGACCAATAAAAAGTGAGGAAGGCAAAATCATAGAGAAAGATGAGGATAAAGCTAATCTATTAAATAATTTTTTTTCGACAACTTTCACAAAGGAAATCAAACTAACAGGAGAAATGAGAAGTGACAAGCTTAATCCTCCACTAAGTATGACAAATCTAACCCAAGCTGGGGTACAGAAACGCCTCAGTAACATTAAAATAAACAAATCGCCAGAACCTGATGGCATACACCCACGGGTACTAAGGGAACTAAGTAATGTGATAGACAGACCGTTATATCTTATATTTAAGGACTCTGTTGAGACTGGGTCTGTGCCACTTGATTGGCGACAGGCGAATGTAGTGCCAATATTCAAAAAGGGAGCGAAAAGTGACGCCGGAAACTATCGGCCGGTGAGTCTGACGTCCGTTGTGGGCAAAATTTTTGAAAGCTTCATTAAAGAGGCAATTACGGAGCATCTTGATGCTAATAATCTTTTAATCCCGAACCAACATGGATTCATGAGGAATCGCTCCTGCCAAACAAACCTGATTGACTTCTACGAGGAGATTAGCTCTCGAGTAGATCAGGGGGAACCAGTGGATGTCGTGTATCTCGACTTCTCAAAAGCTTTCGATAGCGTGCCACATAATAGGTTGGTATACAAAATGAGAATGATGGGGCTGGGGGAAAATGTCTGCAAGTGGGTAGCTAACTGGCTAAGGGATAGAAGGCAGAGGGTGGTTATAAATGGAATATACTCAGATTGGGTAAGCGTCACTAGAGGGGTTCTTTACGGTAAGAGCAGTGAGAATATGGAATTCACAGAGTGAGGAGACGGTGATGTCAGATTCACTACACCAGTTCAAGTGGGGACTGGATGCATTTCTAGATACCAGGCAGATTTCAGCATATACTTAAAAATAAAATAAAATAGTAAGTTGATACAGGGATTTATTCTGACTGCTGGTTTCAGAGTCAGGAGGGAATTTTTCCTCAGGTGAAGATTGGCCAAATCATTTGGGGTTTTTGCCCTCCTCTGGATCAACTTTACCAATTACAGAACTAACAGGTCGAACTTGATGGACGCAAGTCTTTATTCGGCTTTACTAACTATGTTTACAAACTATGTTACTATGTTTTGGAAGAATGTTCTCTGGTCAGATGAGACAAAAGTCGAGCTTTTTGGGAAAAACCATCAACATAGAGTGTACAGGAAAAAAAAGAGGCATTCAAAGAAAAGAACATGGTCCCTACAGTCAAACATGGCGGAGGTTCCCTGATGTTTTGGGGTTGCTTTGCTGCCTCTGGCACTGGACTGCTTGACAGTGTGCATGGCATTATGAAGTCTGAAGACTACCAACAAATTTTGCAGCATAATGTAGGGCCCAGTGTGAGAAAGCTGGGTCGCCCTTAGAGGTCATGGGTCTTCCAGCAGGACAATGACCCAAAAGACACTTCCAAAAGCACTATAAAATGGTTTTAGAGAAAGCACTGGAGACTTCTAAGGTGGCCAGCAATGAGTCCAGACCTGAATCCCATAGAACACCTGTGGAGAGATCACAAAATGGCAGTTTGGAGAAGGCACCCTTCAAATATCAGGGACCTGGAGCAGTTTGCCAAAGAAGAATGGTCTACAATTCCAGCAGAGCATTGTAAGAAACTCATTGATGGTTACCGGAAGTGGCTGTTCGCAGTTATTTTGGCTAAAGGTTGTGCAACCAAGTATTAGGCTGAGGGTGCCAATACTTTTGTCTGGCCCATTTTTGGAGTTTTGTGTGAAATGATCAATGATTTGATTTTTGCTTCATTCTCTTTTGTGTTTTTTCCTTGCAAGCAAATTAAATGAAGATAATAATACCAAAGAATTTGTGATTGCAATCATTTTCAGGAAGAAACTGAGTATTATCTGATAGAATTGCAGGGGTGCCAATACTTTTGGCCACCACTGTAATAAGTGAGCTGTCATTTATTCATAAGACGTTCTATTCTTCAGAGCTGAGACTGTAAAATAAAAAGTGAAGAATAAAATATCTGATGACTGTTCTTTCACTGTGAGTAAGAAACAGATAATAAAATTAAAGGAAAAATAACTGAGGGGAGAACCCTGCAGGTTTATTGTCCTTCTATAGCTGTATGGTGGCAGGATGGTGACACTGCTGGAGTCCTGGTGAGGATCTGCATGATATTCATTTCTGTTGACTTTTTATTGCCAACATATTCTGCAGTGATGTACATATAGTCCCTGCCCACAATGCGGTACACATGAGGGACAATTTCATATTAAGCCAAGTAACCTATGATGTCAAGGTCTCATATTTACAAGGTGCTTATTGGCAATCTGAGCCGGCGAATGGCTCTGTGTCCGTATATTCGCTATATACTGCCCGCAATATCTTGTAGAAAGCTCACAGTGACTAAAATGTATAAATAGTTCTCTTTGGAGAATTTAATTAGATCCATTCATACCTTACCTTATAATGAGGACTTAAAGGGCTTTTATAACTAGGTAAAACAAGCTTAACGGGACTGTCCAGGACTTATATATTAATGACCGATTTTAGGATAAGTCATCAACAGGGTGGGACTGGGCTGGCGGGGTACCCTTCTGCAGAGGAGAGGGGGAGAAGAGAATGAAAAAATAAAAAAACCTGCGGTTTTAAGGGGCACGGGCCCTTTAAAAGCGCAGGCACAGTGTATGTGACGCGCCCCTGGGCCTGTGTCGCGCTGCGTTGCGCACGCGGGAGCTTACCCGGAGCCGGATCAGATGAGGGTAGTAGTCTTGTGGCGGTGACCCGGTCCGTGCCCAGGGAGTCAGACTAAGTGGCGGTAAATTAGCAGTGGATGTTGGATGACTACGCCACCCGTTGAATGCAGCTATGGAGCTGCCGCTGCAGGGCAGACCGCTGAGGCCGGTGGAAGGATGGTGCAGCGTGGATGGTATAACCCCCAACGGGAGGGGTATGGCCTCAGGGCAGCCGACGTGGATGATGGGGGTAGCAGGAACCACTCAGAGACGATGCGGTGTAGTTCAAGGTCTTTACTGGTGACAAAGATAGACCCTCCCGGAGTACTTGCTAGCAATCGGGGCCTGGTCAGTCCTTGAGCAGATGGGATCTCCCCTGGCCAGGCGGAGTTGTAGGCCTTCCCAACTAACTGTACTCTTCTGGCTACCTTGCTAGAGGCGGGTAAAAGTAGCCCACGTCCCTGAGTGTACCGTGTGGTGCTCACCCGTATGGCCGGTGACTCGGGGCCTTCTAATGGCTTCCGCTCCACGATGGCGGTGCTGGTCCCACGCGTGTGACCGTGCCTTCGGGTTTCTGGGCCAGAGGACCTGCAATCCCCTGCCGGTCGGTTTCTGCTGCTGGGTAGGAGTTAGTCCCCACAGCCTCGGACTCCGGGTCCGGTAAGAAATCTTCTCAGTCAGGGCGAGCTCTGCAGCTGCCAGCCCCTGACTCGTAGTAGTACTGCTTCTGCTGTCTCTTCCTATGACTGTTTCTCGTCTCTACTCTCCTTGACTGCCTAACCCTGCCTCAGCCCCGGGTTTATATAGGGGAAGTCCTTCCCCTCCCAAGACTGGGCAGGAGGTGTGGCATGCACAGGATCCCTGACCAAAGGACCTCCCACCTGCTCTCAGACATAACATTACATTACTGTGGAAACCAGACCCCTGGGGTGCCACATTCCCCCCTAGTGAAATTTAGTACTCCGGGACTAAACATATTTTTGGAAAAACATAACAGAGTACAACCAAAACATTATAATAAAGAGACACATAACGATGGTCACGGCGTGTCCGCAACCGGGTGCAGTCTTTGAGGGAAAGCAAGGTGTCCATTTCACCAAAACAGGGAGACGTAACCAGGTAGGGGCCTGTCCTGCCCCGAGTCCTTAACAGTCTTTAGTCCATCCTGGGTTACGCTCCAACTAATTGTACAAGGATTCCCGGTAAATCCACCAAGGACTCCTAAAAATAACTAGAAACACAAAATTATACACAAGCAACTATAAACAGGTAAACATTATAAGATAGCTTAAACATTTAGATCCTCCAACGTGTGGGTAACTGGCCTCTAGTGGCCCTAGTGGACCTACGGAGCTGACTGTCTGGCCCTGAACTACAGGGTGTAGGAGCTGTCAAGGGTAAACTGGGCCGCTGTCTATGGGCCCTCTGGCTCACTAGGGGTATGGCAGGCTCACTATAAGCAGAGGGTTGATTTTCCGGGTCTGCTTGTGTAGAGTCTTCTGCCTCCTGGACCGGCTGTTCTTCCAGCTCTACCGGTTGCTCCGTAGGTACTTGGGATGATGGTTGGAGGAAGGTGAGTACGGGTACCACAACTGCACCATTGACTTGAGTCCAAGACCGAGGGAAGTCCCCGAGCACGGTACTAACCATATCTTCCCTTTCCTCTACGGGTCGATGGTCTTCTTGTTCCTCTTCAGGGTTCCTCAGTTGTTCGGGACACTTCTTCAGGTGGTCCCGGGATACAATGGCTGTGGTCTCCCCTCCGTCTTTACTGATGGTACAGACCTTCGGGTTCTCGTGGCTTGAGGGCAGTACGGTGTACGGGTCCTTCTCCCACTGGTCGTCCAACTTGTGGAGCCGTCTTTTCCTCTTCAAGACCTGCTCTCCGGGTACCAGGGGAACAGCGGGAGCATACTGGTTGTAAGTTTTCTCTTGCCTTTCCCTAGCCTGACAGAGACTTCGCTCCACGCTCTCCTGTACTTTCCGGTACTGCTGTTGCCTCTCTGTGTCCCAGTCTGCTTCTGGTGAAGTGTCCTCAGGTGTCAGGACTCCCATTTCCAGGTCAACAGGTAACTTACCAGGTCTCGCCCTCATTAGGTAAGCCGGGGTACAGTTGGTGGAACCTACCGGGATGTGGTTGTATAGGTCCACCAGATCGGGCAACTTCTCAGGCCACAGACTGCGTTCTTCCAGGGGCAACGTTTTTAGAAGATCCATTACCACCTGGTTCATTTTTTCACAAAGTCCATTAGTTTGCGGATGGTAGGGTGTCGTATTTATCTTCCGGCAGCCATACAGATTGCAGAATTCCTGGAAGACCTCCGCTTCAAAGACAGGTCCCTGGTCCGTCAGCACTTGGTCCGGGTACCCGTGTGGACGGCAGAAGTGCTGCTGGAAGGCTCTAGCTGCTGTTTGAGCCGTTAAGTCCTTGACGGGGACGACAACCAAGAACCGGGAGTAATGATCCACGATGGTTAACGCGTAGACGTAGCCACTTCTGCTTGGGGTCAGTTTTACATGATCCAAGGCTACCAGTTCCAACGGTTGCCGGGTGACGATAGATTGCAGGGGAGTCTTCTGGCTGGCCCGGTCCTTCCTTCTCAGATTGCACGGGCCACAGTCCCTGCACCACTTCTCGATGGTTCCCCTCATGCCTACCCAGTGGAACCGCTCGCGCAGCAGGAACTCCAGCTTCTTCCACCCGAAGTGTCCAGCTCCGTCGTGGTATGCCTCCATCACCATGGCTGCGTCTCTTCGTGGCACCACTACTTGCCAGAGTAGTTCATGCGTCCGGGAGTTGACCATTCTGCGGCACAACTTCCCCTTGTAAAGGAACAGTCGACTCTTCTCCGCCCATAGTTGTTTGGCTTCCTCCGGAGCGTCTGGTTCAAGGCGAGCCTCCGGCCGAGTCAGCATCTCCTTCACCAGTCGGACGGCAGGGTCGCTGTCTTGCGTTTCCGCCCAGTTGTGGTGAGGTAAGGGGTTCAACGTAGCAGCCTGCTTACTCCTTACCCGGTGGGAATACTGGATAGTCCCATGACGGTGGAACGCAGGGAGTTCAATTTCTTCCAGTCCCTCCGGATCTTCTCCTTCGTCCGGCAGGTTGGGCATCCTGGACAGGGCGTCCACGTTAGTATTGGAGCGCCCTGCCCGGTATTTGATTGTGAACTCGTAGTTGGACAGACGGGCCATCCACCTCTGCTCCAGGGCACCGAGTCTTGCCGTGTCCAGGTGTGTCAACGGGTTGTTATCCGTGTACACGGTGAACCGGGAAGAAGCAAGGTAATGCTTAAAGCGCTCAGTGACTGCCCATACCACGGCCAGGAACTCTAGCTTAAATGAGCTATAATTCTCGGGGTTCCTTTCGGTGGGTCGCAGTTTTCGGCTGGCGTAGGCGATTACTCGTTCTTTCCCCTGCTGGATCTGGGACAGTACGGCTCCTAGCCCGATGTTACTGGCGTCGGTGTAGAGGATGAAGGGCTGGCTATAATCCGGGTATGCCAAGATTTCATCCCCCGTGAGGGCCATCTTCAGCTGGCGGAAGGACTCTTCTTCTAGCTCCTCCCATTTGAAGGGCGGCTTCTGGTTCTTGGCCTTCCGGGACTGGCCTATCAGGAGGTCCTGCATAGGCGCTGCCTTTTTGGTGAAACCGGGAATAAACCTTCGGTAGTAGCCTACCAACCCGAGGAACTGCCGCACTTCTTTTACGCTGGAGGGGCTTGGCCATCCCTTAATTGCGGTGATCTTATCAGGGTCGGGAGCCACTCCGTCAGCGCTCACCACGTGTCCCAGGTACTGCACCTTTGGTTTCAGGAGGTGACACTTGGAGGGTTTCACCTTTAGGCCGTAACTCGCCAGAGCTTCGAACACCTCCGCCAGGTGTTTCAGGTGGTCCTCATAAGTCTTGGAGTATACGATGACATCGTCCAGGTACAACAGGACCGTCTCGAAGTTTCTGTGGCCCAGACAGCACTCCATTAATCGTTGGAAGGTTCCTGGGGCGTTGCAGAGTCCGAACGGCATGCAGGTGAACTCGCTAAGTCCCATCGGGGTGGTGAATGCGGTCTTCTCCCGGTCCGCCTCTGCTACAGGAACCTGCCAGTACCCGCTAGTGAGATCCAAGGTAGAGAAGAAGTTAGCAGATCTTAAAGCAGCCAATGACTCCTCTATCCTTGGTAAGGGGTACGCATCCTTGTGTGTGATACGGTTGATTTTCCGGTAATCTACACACATCCTCATGGTGTTGTCTTTCTTTTTGACTAAAACTAGTGGGGCTGCCCAGGGGCTACAGCTATCCCGGATTACCCCAGCCTCCTTCATGTCTCTAAGCATCCCCTTGGCGTGTTGGTAATGTGCAGGGGGTACGGGTCGATACCTCTCTTTTATGGGAGGATGATCTCCCGTGGGGATGCGGTGTTCTACCCCCTTGACTCGCCCGAAGTCTAACGGGTGTTTACTAAACACTCTCTCATACTCTTGAACCACCCGGTAGACTCCCTGTTTCTGGTGGGAGGGAGTGGCGTCAGTTCCCAAGTGTAGTTGCTGACACCAATCCTCCATTACTTTCTTAGAGCCGTTACCTTCCTCCGGGTGAGATGGAGGCAAGGGTTCCACAGACTGTATAGAGTTTTGGTTGATGGTATATAATTTGGCTAGCGTGGCATACCGGGGCAGGTACACTTCCCTCTCCCCGATATTGATTATGCGAACGGGCACCCTCCCATGGCGTACATTGACCACCCCCCGTGCTGTCAAAATGGTGGGCCTACTGTCTGAGTAAACTGGTTCTACCATTGCCTGGTAATCTCTACCTCTCAGACCAATAGCTGCCCGGCACCAAATCATCATTTCACTTTTTGGGGGCATGGCAATAGGGAAAGGGTCACACATTCTTACGCTACCAATCTCACCGCCGGAGAGTTCCACCTGTTGCCGTCGCATCAGTGCCCGGATCTCTTTCTGGAGCACTCGCTGCTCGCCGGAGCTGGCGTTCTTGGCAACCTGCTGTAGAAGGAAAATCACCTCTGCAAGACAATTTTCAATTACATTAGTTCCTAGAGTTATTTTTGGGTGGCTCTCATGTTTGTCAATGTCTACAATGATCAGTCCCTGTGCTGCCAGTTCGACTCTACCGATTTTGATGGTCACCTCTTTAAATCCGATCTGTGGCACGGGCTGGCCATTGCTGGCGATGATACTCAAGTCGTCGTCAGGGTAGCGGGTAATATCCGAGTCATTCCAGTACTGCTTAAAGAGCACGTACGGGATGGTGGTGACCTGTGACCCGGTGTCCAGTAGGGCACTCATGGGAATGCCATCCAGTACCACAGGCAAGACTGGATGTCCTCCCACATATCTGTCGCACCAGTTCGATGGGCCTGGTGATCTTTTTCCTGGGGGTTGGCCCTCTACCCCAGGTTGTGCCCGTTTAAAGAACAGTACCTTGCCATATGTCCGGGTTGATTGCAGTGGCGGCAGATGGGTCGTCCGTCCTCGCTGTATCGGTCACTGGGTCTTCCTCTGGCCGGTGGGGTCCTCCTTGGTCGACGCCACGGGATGTCCTCCGGTCCGGATGCCAGCTGGATCTTCCCTGGAGTGGAAGCCTGTAAAGACTGCACAGTTCGGGTTAGCGCAGCAACGCTCTTAGCTAGCTCTTGGACCTGATGGTGTAGGTCTGGAGCCGGGTCATTGTCCAAAGCCTGTGCATCAGCTCCCACAGGCCCTGCCGACAAGGGCGCCGCCTCCTGGTGGTAAGTGATAGCAGGGCGCCTGTGGGTCACAACGCCACCCGGTGCCGGTTCTCGGAGCACCCGGATGGCTCTGTCCTTGAACTGTGCAAAGCCCAGATGGGGATCCTGTAAAGCCATTGCCCGCAACTGGGTTCGGTGGGTATTACAATATAGTCCCTCTATAAACTGTTCGGTCAACAGCCTGTCCTCATCTCCCACTCCATCAGGGTCGGTCTGCTTAATGGCCCTCAGGGCCTCTTGTAGGTTTAGTGCATAGTCCCTTATACTCTCATGCACTCGCTGCTTGCACCCGTAGAATCTAAGCTTAATCTCGGCTGAGGTGCGGGTATCAAAGGTGTCCTTCAGCCGGGTTAGTATCCCTGCGACAGTCTTCCTCCCAGGTGGCCAAGATTTTACTTCCCTTTTGGCTGCCCCGGTTAGTTGGGCCACCAGGATGCTCACTTTTTGCTCTTCTGTGAGGGGGTACACCTGGAAGAGGCTATCCAGCTTCTCTCTAAAGTCATGCAGGGTATGCGACTCCCCTGAGTACTGGGGTAGCCAAGCTGCTCCCGGGATATAGGGCATGGTGAAGGGCATAACTGCAGCAGCGGTAGCGCTAGCGGGGGTTGAGGCAGTGAAGCTCTCCTCCGTATCCGACATCTTCCTCCCCCCTAGTGGACCATGGCCTACCTTGCGATGATCCTCTTCCGTAGGCCGCGGCTCCGCAGTGGATCGTCAGGGTTGAGGACCTTCCGTCGCGCTCCTGTGACGTCGGCGTCTGCTGGGCTCCTTCCAGGACCTTACGCAACGTCCGGACGTGAGGCGGGGCTTCAGTTCTCGCGCGCTTTCGGAGTCCACGCCCCTCTTCTTCCCGCGCGGCGTCCTCAAGATGGCGTCCAATGGCGGGAAAACTCCACGGATGGCGGGAAGAAGGCTGAAGATGGCGCCGGATGGCGGGAATCTTCACCGATGGCGGGAAGAAGGCTGAAGATGGCGCCGGATGGCGGGAAACTTCACCGATGGCGGGAAGAAGGCTGAAGATGGCGCCGGATGGCGGGAATCTTCACCACAGGTGAGTTTGAAAAGTCTCTTTTTCAGGCACGCAGTACCCGGTGGTTGCGGGCACGAAATCCTGCCGACTACGCCAAAAGTTGACGCGCCCCTGGGCCTGTGTCGCGCTGCGTTGCGCACGCGGGAGCTTACCCGGAGCCGGATCAGATGAGGGTAGTAGTCTTGTGGCGGTGACCCGGTCCGTGCCCAGGGAGTCAGACTAAGTGGCGGTAAATTAGCAGTGGATGTTGGATGACTACGCCACCCGTTGAATGCAGCTATGGAGCTGCCGCTGCAGGGCAGACCGCTGAGGCCGGTGGAAGGATGGTGCAGCGTGGATGGTATAACCCCCAACGGGAGGGGTATGGCCTCAGGGCAGCCGACGTGGATGATGGGGGTAGCAGGAACCACTCAGAGACGATGCGGTGTAGTTCAGGGTCTTTACTGGTGACAAAGATAGACCCTCCCGGAGTACTTGCTAGCAATCGGGGCCTGGTCAGTCCTTGAGCAGATGGGATCTCCCCTGGCCAGGCGGAGTTGTAGGCCTTCCCAACTAACTGTACTCTTCTGGCTACCTTGCTAGAGGCGGGTAAAAGTAGCCCACGTCCCTGAGTGTACCGTGTGGTGCTCACCCGTATGACCGGTGACTGGGGGCCTTCTAATGGCTTCCGCTCCACGATGGCGGTGCTGGTCCCACGCGTGTGACCGTGCCTTCGGGTTTCTGGGCCAGAGGACCTGCAATCCCCTGCCGGTCGGTTTCTGCTGCTGGGTAGGAGTTAGTCCCCACAGCCTCGGACTCCGGGTCCGGTAAGAAATCTTCTCAGTCAGGGCGAGCTCTGCAGCTGCCAGCCCCTGACTCGTAGTAGTATTGCTTCTGCTGTCTCTTCCTATGACTGTTTCTCGTCTCTACTCTCCTTGACTGCCTAACCCTACCTCAGCCCCGGGTTTATATAGGGGAAGTCCTTCCCCTCCCAAGACTGGGCAGGAGGTGTGGCATGCACAGGATCCCTGACCAAAGGACCTCCCACCTGCTCTCAGACATAACATTACATTACTGTGGAAACCAGACCCCTGGGGTGCCACATATGCAGGGACGCGCGCACGCGGCGTTCATTACCTGAACCGCCGCGACACACGTCCCAGTGAAGCAGCTGAAGCTGCGCGTCTCCCTTCCCCGGCCGGCGTATGACGTCACCGGAGAAGGAGGACACCGCACGGGAGAGCAGGAAGGTAAGAGGTGTCTGTGTGTGTGTCTGTGTGTATATGAGTGGATGCAGAATGGGATGGGCCCCTGGCTGGACACACAAGGGGGGGCCCGGCTAGACACACAAGGGGGGACCCTGGCTGGACACACAAGGGGGGGCCCGGATGGACACACAAGGGGGGCCTTGCTGGACACACAAGGGGGAGCCCTGGCTGGACACACAAGGGGAAGCCCTGGCTGGACACACAAGGGGGAGCCCTGACTGGACACACAAGGGGGAGCCCTGACTGGACACACAAGAGGGAACCCTGGCTGGACACACAAGGGGGAGCCCTGGCTGGACACACAAGGGGAAGCCCTGGCTGGACACACAAGGGGGAGCCCTGACTTGACACACAAGGGGGAGCCCTGGCTGGACACACAAGGGGGGAGCTGGATGTACACACAAGGGGGAACCCTGGCTGGACCCACAAGGGGGAGCCCTGGCTGGACACACAAGGGGAAGCCCTGACTGGACACACAAGAGGGAACCCTGGCTGGACACACAAGGGGGAACCCTGGCTGGACACACAAGGGGGGACACTGGCTGGACACACAAGGGTGAGAGCCTGGCTGGACACACAAAGGGGAACCCTGGCTGGACACACAAGGGGGGGAGCCTGGCTGGACACATAAGGGGGAGCCTGGCTGGACACATGGGAAAGGGTGGGCAGGATGGCTATATGGTGGGGCAGGCTGGACACATGGAGGCCAGGATGGATATGTGAGGGGGATGGATATATGGGGGGGCCGGATATATGGGGGGCGGGGCAGGCTGGACACATGATGGCCAGGATGGATATGTGGGGGGCAGGCTGGACACATGGGGGGCTAGGATAGATATGTGGAGGGGCAGGCTCGATACACATGGGCTAGGATAAATATATGGAGGGGCCACGCTGGACATATGGGGGCCAGTATGGATATATGGGGGGGTGTAAGGATGGATATATGCAGGGGGGAAGGGCAGGATGGATATATGAGGGGGCAGGCTGGACACATGGAGGTCAGGATGGATATATGGGGGGCAGGCTGGAAACATGGAGGCCAGGATGGATATATTGTGGGGGGCAGGCTGGACACATGGAGGCCAGGAAGGATATGTAGGGGGGGCATGCTGGACAAATGGAGGCCAGGATGGATATATGGGGGGCAGGCTTGACACATGGGGCTTTAGGACAGATATATGGGAGGGGGCAGGCTGGACACATGGAGGCCAGGACAGATATATGGGGGGGCAGGCTGGAAACATGGAGGCCAGGATGGATATGTGGGGGGGCAGCCTGGACACATGGAGGCCAGGATGGATATATGGGGGGAACAGGAGGGCCACATGGGGGACTAGGATGGGTATATGGGAGGGGGCAGGCTCGATACACGTGGGCTAGGATAAATATATGGAGGGGTCACACTGGACATATGGGGGCCAGAAGGGATATATGGGGGGTGTCAGGATGGATATATGCAGGGAAGGGGGGGCCAGGATGGATATATGGGGGTGCCAGGCTGAACAAGGGACTTAATTACTGTTTGGGGCCAGATTGAGGAACATACTTTATTAGTTTATGGTGGCCAGTGAGGAACATTATTATTTTAGAGTCCAATTAGAGACATTATTACTTCTGTAATATAATTTACTTTTTAGGAAATTGTTTTCCATGGGATAGGACAAAAGCGGGCTCCTGTTACTGTGCAGGGCGGCACTATATCGCTTTTTTTCTTCAACTGGTGTAGTGTAGAAGTCGGGGGGGTGGAGTGGGAATATTCCCTAGAAGAGATCAGTTATTGATAACTGTGTGTTATTTTCTGCAGAGATGATTCCTGGCTGGAAGAAGTGATGGCCGTCTGTGCCAGATGAAGAAGAAAAGCGAAGATGAAGGACTTCACCTAGAGACGTCACTGGTGAGTCAGTGTATTACATGTGACTCGCCCCCTGGGCCGTGGGGCACTCGGATCCGGGCAATAGGGAGACGATGGGGGTAGTAGTGGTGACCCGGTTCCGTGGCTCAGGGTGGTCAGGCCAATGGTAGTCTGCTATGTTCTGCTGATAATGTCCGACTACGCCACCCGTGGATTGCGGTTATTAGGAACCGCCGCTGCATGCAGACCGCTGGGGCTGATGAGGTGTGCAGCTAGGGTAGTGTGACTCTCCACGGGAAGAGTGCGGCCCCAGGGCAGTATAATGGATGTTGGGAGTGATGGTAGTGGGAGTCCCAGTGCTGATAGTGCTGGAGGAGCAAGGAGCACACAGACAACAGGTTGCAGTCCAGGGTCTTTACTAAACAGGTAAACTGACCCACAAACAGTCCCGGCTAGGAGGGGACCTGGATGTCTGAGAGCAACGGGGAAATTGGCCCTGGTCAGGGTGAGGGTGTAGGCCTACCGTGCTTTCTGCGCTCCTTCTGGCAATCTCCTCCTGATAGGGTAACAGCCCACGTTTCCGAGCTTTCCGTGTTTTCTCGCCTGTATGGCCTGCGACGTGGGTTCCTTTCTGCTCCCAGCCTTGTATGGCTTTACTGGTCCCTTCTGTTGTGGCAGGGCCTCCAGGCTTCTTAGGCCAAGGAATATACAGTCCCTTGCGGACTGGTTCTCTGCTGGGGGATGTGGAATCCTTCCAGCCTCAGACACCAAAGTCTGGTAGATTAAGTCTGTTATCTGCCAAGACAGGCTTGCTTCGCCTCTTGTCTCTGGCTTGTGGCTCTCCTCCTGCCACACTTCCTCTTAGGTGCAGTGCAACTGTCTGTCCCTGCTCTGCTGAGACACGTCTCAGTCCTGAGACAGGTCATCTGGGTTCTCTCTAACCCTGCCCCCAGCACCAGCTTTTATAGGGGCAGCCTGCTCCCCCTACTGGCCTGAGACAGGAGGCATTGCATGCTAATGTTCCCCTGACTAGAGAACCTCCCCCCTGCTCTCAGACACAGCTTTAATTACACTTGTGGCATCCAGGCCAGGGTGACACATTCCCCCCTAGTGAAATTTAGTACTCCGGGACTAAACAGTAAACAAAGACAATATGCATAACAATAAAACATTAATAGACAGACGACGCACAAATTGAGTTCTTAAGGTCACAGTGTGGCCTGTGACCGGGTGTCCATATCACCAGCACAACGGGGAGCCTTAACCAGGTGGGGGTCTGTCCTACCCCAAGTCCTTCACAGTCTTAGTTCATTCCTGGGTTAGGCTCTGAACGCAGTCCATACAAGGTCCCGGTTATAAAAAGTCCATAACCTGTGAGTCCTTACGGTAGCTGCAAGAAACTGAAACAGAGTATTACCAAACATGCATGTAACTTTGCAAACAATTCAACATTTGGCAACAGGGTTATTTACAATTTTAGTACACTCTATATTCTCCAGCGAGCGGGTATCTGTCCCTTTGTGCTCCTGGTTGACCTACGTAGCCCACTGTCTGGTAGTGGACTGACTTGGCTTTCCCCACTAGCGTTAGGGGTGCAGCTACCAGCTGGGTGTACAGGTAGGGCAGGCAGCTGTCTGCGAGTCCTTTGGCTTACCACAGGCATGGCAGGCTCACTGTCAGCAGAGGGTTGACTCTCCTGGGCTGCTGGTACAGGCTCTTCTGCCTCTGGAACTGCTTGCTCCTCTTCACCTTCCGGCTCTGGTGTTGGTTGTTGCTGTGCCGGTTGCAGGAAATGCAGGACAGGTACCACTATGGCATCATTTATGCGAGTCCAGGACTGAGGAAACTCTCCGAGAACGGTGCTGATCATTTCTTCCTTGTCCTCTGCGGGTTCAAGGTCACTCTGATCCTCTTCTGCACTACGGAGTTGCTCGGGGCACCTTTTGAGATGGTCTCTGGAGACGACACTAGTGGTTTCTCCTCCGTCCTTGGTGATTACGCACACCTTTGGGTTGTCGTGGTCAGACTGCAGTACGGTGTAGGGTTCCCTTTCCCACTGGTCGTCCAACTTATGTAGCCTTCTTTTTCGCTTTAGGACTTGCTCACCAGGTTCTAGGGGACTAGCAGGGGCGTGTTGATTGAAGAGTCTTTCTTGCTTCTCTCTCACCTGGGCCAGGCTCTTCTCCACACTCTCCTGTACCTTCTTGTACTGCAGTTGCCTTTCCGTATCCCAGTCCGCATCCGGGGAGGTGTTCTCAGGTATTAGGACTCCTATCTCCAGGTCTACGGGCAGCTTTCCTGGTCTAGCTTGCATCAGGTAAGCCGGGGTGCAGTTTGTAGCATTCACCGGGATATTGTTGTATAGGTCTATCAGGTCCGGCAGTTTTTCTGGCCACAGGCTGCGTTCCTCCAGGGGCAACGTCTTCAGGAGATCAATGACTATATTGTTCATCTTCTCACACATCCCGTTGGTTTGGGGGTGGTAAGGCGTTGTACGAATCTTCTTACAGCCATAGAGGTTGCAGAACTCCTGGAAGATTTCAGCCTCGAACGCTGGACCCTGGTCTGTCAGGACCTGTTCCGGATACCCGTGTGGACGGCAGAAATATTGCTGGAAGGCTCTGGCCGCTGTTTGGGCTGTCAAGTCCTTTACCGGGACCACCACTAGAAAACGGGAATAGTGGTCCACGATTGTCAGGGCATAGATGTATCCTGACCGGCTGGGAGCCAATTTGACATGGTCCAGAGCTACCAGCTCAAGAGGCTGCGTGGTGATGATGGGCCTCAAGGGTGTCTTCTGGCTGGCACGGTCCTTCCTCCTTAGGTGACAAGGGCCACAGTCTCTGCACCATTTTTCTACAGCTCCTCTCATGCCGACCCAAAAGAATCTTCCTCTTAGTAGGAACTCCAGTTTCTTCCAACCGAAGTGTCCCGCTCTGTCATGGTAAGCCCCCAGGACCATAGCTGCATCCCTCCTTGGGACCACGACTTGCCAGGTCAGCTCGTGCGTCCGGTGGTTGACAATCCTTCTGCACAACTTGCCTTCGTAGAGGAACAGCTTGCTCTTCTCCTTCCATAGCTGCTTGGCTTCCTCTGGGGCATCTGGATCTAAGCGGGCGTCTTCCCGGGTCAGCAGATCTTTCACCAGGCGGACTGCAGGGTCACTATCTTGGGTCTCGGCCCAGCTGTGGTGAGGTAGGGGATTCATCATCACAGTTGTTAGATCCTCCTCCTTCGCGCGGTGAGAGTGTTGAGCGGCTCCATACCGGTGAAACGCGGGGAGTTCTACCTCCTCCAGCTCTTCTGGGTCTTCGTCACCTTCAGGTAAGTGAGGCATCCTTGATAGGGCGTCCGCGTTGGAGTTGGTTTTGCCTGCCCCGTACTTGATCACGAAGTCATAGTTGGAGAGACGGGCCATCCACCGCTGTTCCAGGGCACCCAGTCTTGCATTGTCCAGGTGTGTCAACGGGTTGTTGTCCGTGTACACGGTGAACTTTGCGGAGGCCAGGTAATGCTTGAAGCGTTCCGTCACGGCCCACACCACCGCCAAGAATTCTAGCTTGAAGGAGCTGTAATTCTCCGGGTTCCTCTCGGTGGGCCTCAGCTTCCGGCTGGCGTATGCGATCACCCGTTCTCTGCCCTGTTGGTTTTGGGACAATACGGCTCCCAGTCCCACATTACTGGCATCTGTGTGGAGAATGAAAGGCTGGCCATAATCAGGGTAGGCCAGGATCTCATCCCCTGTGAGGGCCATCTTTAGCTGGCGGAAGGACTCCTCTTCCGGTTTATCCCACTTGAAGGGCGGCTTTTGCCTCCTGGACTTAGACTGTCCGATCAGGAGGTCCTGCATAGGAGCTGCCATCTTGGTGAACCCGGGGATGAATCTTCGGTAGTAGCCTACCAACCCGAGAAACTGTCTCACCTCTTTGATGTTCGAGGGGCTTGGCCAGCTCTTGATTGCCGTGACCTTGTCAGGGTCGGGGGCCACTCCTTCCGCGCTTACCACGTGCCCTAGGTACTGGACCTTTGGTTTCAGCAGGTGACACTTCGATGGTTTCACCTTCAGGCCATAGCCTGCCAGGGCTTCGAACACCTCGGCCAGGTGCTTCAGATGGTCCTCGTAGGTCTTCGAATAGACGATCACGTCGTCCAGGTAAAGGAGGACCGTCTCGAAGTTTCGGTGCCCTAGACAGCATTCCATCAGCCGCTGGAAGGTCCCTGGTGCGTTGCAGAGCCCGAAAGGCATGCAGTTGAATTCGCTCAGTCCCATCGGTGTGGTGAAGGCGGTCTTCTCCTTGTCAGCCTCTGCCACAGGAACCTGCCAGTACCCGCTAGTAAGGTCCAAAGTAGAAAAGAAGTTAGCTGATTTTAGTGCGGCTAAAGACTCCTCTATTCTAGGCAGCGGATATGCGTCTTTGTGAGTGATACGGTTGATTTGTCTATAGTCGACGCACATTCTCATGGTGCCGTCTTTCTTTTTGACCAGAACCAAGGGGGCTGCCCAGGGGCTACAGCTGTCTCTAATTACCCCAGCTTCTTTCATCTCTCTTAGCATGCCCCTTGCGTTCTGATAATGTGCAGGGGGTACAGGTCTGTGCCTCTCTTTTATCGGTGGGTGGCTCCCTGTGGGGATGTGGTGTTCTATCCCCTTTACTCTGCCGAAGTCTAGCGGGTGCTTACTAAAGACTCTCTCGTACTCCTGTACCACCCGGTAGACTCCTTGTTTTTGGTGCAGGGGAGTGGAGTCAGCACCCACGTGGAGTTTCTGGCACCAGTCCTCCTTTTGTTTCTGGGAGCCATTACCCTCCGCCTGAGGAGATGGAGGCAAGGGTTCCACGGCCCTGATAGCTTTGTGTTCGACCACAAACAGCTTGGCGAGTGTAGCGTACCTGGGTAAGTGTACCTCCCTCTCCCCAATGTTGAGGATGCGGACGGGCACCCTCCCATGACGGACATCAACCACCCCCCGGGCTGTCAAAATGGTGGGCCTGCTGTCTGAGTACACGGGTTCTACCATGGCTTGGTAGTCTCTACCTCTCAACCCGATTGCAGTCCGACACCAGATCATCATTTCACTTTTGGGAGGCATGGAAATGGGGAATGGGTCACTCAGTCTTACGCTACCGATCTCACCACCAGACAATTCTACCTGCTGCCGTCTCATCAGGGCCTTTATCTCCTTGTTGAGAACTCTCTGTTGGCTGGAACTAGCATTCACCGCCACCTGTTGTAAGATTACAATTACCTCTGAAAGACAATTTTCAATTACATTAGTACCCACAGTTATTTTAGGGTGACTTTCACGACGGTCAATGTCCACAATAATCACTCCCTGTGCCGGTAGTTCAACTTTACCAATCTTAATGGTCATCTCCTTGAACCCCATCTGCGGCACGGGTAAGCCATTACTGGCGATGATGCTCAAGTTACCGTCTGGATACCGTGTGATATCAGCATCAGTCCAATACTGCTTAAAAAGTACATAAGGGATAGTGGTTACTTGTGACCCAGTATCCAGCAAGGCGCTCATGGGGATACCGTCCAGCACCACGGGTAAAACCGGGCGCCCCCCAACGTACTTATTACGCCAATTGTAAGGGCCTGGTGATCTTATGCCTGGGGGTTGGCCCTCTGCCCCAGGTTGGACCCGTTTAAATTACAGTACCTGGAAATGTGTCCGGGCTGGTTGCATCGACGGCAAATGGGCTGTCCATCCTCTGCGTAGCGGTCTGTGGGCCTCCCTCGGAACGACGGGATCCTCCTCTGTCGACGCCATGGGACATCCTCCGGACTTGAAGCCAGCTCGATGGGTCTTGACGGGTCCACTTGCAATGCCTGGACGGTCCTGGTCAACGCCGCGACGCTCCTGGTCAGCTCCTGGACTTGTTGGTGCAGATCTTTCGACGGGGCTTGGTTCAGGGCCTGTGCATCAGTCTCCACAGAGTCCATAGAGGAGGGCGCCGCCTCCTGGTGGTAAGTGATAGCAGGGCACCGGGGGTTTATAGCGCCACTGGTTGCAGATTCACGGAGCACCCTTATGGCCCTGTCCTTAAATTGGGCAAAGGTCAGGTCGAGGTTCTGAAAGAACATGAGGCGCAGTTGGGCCCTGTGGGCGCTAGACAGCAGACCTTCTATGAATTGTTCTGTTAGCAGCTTATCCGTTTCCTGCACACTGCCAGGGTCAGTTTGTTGAATAGCCCTCAAGGCTTCCTGCAGATTTAGGGCATAGTCTCTGATGCTGTCCTGTGCCCGCTGCTTACATCCATATAACCTCATTTTAATCTCAGCGGAGGTACGTGTGTCAAAGGTACCCCGCAGCCGGGCCAGAATACCCTTCACAGTCCTTTTCTCCTCAGTGGGCCATGATTTTACCTCCCGCTGGGCTGCGCCAGTTAACTGCCCTGTTAATATGCTGACCTTCTGTTCCTCTGTCAGGGGGTAAACGTGGAACAAACTGTATAGCCTTTCCTTGAAGTCAGTTAGGGCATGGGGCTCCCCTGAGTATTTGGGCAGCTAGGCCGCTCCAGGGATGTAGGGCAAGGAAAAGGGCATCACCGCTGCTGCAGTTGCGTTGGTGGTAGTGGGCGCCTCTGTGTCCGTCATCTTCCTCCTCCCCTAGTTACGCGTGGCCTACCTTCCGACGATCCTCTTCTGTAGGCCGCGGCTCCGCTGCTGCTGCTATGGACGAGGACCTGGCGTCGCGTCCTGATGACGTCAGCGTCGCTCTCTCTCCCTTCCAGGACCTTGCGCAGCGTCGGTGCGTGGGGCGGAGCTTCGGATCTCGCGCGGTTTTGACGTCCACGCCCCTCTTCTTCCCGCGCGGCGTCCTGAAGATGGCGTCCGATGGCGGGAAGCAGCTGCGGATGGCGGGAAGGCGGCAGAAGATGGCGGGAAACGGTCCAAGATGGCGTCCGATGGCGGGAATCGGCTCCGGATGGCGGGAAAAGACTCCGGACGGCGGGAAACTTTGCCACAGGTAAGTTACAAAAGTCTTTTTCAGGCACGCAGTACCCGGTGGTTGCGGGCACGAAATCCTGCCGACTACGCCAAAGCTGACTCGCCCCCTGGGCCATGCGGCACTCGGATCCGGGCAATAGGGAGACGATGGGGGTAGTAGTGGCGACCCGGTTCCGTGGCTCAGGGTGGTCAGGCCAATGGTAGTCTGCTATGTTCTGCTGATAATGTTCGACTACGCCACCCATGGATTGCGGTTATTAGGAACCGCCGCTGCATGCAGACCGCTGGGGCTGATGAGGTGTGCAGCTAGGGTAGTGTGACTCTCCACGGGAAGAGTGCGGCCCCAGGGCAGTATAATGGATGTTGGGAGTGATGGTAGTGGGAGTCCCAGTGCTGATAGTGCTGGAGGAGCAAGGAGCACACAGACAACAGGTTGCAGTCTAGGGTCTTTACTAAACAGGTAAACTGACCCACAAACAGTCCCGGCTAGGAGGGGACCTGGATGTCTGAGAGCAACGGGGAAATTGGCCCTGGTCAGGGTGAGGGTGTAGGCCTACCGTGCTTTCTGCGCTCCTTCTGGCTATCTCCTCCTGATAGGGTAACAGCCCACGTTTCCGAGCTTTCCATGTTTTCTCGCCTGTATGGCCTGCGACATGGGTTCCTTTCTCCTCCCAGCCTTGTATGGCTTTACTGGTCCCTTCTGTTGTGGCAGGGCCTCCAGGCTTCTTAGGCCAAGGAATATACAGTCCCTTGCGGACTGGTTCTCTGCTGGGGGATGTGGAATCCTTCCAGCCTCAGACACCAAACTCTGGTAGATTAAGTCTGTTATCTGCCAAGACAGGCTCTCTTCGCCTCTTGTCTCTGGCTTGTGGCTCTCCTCCTGCCACACTTCCTCTTAGGTGCAGTGCAACTGTCTGTCCCTGCTCTGCTGAGACACGTCTCAGTCCTGAGACAGGTCATCTGGGTTCTCTCTAACCCTGACCTCAGCACCAGCTTTTATAGGGGCAGCCTGCTCCCCCTACTGGCCTGAGACAGGAAGCATTGCATGCTAATGTTCCCCTGACTAGAGAACCTCCCCCCTGCTCTCAGACACAGCTTTAATTACACTTGTGGCATCCAGGCCAGGGTGACACACATGTACACTTACACTACACACGTGGTCAAAACTGTTGGTACCCCTCGTTTAATGAAAGAAAAACCCACAATGGTCACAGAAATAACTTGAATCTGACAAAAGTAATAATAAATTAAAAATCTATGAAAATGAACAAATGAAAGTCAGACATTGCTTTTCTGCTTCCACAGAATAAAAATAAATAAATAAACTGATGAAACAGGCCTGGACAGAAATGATGGTTCTTCTTAACTTTATATTTTGCTGAACAACCTTTTGAGGCAATCACTGCAATCAAACGACTCCTGTAACTGTCAATGAGACTTCTGCACCTCTCCACAGGTATTTTGGCCACTCCTCATGAGCAAACTGCTCCAGTTGTCTCATGGTTGAAGGTTGCCTTTTCCAGACGGCATGTTTCAGCTCTTTCCAAAGATGCTCAATAGGATTTAGGTCAGGGCTCATAGAAGCCACTTCAGAATAGTCCAATGTTTTCCTCTTAGCCATTGTTGGGTGTTTTTAGCTGTGTGTTTTGGGTCATAATACTGTTGCAAGACCCATGACCTGCGACTGAGACCACGCTTTCTGACACTGGGCAGCACATTTCTCTCTAGAATCCCTTGATAGTCTTGAGATTTCATTGTACCCTGCACAGATTCAAGACACCCTGTGCCAGATGCGGCAGACCAGCCCCAAAACATAAAAGAGACTACTCCATGTTTCACAGTAGGGACAGTGTTCTTATCTTGATATGCTTAATTTTTCCATCTGTGAACATAGATCTGATGTGCCTTGCCAAAAACTTCCATTTTTGTCTCATCTGTCCATAGGGCATTCTCCTAAAAGCTTTGTGACTTGTGAACATGTAGTTTGGCAAATTCCAGTCTGGCTTTTTTATGATTTTTTTTCAACAATGGTGTACTCCTTGGTCGTCTCCCATGAAGTCCACTTTAGATCAAACAACGACGGATGGTGCGATCTGACACTGATGTTCCTTGAGCTTGAAGTTCACCTTTAATCTCTTTAGAAGTTTTCCTGGGCTCTTTTGTTACCATTCATATTATTCGTCTCTTTGATTTGTTATCAATTTTCCTCCTGCGGCCACGTCCAGGGAGGTTGGCTACAGTCCCATGGATCTTAAATTTCTGAATAATATGTGCAACTGTAGTTACAGGAACATCAAGCTGCTTGGAGATGGTCTTATAACCTTTACCTTTAACATGCTTGTCTATAATTTTCTTTCTAATCTCCTGAGACAACTCTTTCCTTTGCTTCCTTTGGTCCATGTTGAGTGTGGTACACACCATGTCACCAAACAGCACAGTGAGTATCTGTAGCCCTATATACAGGCCCACTGACTGATTACAAGATTGTCGACACCTGTGATGCTAATTAGTGGACACAACTTGATGTAACATGTCCCTTTTGTCACATTATTTTCAGGGGTACCATCATTTCTGTCCAGGCCTATTTCAAGAGTTTAATTTTTTTTTAAATTCTGTGGAAGCAGGGTTGAAAAGCAATGTCTGTCTTTCATTTGTTCATTTTCATCGATTTTTAATTTATTATTACTTTTGTCAGATTCAAGTTTTTTCTGTGACCATTGTGAGTTTTTCTTTCATTAAACGAGGGGTACCAACAATTTTGACCACGTGTGTATATAGTATATACAGAGCTCCTGTGTATGTCACAGGTGATCACTGTATTACCTATACACTATATACAGAGCTCCTGTCTATAATGTCACTGGTGATCACTGTGTTACCTGTACACTGACACTATATACAGAGCTCCTGTGTATAATGTTCCTGGTGGTAATAACAGTGTTGTTAGTATTGTGGTTTTGTATTCATGATCAGTATTGTAGTATTTGGTCACCTTGGGGTGGTAATATATGGTCTGGTCATAGTTTGGCCATATTTGTTCCTTGTATGTGGTATTATTCGGTCACTATGTAGTGGTAATGTGTGATCTAGTCAAGGTGTGGCGATATTTGTCCCTTTTGTATGTGGTATTATTGGTGTTGATATAGTGGACTGTGTTGTGTATGGCGGTCATTTTATTCTCGCTGATCTTAACTAGGAAAAGATTTTTTTCCATTAGGCCACAGCCCCACCATCAGTATTTGGTCAGTATTTTTCTCAGGAGTGGCTGCCGAAACCAGGAATGGTTGATTAATGCAGAATTGGTGACTTGTTTCTATTATACCTTTTCTCTGATTGTTCATCACCTGTTTTGGCTCCCACTCCTGAGAAAAAATACTGACTGGACACTGACCGAATACTGATAGTAGGGCCGTGGCCTTAGCGATTAAATACTTGGACCAGAGCAGCAGAGATGCACTTACAGGGGTTCTCCGGTGAAAACAAGTAATCACCTCTCCACAGGATCATTGATAATATTGATTGGTGGGGGTCTGACTGCTTGCACACACCGGCAGAATGTGGAGCTTTTCTCCCCATTAGACTGGAGCGGCATGTGAGATGCGACCACTGATTCATTCATTCTCTCAGTGGCTGTGAGCGCTGCTCTTTTTTGCAAGTCTCTAAGAGAATGAATAGAGCTGCGGTCAGACGTCCCACCTGCCGCAGCATTTTAAAATAGGGATAAGTGTTCTGTCAGGGATAAAACTTCCCCATTCTTCCGATAGGTGCGTTTTCCAATGTTCGGACACAAATGCTCAATAAGTGATCACCTATCCTGTAGAGCCCATGGATCGTTGGTAACTTGTTTTAACTAGTGTTGAGCGAGTATGTTCTGTCCGAGTATGCTCGGGCCGAGCGCCGAGTATTTACAGCTGCTCGGTGATATGGTTGAATCGCTCCCGTGTGCATGATTTGCAACTGTTTGACAGCTTTAACCCCTTAACGACATGTCACGTATTAGTACGCGCATGTCGTTATCCTCCGGTTCAGTGAGGGCTCCGGCGCTGAGCCCGCACTGAACCAAGCACATGTCAGCTGATTATTACAGCTGACATGTGCCCGCAACAGGCGCGGGTGGAATCGCGATCCACCAGCGGCTGTTAACATATTAAATGCCGCTGTCAATCTCCGACAGCGGCATTTAATGCGCGCTTCCTGGAAGCGCGTCACTTACCCCGCCCATCGGCGACCCCGTCACATGATCGCGGGTCGGCGATGTGTGGTCATGACAACCCTGGGTCTGCAGCAGACACCAGTGGTTGTAATGATCATGTCGCTATGAGCGCCATCTAGTGGTCGGCGCTCATAGGACAGGACCATTTCTGCTGCATACAGGGGAACTGCTGGTCCCCTGTATGTAGCAGAGGCGATCGGACAGTTGCTGCTTCAAGTCTCCTATGGAGACTACAGAAGCAAGCAAAAAGTGAAAAAAAAAAGTTTTAAAAAATATGAAAAAAAATAAAAAAATGTAAAAGTTTAAATCACCCCCTAAAATCATAAAATAAACCCCACATACACATATTTGGCATTGACGCGTTCAGAATCGCCTGATCTATCAATATAAAAATAGAATTAATGCGATCGGTAAATGGCGTAATGAGAAAAAAATTCTAAACGCCAGAATTACGTTTTTTGGTCACCGTAAAATTGCAATAAAATGCAATAACGGGCGATCAAAACATCGGATCTACCCCAAAATAGCATCTATAAAAACTTCAGCTCGGTTCACAAAAAATAAGCCCTCACCCTGCCCCAGATCCCGAAAAATGGAGACGCTACGGGTCTCGGAAAATGGCACCATTTTTTTTTTTTTTACCAAACTTTGGAATTTTTTTTCATCACTTAAATAAAAAAGAACCTATACATGTTTGGTGTCTACGAACTCGTAATGACCTGGAGAATAATAATGGCAGGTCAGTTTTAGCATTCAGTGAACGTGGTAAAAAAAATAAAAAAAAAACCTCAGTGGTATTGCACTTTTTTTGCAATTTCACGGCGCTTGGAATTTTTTTCCCGTTTTCCCGTACACGGCATGGTAAAACTAGTAATGGCGTTAAAAAGTACAACTCGTCCCGCAAAAAATAAGCCCTAACATGGCCATATTGACTAAAAAATAAAAACGCTATGGCTCTGGGAACAAGTGGAGCAAAAAGCGAAAATGCAAAAACGGAAAATGCTCCGCGGCTTAAGGGGTTAATACATGTGAGGAATGTCTATTTCTTACACATTCCTCACATGCAGGGTCGGACTGGGGTGTCTGGGGCCCACAGGGAGAACTGACTCTAGGGGCCCACCTACAGCCATATGCAAATATCTGTTTTCCGCTATCCCTGTTATAGTGGAGCATTGACTGGCGGCTCCTGCACATCTACTGTGCACCACTATAACTGGGATGTGCAATTACGGTAGTTTGCATTAAAGGGCTTCTTTGGTTAAAACAAGTTATCACCGATCCATGGGATCCACAGGATCGGTGATCACTTATTGATCGTTTGGGTCCGAACATTGGAAAAGGCGCCTATCAGAAGAATGGGGAAGTTTCATCCCTGACAGGACACTTATCCCCATTTTAAAATGCAGCTTCCAAAAAAGAGCAGCGCTCACAGTCACTGAGGGAATGACTGGATGAGTGGTCGCATCTCACATGCCGCTCCAGTCTAATGGGGAGAAAAGCTCCACATTCTGCCGATTGTGTCCCAGCAGTCAGACCCCCACCAATCAATATCATCACTGATCCTGTGGAGAGGTGATTACTTGTTTTCACCGGAGAACCCCTGTAAGTGCATCTCTGCCGCTCTGGTCCAAGTATTTAATCTCTAAGGCTGCGGCCCTACTATCAGTATTTGGTCAGTATTCAGTCAGTATTTTTTCTCAGGAGTGGAAGCCAAAACCAGGTGAGGAACAATCAGAGAAAAGGTATAATAGAAACAAGTCACCAATTCTGTATTTATCACCCACTCCTGGTTTTGGCAGCTACTCCTGAGAAAAAATACTGACCGAATACTGATGGTGGGGCTGTGGCCTAATGGAAAAAAATCTTTTCCTAGTTAATATCAGCAAGAACAAAATGACTGCCATACACAACACAGTCCACTATATCAACACCAATAATACCACATACAAAAGAGACAAATATCGCCACACCATGACTAGATCACATATTACCACCACATAGTGACCGAATAATGCTACATACAAGGAACAAATACGGCCACACCATGACCAGACCACATATTACCACCCCAAAGTGACCAAATACTACAATACTGATCATGAATACAAACCACAATACTAACAACACTGTTATTACCACCAGTGACATTATACACAGGAGCTCTGTATATAGTGTCAGTGTACAGGTAATACAGGGATCACCAGTGACATTATACACAGGAGCTCTGTATATAGTGTCAGTGTACAGGTAATACAGGGATCACCAGTGACATTATACACAGGAGCTCTGTATATAGTGTACAGTGTACAGGCAATACAGTGACCACCAGTGACATTATACACTGGAGCTCAGTATATAGTGTCAGTGTACAGGTAATACAGGGTTCACCAGTGACATTATACACAGGAGCTCTGTATAGAGTGTCAGTGTACAGGTAATACAGTGATCACCAGTGACATTATACACTGGAGCTCTGTATTTAGTGTACAGGTATTACAGTGGTCACCAGTGACATTATACACAGGAGCTCTGTATATAGTGTACAGGTAATACAGTGGTCACCAGTGACATTATACACAGGAGCTCTGTATATATTGCACAGGTAATACAGTGGTCACAAGTGACATTATACACAGAAGCTCTGTATATAGTGTATACATAATATAGTGATCACCAGAGACATACACAGGAGTTCTGTATATACTATATACACACACGTGGTCAGAATTGTTGGTACCCCTCGTTTAATGAAAGAAAAACCCACAATGGTCACAGAAATAACTTGAATCTGACAAAAGTTATAAAAAATTAAAAATCTATGAAAATGAACAAATGAAAGTCAGACATTGCTTTTCTGCTTCCACTGAATTAAAAAAAAAAATTAAACTCATGAAATCGGCCTGGACAGAAATGATGGTACCCCTGAAAATAATGTGACAAAAGGGACATGTTAAATAAAGTTGTGTCCACTAATTAGCATCACAGGTGTCTACAATCTTGTAATCAGTCAGTGGGCCTGTATATAGGGCTACAGATACTCACTGTGCTATATATAGGGCTGCAGATACTCACTGTGCCTGTATATAGGGCTACAGATACTCACTGTGCCTGTATATAGGGTTACAGATACTCACTGTGCCTGTATATAGGGTTACAGATACTCACTGTGCCTGTATATAGGGTTACAGATACTCACTGTGCCTGTATATAGGGTTACAGATATTCACTGTGCCTGTATATAGGGTTACAGATACTCACTGTGCTTGTATATAGGGTTACAGATACTCACTGTGCCTGTATATAGGGTTACAGATATTCACTGTGCCTGTATATAGGGTTACAGATACTCACTGTGCTTGTATATAGGGCTACAGATACTCACTGTGCTTGTATATAGGGCTACAGATACTCACTGTGTTGTTTGGTGACATGGTGTGTACCACACTCAACATGGACCAGAAGAAGCAAAGGAAAGAGCTGTCTCAGGAGATTAGAAAGAAAATTATAGAAAAGCATGTTAAAAGGTAAAGGTTATAAGACCATCTCCAAGCAGCTTGATGTTTCTGTGACTACAGGTGCACATATTATTCAGAAATTTAAGATCCATGGGACTGTAGCCAACCTCCCTGGACGTGGCTGCAGGAGGAAAATTGATGACAAATCAAAGAGACGGATAATATGAATGGTAACAAAAGAGCCCAGAATAACTTCTAAAGAGATTAAAGGTGAACTTCAAGCTCAAGGAACATCAGTGTCAGATCGTACTATCCACCGTTGTTTGATCCAAAGTGAACTTCATGTAAGACGACCAAGGAGAACACCATTGTTGAAAAAAAAAATAGTAAAAAAGCCAGACTGGAATTTGCCAAACTACATGTTGACAAGCCACAAAGCTTCTGGGAGAATGTACTATGGACAGATGAGACAAAAATTGAAGTTTTTGGCAAGGCACATCAGCTCTATGTTCACAGATGGAAAAATATCAAGAAAAGAACACTGTCCCTACTGTGAAACATGGTGGAGGCTCTGTTATGTTCTGGGGCTGCTTTGCTGCACCTGGCACAGGGTGTCTTGAATCTGTGCAGGGTACAATGAAATCTCAAGACTATCAAGGGATTCTAGAGAGAAATGTGCTGCCCAGTGTCAGAAAGCTTGGTCTCAGTCGCAGGTCTAGCAACAGGATAATGACCCAAAACACACACAGCTAAAAACACCCAAGAATGGCTAAGAGGAAAACATTGGACTATTCTGAAGTGGCTTCTATGAGCCCTGACCTAAATCCTATTGAGCATCTTTGGAAAGAGCTGAAATATTCTGGAAAAGGCAACCTTCAAACACGAGACAACTGGAGCAGTTTGCTCATGAGGAGTCGGCCAAAATACCTGTCGAGAGGCGCAGAAGTCTCATTGACAGTTACAGGAATCGTTTGATTGCAGTGATTGCCTCAAAAGGTTCAACAAAATATTAAGTTAAGAAGAAGAACCATCATTTCTGTCCAGGCCGATTTCATGAGGTTAATTTTTTTTTAAATTCTGTGGAAGCAGAAAATCAATGTCTGACCTTCATCTCTTCATTTTCAAAAATTTGTAATTTATCAGATTGAAGTTATTTCTGTGACCATTGTGGGTTTTTCTTTCATTAAACGAGGGGTACCAACAATTTTGACCACGTGTGTAGTGTAAGTGTACATGTAATACACTGACTCACCAGTGATGTCTCTAGGTGAAGTCCTTCATCTTCGCTTTTCTTCTTCATCTGGCACAGACGGCCATCACTTCTTCCAGCCAGGAATCATCTCTGCAGAAAATAACACACAGTTATTAATAACTGATCTCTTCTAGAGAATATTCCCACTTTCCCCCCCCGACCTCTACACTACACCAGTTGAAGAAAAAAAGCAACATAGTGCCGTCCTGCACAGTAACAGGACTCCTCTTTTGTCCCATCCCATGGAAAACAATTTCCTAAAAAGTAAATTATATTACAGAAGTAATAATGTAATAATAATTGGAATCTAAAGTAATAATGTTCCCCACTGGTCACCATAAACTAATAAAGTATGTTCCTCAATCTGGCTCCCAAACAGTAATTAAGTCCCTTGTCTAGCCAGGCACCCCCATATGTCCCTTCTGGCCACCATTTGTCTAGTGTGACCCCTCCATATATTTATCCTAGCACATGTGTATCGAGCCTGCCCCCTCCCATATACCCATCCTAGCCCCCCCATGTGCCAGTCTGCCCCCCCACATATCCATCCTTGCTTCCATGTTTCCAGCCTGCGCCCCCATATGTCCCCCCCATATATCCTCCATGTGTCCAGCCTGCCCTCTACATATTCATCCTGGCCTCCATGTGTCCAGCCTCTCCCCTCATATATCCATACTGCCCTTACCCCCTGCATATATCCATCCTGACACCCCCCATATATCCAGCGTGCCCCTCCATATATTTATGCTAGCCCATGTGTATCGAGCCCGCCCCCCCCACATATTCATCCTAGCTCCCCATGTGTCCAGCCTGTCCCCCCCCATATATCCATCCTGGCCTCCATGTGTTCAGCCTGCCCCCCCTCCCCCATATATCCATCCTGGCCTCCATAAGTCCAGCTTGCCCCCCCCCATATATCCATCCTGGCCTCCATATATCCATCTTGCCCCCCCATATATCCATCCTGCCCCCCCATATATCCATCCTGCTCCCCATATATCCATCCTGGCCTCCATGTGTCCAGCCTGCCCCCCATATACCCATCCTGCCCACCCCCCTTTGCCTGGGTCCACCTTGGTTCCCCCTTGTGTGTCCTGCCAGGGCTCCCCCTTGTGTGTCCAGCCAGGGCTCCCCTCCCTTGCGTGTCCAGCCAGGGCTCCCCCCTTGCGTGTCCAGCCAAGGCTCCCCCCCTTGCGTGTCCAGCCAGGGCCCCCCCCCTTGCGTGTCCAGCCAGGGTTCCCCCCTCGTGTGTCCAGCTGGGCCCCCCCTCGTGTGTCCGTCCAGCTGGGCCCCCCCTCGTGTGTCCGTCCAGCTGGGCCCCCCCTCGTGTGTCCATCCAGCTGGGCCCCCCCTCGTGTGTCCGTCCAGCTGGGCCCCCCCTCGTGTGTCTGTCCAGCTGGGCCCCCCCTCGTGTGTCTGTCCAGCTGGGCCCCCCCTCGTGTGTCTGTCCAGCTGGGTCCCCCCTCGTGTGTCTGTCCAGCTGGGCCCCCCCTTGTGTGTCTGTCCAGCTGGGCCCCCCCCTTGTGTGTCTGTCCAACTTGGCCCCCCCTTGTGTGTCTGTCCAGCTTGGCCCCCCCTTGTGTGTCTGTCCAGCTGGGCCCCCCTTGTGTGTCTGTCCAGCTGGGCCCCCCTTGTGTGTCTGTCCAGCTGGGCCACCCCTTGTGTGTCTGTCCAGCTGGGCCCCCCCTTGTGTGTCTGTCCAGCTGGGCCCCCCCTTGTGTGTCTGTCCAGCTGGGCCCCCCCTTGTGTGTCTGTCCAGCTGGGCCCCCCCTTGTGTGTCTGTCCAGCTGGGCCCCCCCTTGTGTGTCTGTCCAGCTGGGCCCCCCCTTGTGTGTCTGTCCAGCTGGGCCCCCCCTTGTGTGTCTGTCCAGCTGGGCCCCCCCTTGTGTGTCTGTCCAGCTGGGCCCCCCCTTGTGTGTCTGTCCAGCTGGCCCACCCCTTGTGTGTCTGTCCAGCTTGGCCCCCCCTTGTGTGTCTGTCCAGCTGGGCCCCCCCTTGTGTGTCTGTCCAGCTGGGCCCCCCCCTTGTGTGTCTGTCCAGCTGGCCCCCCCCTTGTGTGTCTGTCCAACTTGGCCCCCCCTTGTGTGTCTGTCCAGCTGGGCCCCCCCCTTGTGTGTCTGTCCAGCTGGGCCCCCCCTTGTGTGTCTGTCCAACTTGGCACCCCCTTGTGTGTCTGTCCAGCTGGCCCCCCCCCTTGTGTGTCTGTCCAACTTGGCCCCCCCCTTGTGTGTCTGTCCAACTTGGCCCCCCCCTTGTGTGTCTGTCCAGCTGGGCCCCTCCTTGTGTGTCTGTCCAGCTGGGCCCCCCCCTTGTGTGTCTGTCCAACTTGGTCCCCCCTTGTGTGTCTGTCCAGCTGGGCCCCCCCTTGTGTGTCTGTCCAGCTGGGCCCCCCCCCTTGTGGGTCTGTCCAGCTGGACCCCCCTTGTGTGTCCTGCTGGCCCCCGCCTTGTGTGTCCAGACCATTACACACACACACACACATACACACACACACACACACACACACACACACACCTCTTACCTTCCTGCGATCCCGTGCGGTGTCCTCCTTCTCCTGAGTTGCGCGCCTCCTTCACAGCAGGCGCATGACGATGACGTCATACGCCGGCCGGCGAAGGGAGACACGCAGCTTCAGCTGCTTCACAGGGACGTGCGCCGCGGTGGTTCAGGTAATGAACGCTGCGTGCGCGCGTCCCTGCATACACTGTGCCTGCGCTTTTAAAGGGCCCGTGCCCCTTAAAACCGCAGGATTTTTTTTTGTTCTCTTCTCCCCCCTCTACTCTGCAGCAGGGGGCGGGGCCCACCGGGAAATTTCCCGGTATCCCGCCAGCCCAGACCGACCCTGCTCACATGTATTAAAACCGTCAAACAGTCGCAAATCATGCACACGGGAGCGATTCAACCATATCACCGAGGAGCTATAAATACTCGGAGCTCGGCCCGAGCATACTCGCCGAAAGGGTTAACAGAACATACTCGCTCAACACTAGTTTTAACCAAAGAAGCTCTTTAATGCAAACATGTCCATCCCAGTTAGAGTGTCGCCCAGTAGATGTGCAGGAGCCGCCAGTCAATGCTCCACTATAACAGCGAGAGCGGATAACAGATATTTGCATCTTGCTGTAGGTGGGCCCCTAGAGTTAATTTCCCCTGTGGGCCCCAGACACCGCAGTCCGACCCTGGTCATCAATATCAGATCAGTGAGGTTCCAACACACGGCCCCCTCACCAATAAGACAGCAGCTGGAAATACTCAGCGTAGAGAGCCCAAACAGCACAGCGCTGTACACTGTGTAGTGGCCGATCTTGGTACTGCAGCTCCTATTGAAATGATTGTGATCTGAGCTGTAGTACCCGAAACCAGCCATTGCACAGTGTGCGGAGCTGTGCTATTCCAGCTCTTAACACTGTGTACATCATCTTGCAGAAGTAGCTGATGTCTGGGGATTTCAGGTGTCAGACCCCCACTAATCACTGTATGAGTTCTGCTCTACTCCTTTATTAAAGGGGTGGTCTTGTGTTCCTCTCATCAGAAGCTGAAGATTTACAGTTCTGGCCGGTGGCTTGGCTGAGCCGCTTGTCTGAATTGTGCCCTCTTGCATTCTGCGGGCAGAGGCGGCTTTGCCTCTGCAGAATGGGACAGGCACAGGGGCGCTGAAGTCCACCAGTCTGCAAGTGAGCGCTTCTTGCCAAGGAGACCAGCCACTTCTCAGGTGGTCAGTAACCATAGCAATGAGCTGTACACTGCAGAATTAAAAATCTTTTCCTTCTTGAGAACAGAGAAGATTTTGAATAAGAAGGAAATTGCAAAGTTTCTTGTTTTTACAAGCTCTTTGCAATCTTAGCCTTTTAATACATTCATTTTATTTAGTTATATATTTATTTTACTCTCTTATATAGCGCCGTTAGATTTTGTAGCACCTTACAGACATTATCATCACTGTCCCCATTGGGGCTCACAATATGAATTCCCTATCAGTATGTCTTTGGAGTGTGGGAGGAAACCGGAGAACCCGGAGGAAACCCACACAAACACGGGGAGAACATACAAACTCCTTGCAGATGTTGTCCTTGCTATTATATGAACCCAGCCCCACAGCGTTAATCATTGACCCACCATGTTGCCCACATTCCTCGGCTTTTTTAAGATTTTCTGCAATGAATAAGAACACTGAAGAAAATCTAGATTGATCAACATTTAATATCACAAATGCAGTTGCTGCAAAACTTGTCCATAGTCCTGTTCCCAGCTGAAAATTGGATACAATTGTATCTTGTGTAGACAATGCTCTGTGAGCTAAATAGCCGGGATCCACTGCTACAAGGCAGGAAACAGACAGATTCTGCTGATGGGTTCTGCTCCCAGAGCATTATTCAGCCTGGACATCTCAGCTCAGAGCAAAACCAGCTATAAGGCTGTGTGCACACCTAGCAGATTTGATGCAGATTTACATGCGTTTTTTCTGCTAGAGAGAAGCGTTTTCACATGCATTTTTTCAAGCAATTTTCCAAGCGATTTTGAGCATCACTTGGAAAAGTGCTTGATAAGTTGATCACACAATATAAATCCATGCAACCGAAATGGATCTATAATGTGTGAACAACTTAGATGCTTTAAATGCAGCATCTATAGTAAAAAAAAGAATCAAAACGTTAATAAATAAAAAAAAACAACTGTATATTCACCTCTCCGGCGGCCCCCGGTCTGCTCTCCGGTCTCCTCCGGTCTGCTCCCGGCCGCGTCTTCTCTCTTCAGCGTCCCGCAGTGTACGGTCAGGACCTGCGGTGACGTCATTTAGTCAGCTGATGGCCACGCGACCATCACCTGATGCCGACGTCAGCGGTCATGCGACCATCACCTGACTAAATGACGTCACCGCAGGTCCTGACAGTACAGACAGCAGACCGGAGGAGACCGGAGAGCAGACCGGGGGCCGCCGGAGAGGTGAATATACAGGTTTTGTTTGTTTTTAACTTTTTTATTTCTTTTTTTCACCGCGTGGTAGCCGGGATGAAGAGGAGTTGTAGTCTCGTCTTCCTCCCAGATACCACACGCATCGCGAATAAGCTTCAGCGTAATCGCAGTAGAAATGGTCATGCTGCGTTTTGCAAAGTAATGCGAATTCGGCGCGCAAATTAGCGCATCATGTGCACAGCACATCCGAATTCACATGGCTTTGCATGGCAGACTGTTTTACAAGCGTTTTCGCGGCCGTAAAAACGCCGCAAAAACGCTACAAAAACGCTACGTGGGCACATAGCCTAAGGCTGTGTGCCCCCGACGCGTATTTTAAGCGTTTCCGCATGGCAAAAACGCTGCAGAAACGCTTAAAGACGCATGTTAGAAGGTCTGCCATGTTCCCCAATGATAGTCCGCATGTGCTGTGCACATGCTGCGGAAATTTCCGCTGCGGATTATCATTGCGGAAAAAAACGCAGCACTACCAATTATTTTGCGGAAGCGCAGCGTTTTCCTGGCCATTGACTTGCATTGGAACGCATGGATTCCGCTTCACTAGATAAGCACATGCGGAATACATGCGTTCAATGTGCGGATGGTACCCGCGTGTGGAGGATGGGAGACTCTCCTCCGGACCCGGGTACCATAGAACCTGTCAAAATAAAGAATAAAATAAAAAATAAATGTTATATTTACCTTCTGACGGCCCCCGCTGCGCTCCTCCTCCCATGTCGGCAGCTCGCGATGGACTGAAGGACCAGCGCTGACGTCATAGTCATGTGACGGCAGGTCCTTCAGTGTACTGCGATCTGCCGGCAGCCAGGACGGAGCGAAGCGAGACTGCGGGGGCCATCGGAAGGTAAGTATAGATTTATTTTTTTATTTTTAACCAGTCGTTGGGGTCACACTATATAAATCCATGCCGTTTTCATGGATTTCTATAGTGTGACCAAGTTGACAAGCACTTTCCAAGTGATGCTAAAATCGCTTGTAAAGCGCTTGTCAACCCGCATGCGGAAATGCATGTGAAGAACGCTCCACTTCTGCATGTCCCTGGCAGGAAAAACGCATGTACAATCCGCATATACAATCCGCATGTACAATCCGCGTGTACAATCCGCATATACAATCCGCATGTACAATCCGCATGTACAATCCGCGTGTACAATCCGCGTGTACAATCCGCATATACAATCCGCATGTACAATCCGCATGTACAATCCGCGTGTACAATCCGCATGTACAATCCGCGTGTACAATCCGCATATACAATCCGCATGTACAATCCGCGTGTACATTCCGCGTGTACAATCCGCGTGTACAATCCGCATGTACAATCCGCATGTACAATCCGCATGCGTTTTTTCTGCCAGCGAGATGCAGAAACGCTCAGGAAAAATCCGGAGCATTTCTGCATCGTGGGCACATAGCCTAAGTCTCTGCATTTGTCTGCTTACACATCAGTACATTTCTGAACACATTCAGCAAAAATTGCAGTACATTTGTTAAAATTGGGCATATAGCATACTATAGGTGCTTCTCATAAAATTAGAATATCATCAAAAAGTTAATTTATTTCAGTTCTTCAATACAAATAGTAAAACTCATATTATATAGAGTCATTACAGACAGAGTGATCTATTTCAAGTGTTTATTTCTGTTAATGTTATTATCTCAGTAAATTAGAATACTTTATAACACCAGCTTGAAAAATGTTTTTAAAATCTGAAATATTGTCCTACTGAAATGTATGTTCAGTAAATGCCCTCAATACTTGGTCGGGGCTCCTTTTGCATCAATTACTGCATCAATGCGGCAATGTGGCATGGAGGCGATCAGCCTGTGACACTGCTGAGGTGTTATGGAAGCCCAGGTGGCTTTGATAGAAGCCTTCAGCTCGTCTGCATTGTTGGGTCTGGTGTCTCTCATCTTTCTCTTGACAATACCCCATAGATTCTCTATAATAGATTCTCTATGGGGTTAAGGTCAGGTGAGTTTGCTGCCAATCAAGCACAGTGATACTGTTGTGTAAACCAGGTATTGGTACTTTTGGCAGTGTGGACAGGGGCCAAGTCCTGCTGGAAAATGACATTTCCATCTCCAAAAAGCTTGTGGGCAGAGGGAAGCATGAAGGGCTCTACAATGTCCTGGTAGACGGGTGCGCTGACTTTGGTCTTGATAAAACACAGTGGACCTACACCAGCAGATGACATGGCTCCCCAAACCATCACCGATTGTGGAAACTTCACACGAGACCTCAAGCAGCTTGGATTGTGGCCTCTCCACTCTTCCTCCAGACTCTGGGACCTTGATTTCCAAATTAAATGCAAAATTTACTTTCATCGGAAAACAACACCTTGGACCACTGAGCAACAGTCCAGGTGTTTTTCTCCTTGGCCCAGGTAAGATGCTTCTGGCGTTGTCTATTGGTGATGAGTGGCTCGACACAAGGAATGTGACACTTGTAGCCCATGTCCTGGATACGTCTGTGTGTGGTGGCTCTTGAAGCAATGACTCCAGCAGCAGTCCACTCCATGTGAATCTTCCCCAAATGTTTGAATGGCCTTTCCTTAACAATCTTTTCAAGGCTGCGGTTATCCCGGTTGCTTGTGCACCTCTTCCTACCACACTTTTTCTTTCCACTCAACTTTCCATAAATATGCTTGGATACAGCACTCTGTTAACAGCCAGCTTCTTTAGCAATGACCTTTTGTGATTTACACTCCTTGTGGAGTGTGTCAATGACTGCCTTCTGGACATCTGTCAAGTCATCAGTCTTCCCCATGATTGTGGAGCCTACTGAAACAGACAAAGGGACCTTTTTAAATGTGTAAGAAGCCTTTGCAGGTGTTTTTTGTTAATTATTCTAATTTACTGAGATAATGACTTTGTGTTTTCATTGGCTGTAAGCCATCATTATCAACATTAACAGAAATAAACACTTGAAATAGATCACTCTGCAATGACTCTGTATAATATATGAGTTTCACTTTTTGGATTGAAGAACTGAAATAAATAAACTTTTTGATGATATTCTAATTTTGTGAGAAGCACCTGTATGTTTGATGCATCTCATTAGCTAAGCTCAACCTCTTCCTTGCTTCACCTCAATTTGAGCCATAAATTGTGATATTTCATTTTGGTGCATTTTATGACTCCTTTTTGTCACACTTTTCTCATAACTATTTTTTTTATAACTGAGGGAAAATAACAAAATCTTATTTGTTGTACTCAAGTTTTCACAGAAACATCTGATAAAGTGTTGACTTATTTTTCTGAGTTAAACTCTTCCTTTTGGCCCTCTATATATTTGAGTTTGACAGCCCTGATGTAGATGGATGATGATGTGGCAAGAAGGGGCAGAGGGGCAGAGCCTCCTGGCTCTCAGCTTCGCTCTCCACTGCTCACAGGAGACAGCAGTTACTTCACAAATGTAACTGATAGAAAAGATGTCACGTAAGAGGGGGTCAGGGGAGCGATGTGCTGCAGGAAGAGGAGGATTAGGCAGGGAGCGCTGTGCTGCAGGAAGAGGAGGATTAGGCAGGGGAGTGATGTAATGCAGGAGGGGGAGGCTTAGGCAGGGAAGCGATGTGCTGCAGGAAGAGGTGGCTTATGCAGGGAAGTGATGTAATGCAATAGGAGAGGATTAGTCAGGGAGCGATGTGCTGCAGGAAGTGCAGGATTTGGCAGTGGGCGATGTGGTGCAAGAGGGGATTTGGCAGTGGGTGATGTGGTGCAGGAAGGGGGAGATTTAGAAAGGGCACAATGTGCTGCAAGGAGGGGAGGATTAGACGGGAGCAATGTGCCGCAAGAGGGGGAGGTTTAGACAGGGAAGTGATGTGCTGCAGGAGTGGGAGAATTAAGCGGTGAGAAACATGCTGCAGGACGGGGAGGGTTAGGCAGGGGAGCAATGTGCTGCAGGTGGAAGGAGAATCTGTGACTACAGCCCAGTGTTTAAGGTTTATTGGAGCCTGTCTTTTATATATTTTATTGTTTTTTTTTCTGACAAAACTGCATAACATCTGACATGAAGTCCGCTTAGCAGTCACAGTCCCTGTAGATTGTTACTGTCCAGGTTCACCGCGGTCTCTTTTTGTTTTTAGTGCCAATCTGACAGCAGTGAAGGTTCCGCTGATAATGGTGGTCGGGTTCCGAATAGAATGTTCATGTCTGTTCTCATTGTTGTAACATCACGGAATATGCTAATTTCTTCTGACCACACCCGATGACTGAATAAAGGCGCCTCACCCACTTGTCTATGTCATCACTTTGTGGTGTCACAATGATCTAAGGGGATAAAAAAACGCTCCTGGCAGCTTTACAGTCATTCGTCCCTTCGTGTTAAAGGAGCAGGATGATAGAGCCGCACCATGCCAGCCAGAAGAAAAGAAAGTGGAGCCCTTCAAGATGATGAAGCAAGAAAGCAGACTGTGGAAGGCCATCCAGGACCAAGAGCATCATGAGGGCCTGGTAACGTATACTACACAACTGTTCTGTATATGCTCATGCCATGTAAACCTATGGTGGCCGATTCATCAAGGCTGGTGGATTTCTATACCAGCATTCATGAAGCGCCTATTGGAGGAACGTGCACCAAATTCATTAAAAAGACTAAACCTCTTAATGAACTTGACTCATCCTTAAAGGGGTTGTTCCCTTTCAATAAATGAATGTCCCTAGCTGCAGGTCATTTAATTAAAAAAAAGAGGTTCCACCATCTCAGAGCTGCAGCAGCTCAGTGCGCTCAGCTGGGCAGTCCGTCTGATTACATTTGTTGGCTGCGGCAGTATTGAGGTGATGTCAGTGCCATACACAATCCCAGGAATGGGTCAGGACAGCACAGTTTGATTCTTTATACCTGCAGCCAGGGTCATTCATTTATTGAAATATCCCCTTAAAGCTGACGTACTACACCTCAAGAAATGTACTCCAGTCAAAAGATGGAGTCAATTTCTGTCCTAATTTACACCACTTTTCCAGCCTAATTTGTAATAAGTTTTCAGGTAAAGCTAAGCCACAAGCGGTCCAGATAAGCTCTGTTCACTATTTAAGAAGTTAAAAGAGTGGGTGTAAAAAGGTCAGAGTATTTAAATGTAAGTTGCGCAGGAATTTACTGAGATTCAAACAGTTGTGCAACAGATTTCCGGTGAAAACTGCTTGATGAAAAATGTTCCTTGAATAATATAACATTTCAGGTTAGTGGTAATAGATTTTATTATGGGACGTTGATCCAGGGAACTAGTCTGATTGCCATATGTGGAGTCGGGAAGGAATTTTTCCCCTAAAATGGGGCAATTAGCATCTGCCTCATGGGGTTTTTGCCTTCCTCTGGATCAACACATTAGCTTTTAGGTTGAACTTGATGGACTTGTGTCTTTCAACCTTAAAACTATGAAACTGTCCCTGTATTGAAGTTCAAGGGTGAAGCCCAGGGTTCATTTGGAACCATCAGAAATGGTGTGTTTTGCGCCCAGTCTGTCCAAGGAAGCCTGTTTGAGCCAACGGCCTCAGAAATATCCTAACATTTCAGAAAGTAGCAATAGTTAGGGTGGCTGAACCATTCTAGCCTTAAGTTTGCCCCTCCAGTCAGCATCTACTATGTAGATGCAATCAAGGCCATGTAATAAGTCTTTATCGCTGTACAGGGCTGTAAGAGTGAAGGCCAGAGTTCCTTTGGAACCTGTAGGATAGACTGGCTTTTGCCAAGTCTTTCCAAAGAAGCTTTTTTGAGCCATAGGCCTCAGACAGGTCCTAACAAGAAAGTGGCATTAGATAGGTATTTCTTTAGTTAGGATTGATTCAACTACTCAAGCCTCAAGCGCACTCCTCCGGCCAGCAGCTACTCTGTAGATGCAACCCTGGGCCTATGGTAAGTATCTATCCCTGTACAGGGGTGTAATGGTAAAAACCTGGGTTCCCTTGGGATCTGCAGAATGGAGTAGCTTGCGCCAAGTCTGTCCGAGGAAGTCTGTTTGAGCCAACAGCCTTAAACAGATCCCAGTATGTAGGGAAAAAAAAAGCTTCAGTTAGAGTTGAATCAACCACTATAGCCTCAAGCTCGCTCCTCCGGCCAGCAGCTACTCTGTAGATGCAGCCCTGGGCCTATAGTAAGTATCTATCCATGTACAGGCGTGTAATGGTAAAGGCCAGGGTTCCCTTGGGATCTGCAGAATGGAGTAGCTTGCGCCAAGTCTGTCCGAGAAAGCCTTTTTGAGCTGATGGATTTAAACAAATTTCAACATTTAGGAAAAAAGCATTAATCTATTTCAGTTAGAGTTAATTCAATTACTCTAGCATAAAGATCCTAATTCACTTTGTCTAAAGGAAGTTAGTTGGCAAATTTTTATTGTGTGAGCAATGAGGTTATGGAACTCTCTACCACATTAACTTGAAATACTTAATTTTCTAAAAAAAATTCAAGGAGGGCATATGTGTGCCTTTCTTGAATAATATAAAATTGCAGGTTATCCGTACTAGATTTTGTTATCGGACGTTGATCCAGGGAACTAGTCTGATTGCCATATGTGGAGTCGGGAAGGAATTTTTCCTCTAATATGGGGCAATTAGCATCTGCCTCATGGGGTTTTTGCCTTCCTCTGGATCAACACATTAGCTTTTAGGTTGAACTTGATGGACTTGTGTCTTTCAACCTTAAAACTATGAAACTGTCCATGTATTGAGGTTCAAGGGTGAAGCCCAGGGTTCATTTGGAAACATCAGAAATGGTGTGTTTTGCGCCCAGTCTGTCCAAGGAAGCCTGTTTGAGCCAACGGCCTCAGAAATATCCTAACATTTAAGAAAGTAGCAATAGTTAGGGTTGGCTGAACCATTCTAGCCTTAAGTTTGCCCCTCCAGTCAGTATCTACTATGTAGATGCAATCAAGGCCCTGCAATAAGTCTTTATCGCTGTACAGAGCTGAAAGAGTGAAGGCCAGAGTTCCTTTGGAACCTGTAGGATAGACTGGCTTTTGTCAAGTGTTTCCAAAGAAGCTTTTTTGAGCCATAGGCCTCAGACAGGTCCTAACAAGAAAGTGGCATTAGATAGGTTTTTCTTTAGTTAGGATTGATTCAACTACTCAAGCCTCAAGCGCACTCCTCCGGCCAGCAGCTACTCTGTAGATGCAACCCTGGGCCTATGGTAAGTATCTATCCCTGTACAGGGGTGTAATGGTAAAAAACAGGGTTCCCTTGGGATCTGCAGAATGGAGTAGCTTGCGCCAAGTCTGTCCGAGGAAGTCTGTTTGAGCCAACAGCCTTAAACAGATCCCAGTATTTAGAAAAAAAAAGCTTTAGTTAGAGTTGAATCAACCACTATAGCCTCAAGCTCGCTCCTCCGGCCAGCAGCTACTCTGTAGATGCAGCCCTGGGCCTATGGTAAGTATCTATCCCTGTACAGGGGTGTAATGGTAAAGGCCAGGGTTCCCTTGGGATCTGCAGAATGGAGTAGCTTGCGCCAAGTCTGTCCGAGAAAGCCTTTTTGAGCTGATGGATTTAAACAAATTTCAACATTTAGGAAAAAAGCATTAATCTATTTCAGTTAGAGTTAATTCAATTACTCTAGCATAAAGATCCTAATTCACTTTGTCTAAAGGAAGTTAGTTGGCAAATTTTTATTGTGTGAGCAATGAGGTTATGAAACTCTCTACCACATGAAATTGAAATACTTAATTTTCTAAAAAAAATTCAAGGAGGGCATGTGTGTGCCTTTCTTAAATAATATAAAATTGCAGGTTATCCGTACTAGATTTTGTTATGGGACGTTGATCCAGGGAACTAGTCTGATTGCCATATGTGGAGTCGGGAAGGAATTTTTCCCCTAATATGGGGCAATTAGCATCTGCCTCATGGGGTTTTTGCCTTCCTCTGGATCAACACATTAGCTTTTAGGTTGAACTTGACAGACTTGTGTCTTTCAACTTTAAAACTATGAAACGGTCCCTGTATAGAGGTTCAAGGGTGAAGCCCAGGGTTCATTTGGAAACATCAGAAATGGTGTGTTTTGCGCCAAGTCTGTCCAAGGAAGCCTGTTTGAGCCAATGGCCTCAGAAATATCCTAACATTTAAGAAAGTAGCAATAGTTAGGGTTGGCTGAACCATTCTAACTTTAAGTTTGCCCCTCCAGTCAGCATCTACTATGTAGATGCAATCAAGGCCCTGTAATAAGTCTTTATCACTGTACAGGGCTTTAAGAGTGAAGGCCAGAGTTCCTTTGGAACCTGTAGGATAGACTGGCTTTTGCCAAGTCTTTCCAAAGAAGCTTTTTTGAGCCATAGGCCTCAGACAGGTCCTAACAAGAAAGTGTCATTAGATAGGTTTTTCTTTAGTTAGGATTGATTCAACTACTCAAGCCTCAAGCGCACTCCTCCGGCCAGCAGCTACTCTGTAGATGCAACCCTGGGCCTATGGTAAGTATCTATCCCTGTACAGGTGTGTAATGGTAAAAACCAGGGTTCCCTTGGGATCTGCAGAATGGAGTAGCTTGCGCCAAGTCTGTCCGAGGAAGTCTGTTTGAGCCAACAGCCTTAAACAGATCCCAGTATTTAGGAAAAAAAAGCTTTAGTTAGAGTTGAATCAACCACTATAGCCTCAAGCTCGCTCCTCCGGCCAGCAGCTACTCTGTAGATGCAGCCCTGGGCCTATGGTAAGTATCTATCCCTGTACAGGGGTGTAATGGTAAAGGCCAGGGTTCCCTTGGGATCTGCAGAATGGAGTAGCTTGCGCCAAGTCTGTCCGAGAAAGCCTTTTTGAGCTGATGGATTTAAACAAATTTCAACATTTAGGAAAAAAGCATTAATCTATTTCAGTTAGAGTTAATTCAATTACTCTAGCATAAAGATCCTAATTCACTTTGTCTAAAGGAAGTTAGTTGGCAAATTTTTATTGTGTGAGCAATGAGGTTATGAAACTCTCTACCACATGAAATTGAAATACTTAATTTTCTAAAAAAAATTCAAGGAGGGCATGTGTGTGCCTTTCTTGAATAATCTAAAATTGCAGGTTATCCGTACTAGATTTTGTTATGGGACGTTGATCCAGGGAACTAGTCTGATTGCCATATGTGGAGTCGGGAAGGAATTTTTCCCCTAATATGGGGCAATTAGCATCTGCCTCATGGGGTTTTTGCCTTCCTCTGGATCAACACATTAGCTTTTAGGTTGAACTTGATGGACTTGTGTCTTTCAACCTTAAAACTATGAAACGGTCCCTGTATAGAGGTTCAAGGGTGAAGCCCAGGGTTCATTTGGAAACATCAGAAATGGTGTGTTTTGCGCCCAGTCTGTCCAAGGAAGCCTGTTTGAGCCAACGGCCTCAGAAATATCTTAACATTTAAGAAAGTAGCAATAGTTAGGGTTGGCTGAACCATTCTAGCCTTAAGTTTGCCCCTCCAGTCAGCATCTACTATGTAGATGCAATCAAGGCCCTGTAATAAGTCTTTATCGCTGTACAGGGCTGTAAGAGTGAAGGCCAGAGTTCCTTTGGAACCTGTAGGATAGACTGGCTTTTGCCAAGTCTTTCCAAAGAAGCTTTTTTGAGCCATAGGCCTCAGACAGGTCCTAACAAGAAAGTGGCATTAGATAGGTTTTTCTTTAGTTAGGATTGATTCAACTACTCAAGCCTCAAGCGCACTCCTCCGGCCAGCAGCTACTCTGTAGATGCAACCCTGGGCCTATGGTAAGTATCTATCCCTGTACAGGGGTGTAATGGTAAAAACCAGGGTTCCCTTGGGATCTGCAGAATGGAGTAGCTTGCGCCAAGTCTGTCCGAGGAAGTCTGTTTGAGCCAACAGCCTTAAACAGATCCCAGTATTTAGGAAAAAAAAGCTTTAGTTAGAGTTGAATCAACCACTATAGCCTCAAGCTCGCTCCTCCGGCCAGCAGCTACTCTGTAGATGCAGCCCTGGGCCTATGGTAAGTATCTATCCCTGTACAGGGGTGTAATGGTAAAGGCCAGGGTTCCCTTGGGATCTGCAGAATGGAGTAGCTTGCGCCAAGTCTGTCCGAGAAAGCCTTTTTGAGCTGATGGATTTAAACAAATTTCAACATTTAGGAAAAAAGCATTAATCTATTTCAGTTAGAGTTAATTCAATTACTCTAGCATAAAGATCCTAATTCACTTTGTCTAAAGGAAGTTAGTTGGCAAATTTTTATTGTGTGAGCAATGAGGTTATGAAACTCTCTACCACATGAAATTGAAATACTTAATTTTCTAAAAAAAATTCAAGGAGGGCATGTGTGTGCCTTTCTTAAATAATATAAAATTGCAGGTTATCCGTACTAGATTTTGTTATGGGACGTTGATCCAGGGAACTAGTCTGATTGCCATATGTGGAGTCGGGAAGGAATTTTTCCCCTAATATGGGGCAATTAGCATCTGCCTCATGGGGTTTTTGCCTTCCTCTTGATCAACACATTAGCTTTTAGGTTGAACTTGACAGACTTGTGTCTTTCAACCTTAAAACTATGAAACGGTCCCTGTATAGAGGTTCAAGGGTGAAGCCCAGGGTTCATTTGGAAACATCAGAAATGGTGTGTTTTGCGCCAAGTCTGTCCAAGGAAGCCTGTTTGAGCTAATGGCCTCAGAAATATCCTAACATTTAAGAAAGTAGCAATAGTTAGGGTTGGCTGAACCATTCTAACTTTAAGTTTGCCCCTCCAGTCAGCATCTACTATGTAGATGCAATCAAGGCCCTGTAATATGTCTTTATCACTGTACAGGGCTGTAAGAGTGAAGGACAGAGTTCCTTTGGAACCTGTAGGATAGACTGGCTTTTGCCAAGTCTTTCCAAAGAAGCTTTTTTGAGCCATAGGCCTCAGACAGGTCCTAACAAGAAAGTGTCATTAGATAGGTTTTTCTTTAGTTAGGATTGATTCAACTACTCAAGCCTCAAGCGCACTCCTCCGGCCAGCAGCTACTCTGTAGATGCAACCCTGGGCCTATGGTAAGTATCTATCCCTGTACAGGTGTGTAATGGTAAAAACCAGGGTTCCCTTGGGATCTGCAGAATGGAGTAGCTTGCGCCAAGTCTGTCCGAGGAAGTCTGTTTGAGCCAACAGCCTTAAACAGATCCCAGTATTTAGGAAAAAAAAGCTTTAGTTAGAGTTGAATCAACCACTATAGCCTCAAGCTCGCTCCTCCGGCCAGCAGCTACTCTGTAGATGCAGCCCTGGGCCTATGGTAAGTATCTATCCCTGTACAGGGGTGTAATGGTAAAGGCCAGGGTTCCCTTGGGATCTGCAGAATGGAGTAGCTTGCGCCAAGTCTGTCCGAGAAAGCCTTTTTGAGCTGATGGATTTAAACAAATTTCAACATTTAGGAAAAAAGCATTAATCTATTTCAGTTAGAGTTAGTTCAATTACTCTAGCATAAAGATCCTAATTCACTTTGTCTAAAGGAAGTTAGTTGGCAAATTTTTATTGTGTGAGCAATGAGGTTATGAAACTCTCTACCACATGAAATTGAAATACTTAATTTTCTAAAAAAAAATTCAAGGAGGGCATGTGTGTGCCTTTCTTGAATAATATAAAATTGCAGGTGATCCGTACTAGATTTTGTTATGGGACGTTGATCCAGGGAACTAGTCTGATTGCCATATGTGGAGTCGGGAAGGAATTTTTCCCCTAATATGGGGCAATTAGCATCTGCCTCATGGGGTTTTTGCCTTCCTCTGGATCAACACATTAGCTTTTAGGTTGAACTTGATGGACTTGTGTCTTTCAACCTTAAAACTATGAAACGGTCCCTGTATAGAGGTTCTAGGGTGAAGCCCAGGGTTCATTTGGAAACATCAGAAATGGTGTGTTTTGCGCCAAGTCTGTCCAAGGAAGCCTGTTTGAGCCAACGGCCTCAGAAATATCCTAACATTTAAGAAAGTAGCAATAGTTAGGGTTGGCTGAACCATTCTAACCTTAAGTTTTACCCTCCAGTCAGCATCTACTATGTAGATGCAATCAAGGCCCTGTAATAAGTCTTTATCACTGTACAGGGCTGTAAGAGTGAAGGTCAGAGTTCCTTTGGAACCTGTAGGATAGACTGGCTTTTGCCAAGTTTTTCCAAAGAAGCTTTTTTGAGCCATAGGCCTCAGACAGGTCCTAACAAGAAAGTGTCATTAGATAGGTTTTTCTTTAGTTAGGATTGACTCAACTACTCAAGCCTCAAGCGCACTCCTCCGGCCAGCAGCTACTCTGTAGATGCAACCCTGGGCCTATGGTAAGTATCTATCCCTGTACAGGGGTGTAATGGTAAAAACCAGGGTTCCCTTGGGATCTGCAGAATGGAGTAGCTTGCGCCAAGTCTGTCCGAGGAAGTCTGTTTGAGCCAACAGCCTTAAACAGATCCCAGTATTTAGGAAAAAAAAGCTTTAGTTAGAGTTGAATCAACCACTATAGCCTCAAGCTCGCTCCTCCGGCCAGCAGCTACTCTGTAGATGCAACCCTGGGCCTATGGTAAGCATCTATCCCTGTACAGGGGTGTAATGGTAAAGGCCAGGGTTCCCTTGGGATCTGCAGAATGGAGTAGCTTGCGCCAAGTCTGTCCGAGGAAGTCTTTTTGAGCCAATGGCCTTAGACAGAACCCATCATTTAGTAATAAAAAAGCTTTAGTTAGAGTTATAGCCTCAAGCTCGCTCCTCTGGCCAGCAGCTACTCTGTAGATGCAACCCTGAGCATGTGGTAAGTCTCCATTCCTGTAAATGGGTGTAATGGTAAAGATCAGGGTTCCTTTTGACCTGCTTATGCTAAGTCTGTCAAAGGAAGCCTTTTTGAGCTGATGGCTCTAAACAGATCCTAATGTTTAGGAAAAAAGCTTATGTGTATTTCAGTTAGATTAAAAGTAAAGCCAACAAAAGAGAATTTAACTTTCCCCAAAAAATCAATTATTAATATAGCATTTACCTGCCCAGATCTCAGAACTAATGCACTATTAGGATGTAGCAATCCCATATAATTTTGTGTGCAGTTTTAATACTATGTAATCACCCCCCTCCATTAATTGGTAATATGTGAGTGGTTGTCGCATCAGTATTTTGCACCTGTATTGCTGTCATCGTTATTATATGGTATGATTAGTACTGAGACCTAGGCAGGTAAACACTGTTGCCCTTTTTTCCTGTGTTAATTCTTGAATTTTGGTGGGAATTTAAATTTGTCTTTGCTTTTAATGTTAGTGTAGGGACTCGCAAGTATGAGGACCCTTGACGCGGGTTGCGAGCTTGTGTATTTTGGCCAAAATATTTACTAATACCTCATATATATCATATATATTTTTTGCACGTTATTTTTATTCAGGGTGCAGCCAGACCCATCAATGTTGGCCTTGTAAACTAGGGTGTCTGTCTTCATGGGGTGTACTTAAAAAGTGCTGGGCAGCCCGCCTAATCTAATAGTTTGGGCTTCACTAATAGGCTGTAAGCCAGACATTGTGCACTACCTATGTGTGACCAGTGCCCTATACAAGGCTTATTTGTGTGCAGTTTTAATACTAAGCAATCACCCCCTCCATGAATTGGTAGGTTGTGAGTGGTTGTCTCATCAATATTTTGCACCTGTATTGCTGACTTCTTCATTATATGGGTTTGCTGCATCCTTGTAATTATTGTTGCTGTATTTGCTGTGTTAATTCTTGAATTTTGGTGGGAACTTTAATTCCTTGTTTTTGTGACTTTGCTTTTAATGTTAGTGTAGGGACTCGTAAGTATGAGGACCCTTGAGCAGGTTGCGAGCTTGTATATTTTGGCCAAAATATCGACCAATACCTCATATATATCATATATATTTTTTACATGCTATTTTTATTCAGGGTGCAGCCAAGCCCATCTACAGGTGCATCTCACAAAATTAGAATATCACCATAAAAGTTAATTTATTTCAGTTCTTCAATACAAAACGTGAAACTCATATATTATATAGAGCCATTACACACAGAGTGATCTATTTCACGTGTTTATTTCTGTTAATGTTGATGATTATGGCTTACAGCCAATGAAAACTCAAAAGTCATTATTTCAATTAATTAGAATACCTTATAACAACAGCTTGAAAAATGTTTTCAAAATCCAAAATGTTATCCTACTGAAATCTATGTTCAATAAATGCCCTCAATACTTGGTCAGGGATCCTTTTACATCAATTACTGCATCAATGCGGCAATATGGCATGGAGGGATCAGCCTGTGGCACTGCTGAGGGGTTATGGAAGCCCAGGTGGCTTTGATAGAAGCCTTCAGGTCGTCTGCATTGTTGGGTCTGGTGTCTCTCATTTTCCTCTTGACAATACCCCATAGATTCTTTATGGGGTTAAGGTCAGGTGAGTTTGCTGCCAATCAAGCACAGTGATACTGTTGTTTTAAACCAGGTATTAGTACTTTTGTCAGTGTGGACAGGGGCCAAGTCCTGCTGGAGAATGAAATTTCCATCTCCAAAAAGCTTGGCGTAGCTAAGGTTTTGTTTCAGGGGGCCGAAACTTCTGAGTGGGCCTCTAACCAGGTAACCCTGATTCCAACTATAGCGGCGCACCCAGATAGTTGATGTAGGAAAACCTCAGCAGATGACCGCGCTGTTACTAAAAATAATCTCTATACAAAGACCAGCACTGATATTACCGCCATATGGTGACATATATTGATAGATGCCAGTCCTGCAGAACATATAAGAGATCACAGCTCAGTTATATATAGTACCTTACAGCCGACGTTCTTTCTGATTAAATTGTTCACTTTTCCCGTCTTTTCCATCTGGCCCAGACCGACACGACAACTTCTCCAGCCAGGACTCAGAGTCTCAGGTATGCAGAGATCACAACAAAGACACATTTGACTCCTTACATTTCAGGCACTGACCACATCTATCCCCAACCTGCACAAACTTCTCATCCTGCTGATACCCCAATACTGAGCCTCTGCTGCAAAATGTGTCCCTATTACTGCACCTACTGTGTGCCCTCTAGATGGTAAAACAAACCTCTAAAATAAAGTAATGCCGTGTGCAAGTGTCCTAGAAAACAGTGCCCGCATTGTTCCCCCTAGAAAGTAATAGTGCCCCTTCGACAGTCACGATAACCTGAGTTCCCCTATAACAATAAGTGCCCACCTAAGATTTAATAATGTCCTGAGTCTCCCCCCATGTAGAGCTCCGCTCTAACCAGTATGATGTTCTCCTATTCACGATATAATTCCCCCTCACTGTATAGTACCCCCACAAAGTATACTGACCCCTTAGTAGCCCCCAAGCTGATGGCTCCAACACTGTATGATGGCCTCCACACTATACAAAGACCCCACATTATCTCCCACACTGTATGATGGCCCCCACGCTGTTCAAAGAACCCACATTATCTCCCACACTGTATAAATAGCCTACATATAGTATAATGCACCAGATAGTCCTCAATATAGTATAATGCACTCCCCATAGTCCTTCGTATAGTATAATGCGCCCCTATAGGCAGAGTCTGTAGTAAAATGCTCCCCCCATTGACAGAGTCTGTAGTATAAAGCTCCCCCCCATAGGCAGAGTCTGTAGTATAATGCTCCCCCCCTCCTCATAGGCAGAGTCTGTGGTATAATGCCCCCCCATAGGCAGAGTCTGCAGTATAATGCCCCCCCCATAGGCAGAGTCTGTAGTATAATGCTCCCCCCTCCTCATAGGCAGAGTCTGTAGTATAATGCCCCCCCCTCCTCATAGGCAGAATCTGTAGTATAATGCCCCCCCCCCATCTCATAGGCAGAGTCTGTAGTGTAATGTGCCCCCCCTCCTCATAGGCAGAGTCTGTGGTATAATGCCCCCCCCCATCTCATAGGCAGCGTCTGTAGTATAATGCCCCACTTATAGGCAGAGTCTGTAGTAAAATGCACCCCCCATAGGCAGAGTCTGTAGTATAATGCTCCCCCTCTTATAGGCAGAGTCTGTAGTACAATGTCCCCCCCATAGGCAGAGTCTGTAGTATAATGCTCCCCCCCTCCTCATAGGCAGAGTCTGTAGTATAATGCCCCCCCATAGGCAGAGTGTGCAGTATAATGCCCCCCCATAGGCAGAGTCTGTAGTATAATGCTCCCCCCTCCTCATAGTCAGAGTCTGTAGTATAATCCCCCCCCCCTCCTCATAGGCAGAATCTGTAGTATAATGCCCCCCCATCTCATAGGCAGAGTCTGTAGTATAATGTGCCCCCCCTCCTCATAGGCAGAGTCTGTGATATAATGCCCCCCCCATCTCATAGGCAGCGTCTGTAGTATAATGCCCCACCTATAGGCAGAGTCTGTAGTAAAATGCACCCCCCATAGGCAGAGTCTGTAGTATAATGCTCCCCCTCTTATAGGCAGAGTCTGTAGTACAATGTCCCCCCATAGGCAGAGTCTGTAGTCTACTGCTCTCCCCTGCTCATAAACAGAGTCTGTAGTATAATGCCCCCCATAGGCAGAGTCTGTAGTAGAATGCCCCCCCATAGACAGAGGCTTTAGTATAATGCTCCCCCCCTCCCCATAGACATGCTGTAGTATAATGCCCCCCCTCCCCATAGGCAGAGTCTTTAGTATAATGCCCCCCCTCTCTGTGGGCAGAGTCTTTAGGATAATGCTCCCCCATAGGCAGAGTCTGTAGTATAATGCACCTCCCCCTTCCCATAGGCAGAGTCTGTAATATAATGCCGCCCCCCACCCGGCAAAAAATAAATAAACAGTACTCATCTCTCCTCCTGGTTCCCTCGCTGCTCAGAGCACCCAGCACGCACACATCTTCAGCACAGCGGGCTGGGCGCCAAGTGATGATGTCAGAGACGTCAGTCACAGAAGGGACTAATGGGAGAGAGATCCGCGCTCCCTCTCTCATCAGTAAACTTGCAGCGGTGGCGGGCAGTGGGGCCCGATGCTGGCACCAGGGGCATGCTAGATACAGTTACACTGGCGTAGCCCTGGATGGGCCCCCTAAGAGCGAGGGGCCCGGGGCCACCGCCCCCTTTGCCCCCCTGGTAGCTTGATACTGTGGCAGAGGGAAGCATGAAGTGCTCTAAAATTTCCTGGTAGACGGCTGCGCTGACTTTTGTGTTGAAAAAACACAGTGGACCTACACCAGCAGATGACACGGCTCCCCAAACCATCACTGATTGTGGAAACTTCACACTAGACCTCAAGCAGCTTGGATTGTGGCCTCTCCACTCTTCTTCCAGACTCTGGGACCTTGATTTCAAATGAAAATTGGAACTCTGGACATCTGTCAAGCCAGCAGTCTTCATCATGATTGTCATGATTGTGGAGCCTACTAAAACAGACTAAGGGACCTTTTTAAATGCTTAGGAAGTCTTTGCAGGTGTTTTTTGTTAATTATTTTAATTTACTGAGTTAATGACTTTTGTGTTTTCATTGGCTATAAGCCATAATCATCAACATTAACAGAAATAAACACTTGAAATAGATCACTGTGTTTGTAATGACTCTATATAATATATGAGGTTCACTTTTTGCATTGAAGAACTGAAATAAATTAACTTTTTGATGATATTCTAATTTTGTGAGATGCACCTATATGTTATGGCCTTGTAAATTAGAGTGTCTATCTTCATGGGGTGCACTTAAATAGTGCTGGGCAGCCCGTGTTCTTGCCTCAGCAGCGAATTTAGCTATCCAGGGAATCTAGTCACTTTATGTGTATATCAGTTCTGACATTATGTTGCTTGCATTTGAATCCTGTCTCTTTTTTATTGTTTGATAACTGCACTGTCTGCTAGTGATTTAATGTATTTGCTCTAGTTTCAATTTGCAATGCATTATGGGAAAGTTCCAAGAGCATTGTGAGACAGTTCTTGTTGCATTGTGGTCCTGTTCTTGTCACAGTTTGGGCAGCGACCATTATTTCCTCTTCTCTTCTGATGGAGAAGTTCCCTTATCACTCATCTTGTAAAGTGGCACAGAGCGGTAGTCGTGACTGAACGTCGGTCTGATTTCGCTCTGGCACTTTACAGACAATGGGTGTCCCAGTCCCAGTGTGCTCTAGGGTGTGGGGTGCAGCACACTCTCTTGTAGGCCGCAGGCCTCCACTGCCTTCAGGCTTCTGTCCTCAGAAGCCGCCGCACACAATTTAGGGAACACGAAGTTCTTTGTAACAGTCAAACATATACTTGACAGTTCAAGTTCATCAGGTGGGTACAGATGGGATAAGGCACAGCAATTCACATTATCCTCCTTCTTAGCATAACTCCTCTTCAGCCCTGTTGCTAGCTCATCCTGTATTTCTCGTCCACCTCTGCAGTGCACCCGGGACTGGCCTTCAACTTCCATCTATGCAGGTCCCTGTCCATCTTCCTTTGTACTTCAGAGCACACAAAGTGTCCGGCAGCTCCTATGCCAGACCTTAGGCTCTGGACGTGACTGGAGCGACTGCTCTGGATCCCAGTAATGCCTCCCACTGCCTGGAACATTGAGTACTATATACAGTGGGTACGGAAAGCATTCAGACCCCTTTACATCTTTCACTCTTTGTTTCATTGCAGCCATTTGGTAAATTCTAAAAAGTTCATTTTTTTTCTCATTAAAGTACACTGTGCACCCCATCTTGACTGAAAAAAAACAGAAATGTAGAAATTTTTGCAAATTTATTGAAAAAGGAAAACTGAAATATCACATGGTCATAAGTATTCAGACCCTTTGCTCATATTTAAGTCACATGCTGTCCATTTCTTGTGATCCTCCTTGAGATGGTTCTACTCTTTCATTGGAGCCCAGCTGTGTTTAATTAAACTGATAGGACTTGATTTGGAAAGGCACACACCTGTCTATATCCCCGGTCCTCGCTTCACACTTGCCGTCGGGAGATCAGCGGCCCTAGCCATTGATCTCCCGACGGTAGCCGCATGGAGGTCAGCGGCGCCGCCGGTCGCGGTACTTCTGCTGCGAGCAGCCGGGAGATGAGCGGCTAGCGCCGGTCATCTCCCGGCTGCATCGCCGCTGACCTCCGTGCGGCAGATGAGCTGCTAACGGCCGCCATCTTTTTCTGAAATCCCGCGTCGCTGATTGGCCGCGGCTGGACCAATCAACGACGCAGGATTTCCTGGACAGAAGGACAGACAGACAGACGGGATAAGACGATTATATACAGTACAGACCAAAAGTTTGGACACACCTTCTCATTTCAAGATTTTTCTGTATTTTCATGACTATGAAAATTGTACATTCACACTGAAGGCATCAAAACTATGAATTAACACATGTGGAATTATATACTTAACAAAAAAGTGTGAAACAACTGAAAATATGTCTTATATTCTAGGTTCTTCAAAGTAGCCACCTTTTGCTTTGATGACTGCTTTGCACACTCTTGGCATTCTCTTGATGAGCTTCAAGAGGTAGTCAATGGAAATGGTCTTCCAACAATCTTGAAGGAGTTCCCAGAGATGCTTAGCACTTGTTGGCCCTTTTGCCTTCACTCTGCGGTCCAGCTCACCCCAAATCATCTCGATTGGGTTCAGGTCTGGTGACTGTGGAGGCCAGGTCATCTGGCGTAGCACCCCATCATTCTCCTTCTTGGTCAAATAGCCCTTACACAGCCTGGAGGTGTGTTTGGGGTCATTGTCCTATTGAAAAATAAATGATGGTCCAACTAAACGCAAACCGGATGGAATAGCATGCCGCTGCAAGATGCTGTTGTAGCCATGCTGGTTCAGTATGCCTTCAATTTTGAATAAATCCCCAACAGTGTCACCAGCAAAGCACCCCCACACCATCACACCTCCTCCTCCATGCTTCTCGGTGGGAACCAGACATGTAGAGTCCATCCGTTCACCTTTTCTGCATCGCACAAAGACACGGTGGTTGGAACCAAAGATCTCAAATTTAGACTCATCAGACCAAAGCACAGATTTCCACTGGTCTAATGTCCATTCCTTGTGTTCTTTAGCCCAAATAAGTCTCTTCTGCTTGTTGCCTGTCCTTAGCAGTGGTTTCCTAGCAGCTATTTTACCATGAAGGCCTGCTGCACAAAGTCTCCTCTTAACAGTTGTTGAAGAGATGTGTCTGCTGCTAGAACTCTGTGTGGCATTGACCTGGTCTCTAATCTGAGCTGCTGTTAACCTGCGATTTCTGAGGCTGGTGACTCGGATAAACTTATCCTCAGAAGCAGAGGTGACTCTTGGTCTTCCTTTCCTGGGGCAGTCCTCATGTGAGCCAGTTTCTTGCAGCGCTTGATGGTTTTTGCATCTGCACTTGGGGACACTTTCAAAGTTTTACCAATTTTTTGCATTGACTGACCTTCATTTCTTAAAGTAATGATGGCCACTCATTTTTCTTTACTTAGCTGCTTTTTTCTTGCCATAATACAAATTCTAACAGTCTATTTAGTAGGACTATCAGCTGTGTATCCACCAGACTTCTGCACAACACAGCTGATGATCCGAACCCCATTTATAAGGCAAGAACTCCCACTTATTAAACCTGACAGGGCACACCTGTGAAGTGAAAACCATTTCCGGTGACTACCTCTTGAAGCTCATCAAGAGAATGCCAAGAGTGTGCAAAGCAGTCATCAAAGCAAAAGGTGGCTACTTTGAAGAACCTAGAATATAAGACATATTTTCAGTTGTTTCACACTTTTTTTGTTAAGTATATAATTCCACATGTGTTAATTCATAGTTTTGATGCCTTCAGTGTGAATGTACAATTTTCATAGTCATGAAAATACAGAAAAATCTTTAAATGAGAAGGTGTGTCCAAACTTTTGGTCTGTACTGTATATTAGATGATGACCCCACAGACCCTTTACACAGCATTATGTTTCCACAGCTCCTTGTATACAGTATGATTCCCTCATTGTTCCCTAAATACAGTATGATGTGCTCACAGCTCCATATACACCGTATGATGTCCCCACACATGCAGATACACAATATGATACCTATACACAATATGATGCCCCTACATCTCCCTATACACAATATGATGCCCCTACATCTCCCTCCATCTGAACAAGTCTCTCCAGCTTCAGAAAGATTATGGACGCATCACATTTTTTTTTACGGACAGGGAAAAAAGTGCCCTATTTTTATGGACTGTCCAAGAATTTCTGGACAGTTGGCTACCCTGCTATTAGTTCCACTGGGGTGGCAGCCTAGGTGGATGCTGGAAGCACAACCGTCTCTCCCTAAGATTCGGAGAGGGAAGGCCACCGAGTCCTGACCCTTGCTGTGGCCTTTTCGTTGAGAGGGATGGTTTATTGAGGGCCCATATATACACACAGTCATGGCCGGAAGTGTTTAGCAACCTTGAGATTGTTCCAGAAAGTGAAGTATTTCTCCCAGAAAATTATTACAATTACACATGTTTTGTTATACATTTGTTATAATATTTATTTCCTTTGTGTGTATTGAAACAGCACAAAAAAATGGGAAAAAAAGGCAAATTGGACATAATTTCACACAAAACTCCAAAAATGGGCCGGACAAAATTGTTGGCACTTTTCCAAAATTGTGGAAAAACAACTTTGCTTCAAGCATGTGATGCTCGTTAAAACTCACCTGTGGCAAGTAACAGTCGTGGGTAATATGAAAGTCATACCTGAGACCAGATAAAAAGTGGAGAAGATAGATAGATATGAGATTGATAGATAGATAGATATGAGATAGATAGATGGATATGTTGCACCCCAGGGGTCTGGTTACCACTGTAATAGAAATATTATGTCTGAGAGCAAGTGGGAGGTTTCCTGGTTCGGAGCCCTTAAACATGCAACACCTCCTGTCCCAGACCAGATAGGGGAGGAACCTGCCCTATATAAACTGGATCTGGGGCGGGGTTAGTGAAGTCAGAGCCTGGAGTTAGTTCCAGACACAGGGAAAGTAACAGCGAGGAGCTCTGTAGGAGCAGGAGCTGAAGACCAGGGACTTGAGCTAAGCGGAGTTCGTCCTGGCTGAAGACTCTGAGAACCGGACACAGGAGTCCGAGGTTGCGGGGACTTATATATACCCAGCAGCAGAAACCCGCCGGCAGGGGATTTCAAGTCCTCTGGCCATAGAAGCCCGGAGGCTCAGTCACGAGCAAGGGACCAGCACTGCAATCGAGGAGCGGGGGCTATCAGAAGGCCCCAAGTCACCAGCCATACAGGTGAGCACCACACGGAACACTCAGGGACGTGGGCTACTTCCACTCGCTTACAGCAAGGTAGCCAGGAAGAGTGCAGATAGTCGGGGAGGCCTACAACTCCACCTGGCCAGGGGAACTCCAGTTTTCTCACAGACTGACCAGGCCTCTTATGCTAGCCAGTACTCCCGGGAGGGTCTGCCTTATCACCATCAGTAAAGACCCTGAACTGCACTGCAAAGCCTCTGAGTCGTTCCTGCTGCGCTCGTGTACCATCACTCCTATCATCCACACTCACTAGCCTGAGGCTATACTCCTCCCGTGGGGAGTTATACTACACTCTGCTGCCCTCACAACATCAGCCTCAGAGGTCTGCTCAGCAGCGGCGGTTCTTATTGACCGCAATCCACGGGTGGCGTAGTCGGACATTGCATTATACTGATACAGAGACTGCCACAATATTGGTCTGGCCACCCTGAGCCACGGGACCAGGTCGCCACAACTACTCCCAGCATTGCCCTGAAGTCCGGTCCCGGGTGCCCCATGGCCCAGGGGGCGCGTCATATAGATAATAGATAGATGATAGATAGTCCTATGATATGAGATAGAGGTCGTTATAGACAGGTTTATACACTCTCTCCCGAAGTCGGTAAAATCCTGGGTTGCCCAGGGAGATCCCTATAATGCTGATGACTTGGTGGGGTTGGTGGAAAGATACCAGGCGGTTGAGAGTCCGTTGGGAAAACAAGGGGTCGTAGCCTCTCAATACTGGGGTTCCCAAAAGGTGGCGGACACCCAAAAGAAGGGAGCTAGCGCCACACCTGGGGGGCATCCTAGAGTTCAGGAGGGGTCTGAGTTGCTGCCCAAGGTCCCACCCCATAATATAGTGTGTTGGAGATGTCATACCCCTGGCCATATTGCCTCCCGGTGTCCCATAACCTCTGAACCAATGGACTGTAACATGGGCCGGCGTTGCTCTTATTTTGCCTACCCCGCCTGCAGCGCAGTTCGTCAACATGGCGAGGGCCCTCAGGCATGCTCAGTGTCAGTTAACGGGGCACAAGTCTCTGGACTATTGGTCTCAGGAAGTTTGGTGACCCTGATAAGGGCCACACTCCCTCATCGGCTGGTTTCTGGGAAGGTGGTGGGTGTCCGGTGTATCAATGGGGACGCTAAGAACTATCCTGTGGCCCAGGTGGATGTAAACACAGACTGTGGCACCACATCTCATGAAGTGGCGGTCGTTAAGGACCTATTGCATCCCATAATAATTGGACGTTACTTTGCATTATTCTGGGAAATGTGGGGGAAAGCGGGGACACCTGGTTGCTTGGACGACAGCCAGATCGCCCCTAAGGAAACTTACCCGCAGAACATAGTAGATGAGTTTCCCATGTGTGTGCTGGTGGGCAATGAGGCTGAAGTAGCATCCCCTGAGTCCAATATCCCTGAGCTTTAGGTGTCCGAGGGAAACTTTGGAACTGCCCAACTCAGGGATTTAACTCTGAAAGGGGCCTTTGAAAATGTTACTGTGTTAAATGGGGTGCCTCAGGAACCGGGGGCTGACACTCGGTTCCCTCATTTTGCTGTGAATGGGGATTTGCTGTACAGAATAACCAAGCCAAGGGGTGAGGTAATAGAACAGTTGCTGGTGCCAGGGCCCTATAGACGCAGGGTGTTAGACATGGCTCATTCTCATGTGTTGGGTGGTCACCTGGGTGCAGACAAGATTCAAGAACGGATCCTCCAAAGATTCTACTGGCCAGGTTGCTATAGAGATATATAGAGTTATTGTCGTTCCTGCCCCACATGCCAGATAACCTCCCCAGTGGCCCACTTCCGCAGTCCCCTAGTGCCACTACCAGTCATCGAGGTTCCATTCGAACGCATAGCAATGGATCTAGTGGGGCCTCTGGTCAAGTCCGCCCAAGTGCATCAGTATATCCTGGTGGTATTAGATTATGCTACATGGTATCTGGAGGCCGTACCACTACGAAACTCCTCCACCAGGTGTATAGCCCGGGAGTTAGTCCACATGTTTTCAAGAACTGGGTTGCCTAACGAGATCCTAACAGACCAAGGAACTCCATTTATGTCGAAGGTCATGAGGGAATTGTGCAAGACACTGCAGATTGCACAACTGAGAACCTCCGTGTACTCTCCCCAGACGGACGGACTGGTAGAGAGGTTTAACAAAACCTTGAAAGCAATGTTGAGGAAAGCAGTGGAAAAGGATGGCCGAGACTGGGACTATATGTTGTTCGCCATGAGGGAAGTTCCCAAAGCTTCCACAGGTTTCTCCCCGTTTGAACCACTCTATGGACGACACCCTCAGGACTCCTGGAGGTGGAGAAAGAGTCCTGGGAAGCTGAGACCACTCCCTATAGGAGAGTGGTGGAGCACGTTGCCCAGATGCAAGAGAGGATTGCCCATGTGATGCCCATTGTGAGGGAGCACCTCCTTAAGGCACAAGAGGCACAGTCCAGGGTGTATAATAGGTCGGCCAGGGTGAGATCGTTCAACCCAGGAGATCGAGTGCTTGTGCTAGTCCCACAGTGGAGACAAGTTCATGGCCAAGTGGCAGGACCCCTATGAGGTGGTAGAGAAAGTGGGGGAAGTCAACTTTAAGATCCACCAACCAGGGAAGAGGAAGCCCTACCAAATTTACCATGTTAACTTGATTAAGCCATGGCAAGATAGAGAGCCTGCGGAAGCTCCCTGTTTAATGGCTGAGGCTGAGGCCGATGTGAAAGAGGTCAAGGTGGCAGAGTCACTGTCACATGCCCAAAAGCAACAGTGCAAAGAGTTGTTACAGCGAAATAAAGACATGTTTTCGGAGTTGCCAGGACTCACTCAGGTCATAGAGCATGAGGTTCTCACAGAGCCTCATGTTCGCGTCAATCTAAAACCATACCGGATCCCCGAAGCCCGCAGAGAGGTGATCTCTAAAGAAGTAAGGCGGATGCTAAACCTGGGAGTCATTGAAGAGTCCAAAAGTGGATGGTCCAGTCCTATAGTCTTAGTGCCGAAACCAGATGGAGAATGGCGGTTTTGCAACGACTATAGGAAGCTGAACGAGGTCTCAAAGTTCGACGCCTACCCAATGCCTAGGGTAGATGAGCTTATCGAAAGGCTAGGACCCGCTCGGTACATCACCACTCTGGACCTCACCAAAGGATATTGGCAAATTCCCCTGTCCAAAGAGGCTAAGGAGAAGACAGCCTTCTCGACGCCAATACGTCAGGATGCCGTTTGGGTTGAAGGGAGCTCCGGCCACCTTCCAGAGAGCCATGGACCGGATCTTAGCACCCCACAAACAGTATGCAGCGGCCTACCTAGATGCCATCGTCATATTTAGCCAGGACTGGGAAAGTCATCTGGACAAAGTTCAAGCCATACTTGATGCCCTAAGGAAGGCGGGCTTTACTATCAACCCGAAGAAATGTGCCATGGGGATGGAGGAAGCCAAGTACCTAGGGTACGTGGTTGGTAGAGGGGAAATAAAACCACAAATAAATAAGGTCGAGGCGATCTTGAACTGGCCACAGCCCCTCTCGAAGAAGCAGGTCATGGCGTTTCTAGGCATTGTGGGCTACTATCGAAGATTTGTCCCTAACTTTGCCCTGATAGCAGCCCCACTGATGGATCTTCTGAAAGGGATGAAGTCAGCTATGGCCAAGTGGTCCCCGGAAGCAGAAGTGACCTGCCAGGAATTGAAACTGGTCCTCTGTAAACAACCAGTCTTGGTGGCACCCAGCTTCTCCAAGGAGTTTGTGGTCCAGATGGATGCATCGGATGTCGGGCTGGGAGCAGTCTTGTCCCAGGAGATTAACGGAGAAGAACACCCTGTAAAATACCTCAGTCTGAAGCTCTCCGCTTGTGAGAAGGACTACTCCATTGTAGAAAAAGAATGTTTGGCCATTAAGTGGGCGTTAAACACTCTGAGGTATTACCTATTAGGCAGAAGGTTCAGGTTAGTGTCAGACCATGCCCCATTGAGGTGGATGCGAGAAAAGAAGGGAAACAATGCCAGAGTGACTAGGTGGTTCCTGGCTCTACAAGATTTTAGTTTCCGGGTAGAGCATAGGCCTGGGAAACAACATGGGAATGCCGCTGCCTTGTCAAGGGTTTATTGTATGGTGACAGAAGGTGCCAAGCCCTACGGCTTTGGACAGAGGGGGGGTGTATGTAAGGTTGCTGCCGGACAGATCGTGGACGGGAGGTATGTGTCCTCGAAGTGCCATGCTTCGGTGATGTAGGATCCGGAGAAGCAGGCTCCAGCACACATAGTGCTGAGAGGAATTTAATGAGTCCGGATTACAGGGCCGGGTTTTATGAGCAGCTGAAAGAGCACCTGTGGCACCTAACAGGTGTTGGCAATAACTAAATCACACTTGCAGCCAGTTAACATGGATTAAAGTTGACTCAACTTCTGTCCTGTGTCCTTGTGTGTACCACATTGAGCATGGAGAAAAGAAAGAAGACCAAAGAACTGTTTGCGGACTTGTGAAACCAAATTGTGAGGAAGCATGAGCAATCTGAAGGCTACAAGTCCGTCTCCAAAGACCTGAATGTTCCTGTGTCTTCCGTGCGCAGTGTCATCAAGAAGTTTAAAGCCCATGGCACTGTGGCTAACCTCCCTACATGTGGACGGAAAAGAAAAATTGACGAGAGATTTCAACGCAAGATTGTGCGGATGGTGGATAAAGAACCTCGACTAACATCCAAACAAGTTCAAGCTGCCCTGCAGTCCGAGGCTACAACAGTGTCAACCCGTACTATCCGTCGGCGTCTGAATGAAAAGGGACTGTATGGTAGGATACCCAGGAAGACCCCACTTCTTAACCCGAGACATAAAAAGCCAGGCTGGAGTTTGCCAAAACTTACCTGATAAAGCCTAAAACTGGAAGTGCATTGAGGTGAAGGTGAAGAGGTATTGGGAATCCTGCAGAAAATACCTGTGTGAATTGCGTGAAGAGGTATTGGGAATCCTGCAGAAAATACCTGTGTGAATTGCGTGAAGAGGTATTGGGAATCCTGCAGAAAATACCTGTGTGAATTGCAGTGAGTGCTGCATTGTGATCTGCTGAGTGCTTTTCTACCTGTTTAGATTTATTGGGCTTTTTAAAATCTATTTTCTCACTACAGTTTTAGTTTCTTAGTTTACTACCTGTGTATTTAAGGGTTAACTACATTGCACTAAAATCCTGAGGTGTAGATTTACTCACAAGGGGTTAATTAAGGGGAAGGGGTCATAATTAAGGGTTTATAAGGGGCAGCTGGTTGGGCATAAAGTCCTTTGGAAGTGCATTGAGGTGAAGGGTACATTGCTGGAAAAGGAAAAAAAAAAAAAAAAACCACTTTAAATCTCTTAGTTTGCGAGTGTGAACGAGCTGCGTGTGTCCGGAGCGTAAGTGCGAACGAAAGTAAGTGTGTGACTTGTTTTTCAGTGACTTTGGATTCAGGGAGTTTGGAAGGGAGGACTTAGGACTGAATTGCTGACTGTATTTCATTCTTTCTTTACTTTACTTTTTACTTAATTAATCCACCTGACCTACTTAGCTGATTCCCCCGTCCATACTTGATACTTAATTGATCCCCCGTCCATACTTAACTGATCCCCCGCCGATATCTAATTGATACACTTGCACATCCCTAATTGATCCCCGTCCATACACCTATATATAAATAATTGTGTTTTGTACTTGTATATATATACTGACTGTATCCCCATATTTAGAATGACGTCCATGTTGGACGGAGCCGTGCAGTGTACATCTTGCGCAATGTATGCATTCCGTGAGCACCCGCTCGAGGATCCATACTGCTGCGAGAGATGTGAGCATATCGTGCACTTGGAAGCCCAAATTCTAGATCTAAGTGCTCAGATAGCGGTACTGAGGAGCATCGACAACATAGAACGGAGTTTGCTGCTCACCGAGCAGACACTCAATGGGTCAATACTGGGGGTGGAGCATAGAGGGGAAGTGCAGGCTGAACAGGCAGGGAGCTGGATAACAGTAAGGAGGGATAGAGGGAAGAAGTATAGGAAGGCTGGTTCAGAACCGGCATTATTGGAGCACGACAGATCCTCTGACCGCCGGGGGAGTGTATGCTCCAGTAATGAGGGGGAGGGGGGAAGTGTAGGGCAGGCAAGACAGGTTCTGGTAGTGGGTGACTCTATTATTAGGGGGACAGACAGGGCAATCTGTCACAAAGACCGGGATCGCCGAACGGTGTGCTGCCTCCCTGGCGCTCGAGTCCGGCACATCGCGGATCGGGTTGACAGGTTACTGGGTGGGGCTGGCGAAGACCCAGTGGTCATGGTCCACATCGGCACCAATGACAAAGTGAGTGGTAGATGGAGGGTCCTTAAAAATTATTTCAGGGACCTAGGTAGGAAGCTTAGGGCAAGGACCTCCAAGGTAGTTTTCTCAGAAATACTACCAATCCCGCGAGCCACACAGGAGCGCCAACAGGAGGTTAGGGAGGTGAATAAGTGGCTAAAGAGTTGGTGCAAGGCAGAAGGGTTTGGGTTCATGGAGAACTGGGCCGACTTCGCGGTCGGCTACAGGCTCTACCGTAGGGACGGGCTGCACCTCAATGGGGAGGGTGCAGCGGTGCTGGGGAAGAAGATGGCTAATAGGTTGGAGGAGTTTTTAAACTAGAGACGGGGGGGGGAAACCAAGGAAATAGGTGGGATGTGAGGCAAGCAAGGGGGAAGGGGAGAAGTGAATATAATGAGGGTGGAGAGGGGGGTGGGGATAGTACAGTTAGATCGTTAGAGAAGAATAGGATGCTAAATAACCACAAAGTTTTATCTTGCATGCTGACCAACGCAAGAAGCCTGACCAATAAGGCGGATGAGCTGCGGGCGCTTATATGGGAGGAGAGGTATGACATCGTAGGTATAACAGAGACTTGGCTAGACGATAGCTACGACTGGGCGGTAAATTTATTAGATTATAGTTTATTTAGAAGGGACCGGAAACAGGGGAAAGGCGGAGGAGTCTGCTTATATGTAAAGTCATGTCTAAAACCCAGACTAAGGGAAGATATAGGAGAGGGAGAAGAGGGGGTCGAGTCCATGTGGGTAGAGATAGAGGGAACTAAAAATAATAATAAAATATTACTGGGGGTCTGCTATAAGCCACCCAATATAACAGAGGAGAATGAGAAACTGCTATTAGGACAAATAGACAAAGTAGCAAAACATAATGAAGTGATTGTAATGGGGGATTTCAACTACCCGGATATTGACTGGGAAACAGAAACCTGTAGATCTCAGAAAGGAAAAAGGTTCTTGAAAAATATTAAGGATAATTATCTCTCCCAACTAGTGCAGGAACCAACGAGAGGGAAGGCCGTGTTAGACTTAATATTGACTAATAGGCCTGATAGAATAACTGAGGTACAGATAGGGGGGCACCTAGGTAATAGCGACCATAATATTATCGACTTCAAAATGCCCTTCAGTAGGGTTATCAATAAGGGAACAACAAAAACATTAAACTTTAGGAGGGCAAAGTTTGATCAGCTGAAAGAAAGCCTTCAACTTATTGACTGGGACAAAGTTCTTAATCAAAGGAATACGAATAGTAAATGGGAAACCTTCAAAAGAATTCTGAATACTCAGTGCGAGAGGTATATACCGTATGGGAATAAAAGGGCCAGAAATAAGAGGAAACCAATATGGTTGAACAAGAACGTAAAAGGGGCGTTAAATAGCAAAAAAGAGGCATTCAAGAGATTAAAACAGGAAAACAGTAAGGAGGCACTAATGTGTTACAAGGAAAAAACGAGAACCTGCAAAAAACAAATAAAAATAGCGAAGGAGGAAACAGAGAGACGTATTGCTAGGGAAAGTAGATCAAATCCCAAACTGTTCTTTACGTATATAAATAGTCAAAGGATTAAATCGGATAATATTGGACCGATAAAAAGTGAGGAAGGCAAAATCATAGAGAAAGATGAGGATAAAGCTAATCTATTAAATAATTTTTTTTCGACAACTTTCACAAAGGAAATCGAACTAACAGGAGAAATGAGAAGTGACAAACTTAATCCTCCACTAAGTATGACAAATCTAACCCAAGCTGGGGTACAGAAACGCCTCAGTAACATTAAAATAAACAAATCACCAGGACCTGATGGCATACACCCACGGGTACTAAGGGAACTAAGTAATGTGATAGACAGACCGTTATATCTTATATTTAAGGACTCTGTTGAGACTGGGTCTGTGCCACTTGATTGGCGACAGGCGAATGTAGTGCCAATATTCAAAAAGGGAGCGAAAAGTGACGCCGGAAACTATCGGCCGGTGAGTCTGACGTCCGTTGTGGGCAAAATTTTTGAAAGCTTCATTAAAGAGGCAATTATGGAGCATCTTGATGCTAATAATCTTTTAATCCCGAACCAACATGGATTCATGAGGAATCGCTCCTGCCAAACAAACCTGATTGACTTCTACGAGGAGGTTAGCTCTCGAGTAGATCAGGGGGAACCAGTGGATGTCGTGTATCTCGACTTCTCAAAAGCTTTCGATAGCGTGCCACATAATAGGTTGGTATACAAAATGAGAATGATGGGGCTGGGGGAAAATGTCTGCAAGTGGGTAGCTAACTGGCTAAAGGATAGAAGGCAGAGGGTGGTTATAAATGGAATATACTCAGATTGGGTAAGCGTCACTAGTGGGGTACCACAGGGGTCTGTACTAGGCCCAATGTTATTTAATATCTTTATTAACGACATAGTCAACGGGATAAATAGTAAAATATCAATATTTGCAGATGACACAAAGTTATGTAAAACAATTAATACAAAAGAGGACAGTGCAGACCTACAGAGGGATTTGGATAAGCTGGGTAGGTGGAGCATTAAATGGCAAATGAGGTTTAACGAGGAGAAATGTAAGGTCATACATATGGGAAGGAAAAATGGAAGTCACCAGTACTCACTGAATGGGAAATCATTGGGGAATTCAGAGATGGAGAAGGACTTGGGCATCTTGATTGATGGCAAACTAAATTGGAGTGCCCAAAGTCAGGCCGCTGCTGTAAGGGCAAACAGGGTAATGGGATGTATCAGAAGAGGTATAGCTGCAAAGGATGAGAACATTGTTCTTCCACTGTACAAAGCACTGGTCAGTCCACACTTGGAATACTGTGCTCAGTTATGGGCCCCAATATATAGAAAGGATATAAATGAGCTTGAAAAGGTACAAAGGAGGGCAACAAAATTAATAAAGGGAATGGAGGGACTGCAATACCCAGAGAGGTTGGCAAAACTAGGACTATTCAGCCTGGAAAAGAGAAGGTTGAGGGGGGACATAATAAATGTGTACAAATATGTTAGGGGACAGTATAGAGACCTTGCCAGGGATTTGTTCAAAAGGAGGGATATTACAGTAACAAGAGGGCATTCACTATGACTGGAAGAGAAAAGGTTTCAGCACCAGCATAGGAAGGGGTTCTTTACGGTAAGAGCAGTGAGAATATGGAATTCACTGAGTGAGGAGACGGTGATGTCAGATTCACTACACCAGTTCAAGCGGGGACTGGATGCATTTCTAGATACCAGGCAGATTTCAGCATATACTTAAAAATAAAATAAAATAGTAAGTTGATACAGGGATTTATTCTGACTGCTGGTTTCAGAGTCAGGAGGGAATTTTTCCTCAGGTGAAGATTGGCCAAATCATTTGGGGTTTTTGCCCTCCTCTGGATCAACTTTAGCAATTACAGAACTAACAGGTCGAACTTGATGGACGCAAGTCTTTATTCGGCTTTTACTAACTATGTTTACAAACTATGTTACTATGTTTTGGAAGAATGTTCTCTGGTCAGATGAGACAAAAGTCGAGCTTTTTGGGAAAAACCATTAACATAGAGTGTACAGGAAAAAAAAAGAGGCATTCAAAGAAAAGAACATGGTCCCTACAGTCAAACATGGCGGAGGTTCCCTGATGTTTTGGGGTTGCTTTGCTGCCTCTGGCACTGGACTGCTTGACCGTGTGCATGGCATTATGAAGTCTGAAGACTACCAACAAATTTTGCAGCATAATGTAGGGCCCAGTGTGAGAAAGCTGGGTCGCCCTTAGAGGTCATGGGTCTTCCAGCAGGACAATGACCCAAAACACACTTCCAAAAGCACTATAAAATGGTTTTAGAGAAAGCACTGGAGACTTCTAAGGTGGCCAGCAATGAGTCCAGACCTGAATCCCATAGAACACCTGTGGAGAGATCACAAAATGGCAGTTTGGAGAAGGCACCCTTCAAATATCAGGGACCTGGAGCAGTTTGCCAAAGAAGAATGGTCTACGATTCCAGCAGAGCATTGTAAGAAACTCATTGATGGTTACCGGAAGCGGTTGTTCGCAGTTATTTTGGCTAAAGGTTGTGCAACCAAGTATTAGGCTGAGGGTGCCAATACTTTTGTCTGGCCCATTTTTGGAGTTTTGTGTGAAATGATCAAGGTTTTGATTTTTGCTTCATTCTCTTTTGTATTTTTTCCTTGCAAGCAAATTAAATGAAGATAATAATACCAAAGAATTTGTGATTGCAATCATTTTCAGGAAGAAACTGAGTATTATCTGATAGAATTGCAGGGGTGCCAATACTTTTGGCCACCACTGTAATAAGTGAGCTGTCATTTATTCATAAGACGTTCTATTCTTCAGAGCTGAGACTGTAAAATAAAAAGTGAACAATAAAATATCTGATGACTGTTCTTTCACTGTGAGTAAGAAACAGATAATAAAATTAAAGGAAAAAATAACTGAGGGGAGAACCCTGCAGGTTTATTGTCCTTCTATAGCTGTATGGTGGCAGGATGGTGACACTGCTGGAGTCCTGGTGAGGATCTGCATGATATTCATTTCTGTTGACTTTTTATTGCCAACATATTCTGCAGTGATGTACATATAGTCCCTGCCCACAATGCGGTACACATGAGGGACAATTTCATATTAAGCCAAGTAACCTATGATGTCAAGGTCTCATATTTACAAGGTGCTTATTGGCAATCTGAGCCGGCGAATGGCTCTGTGTCCGTATATTCGCTATATACTGCCCGCAATATCTTGTAGAAAGCTCACAGTGACTAAAATGTATAAATAGTTCTCTTTGGAGAATTTAATTAGATCCATTCATACCTTACCTTATAATGAGGACTTAAAGGGCTTTTATAACTAGGTAAAACAAGCTTAACGGGACTGTCCAGGACTTATATATTAATGACCGATTTTAGGATAAGTCATCAACAGGGTGGGACTGGGCTGGCGGGGTACCCTTCTGCAGAGGAGAGGGGGAGAAGAGAATGAAAAAATAAAAAACCTGCGGTTTTAAGGGGCACGGGCCCTTTAAAAGCGCAGGCACAGTGTATGCAGGGACGCGCTCACGCGGCGTTCATTACCTGAACCGCCGTGACACACGTCCCAGTGAAGCAGCTGAAGCTGCGCGTCTCCCTTCCCCGGCCGGCGTATGACGTCATCGTCATGTGCCTGCAGTGAAGGAGGCGCGCAACTCAGCCGCCGGAGAAGGAGGACACCGCACGGGAGAGCAGGAAGGTAAGAGGTGTCTGTGTGTGTGTCTGTGTGTATATGAGTGGATGCAGAATGGGATGGGCCCCTGGCTGGACACACAAGGGGGGGCCCGGTTAGACACACAAGGGGGGACCCTGGCTGGACACACAAGGGGGGGACCGGATGGACACACAAGGGGGGCCTTGCTGGACACACAAGGGGGAGCCCTGGCTGGACACACAAGGGGGAACCCTGGCTGGACACACAAGGGGGAGCCCTGGCTGGACACACAAGGAGAAGCCCTGGCTGGACACACAAGGGGGAGCCCTGACTGGACACACAAGGGGGAGCCCTGGCTGGACACAAAAGGAGGGAGCTGGATGGACACACAAGGGGGAACCCTGGCTGGACCCACAAGGGGGAGCCCTGGCTGGACACACAAGGGGAAGCCCTGACTGGACACACAAGAGGGAACCCTGGCTGGACACACAAGGGGGAACACTGGCTGGACACACAAGGGGGAACACTGGCTGGACACACAAGGGTGAGAGCCTGGCTGGACACACAAGGGGGAACCCTGGCTGGACACACAAGGGGGGAGCCTGGCTGGACACATAAGGGGGAGCCTGGCTGGACACATGGGAAAGGGTGGGCAGGATGGCTATATGGTGGGGCAGGCTGGACACATGGAGGCCAGGATGGATATATGAGGGGGATGGATATATGGCGGGCCGGATATATGGGGGGCGGGGCAGGCTGGACACATGATGGCCAGGATGGATATGTGGGGGGCAGGCTGGACACATGGGGGGCTAGGATAGGTATGTGGGGGGGCAGGCTCGATACACGTGGGCTAGGATAAATATATGGAGGGGCCACGCTGGACATATGGGGGCCAGTATGGATATATGGGGAGGTGTCAGGATGGATATATGCAGGGGGAAGGGCAGGATGGATATATGAGGGGGCAGGCTGGACACATGGAGGCCAGGATGGATATATGGGGGGCAGGCTGGAAACATGGAGGCCAGGATGGATATATTGGGGGGGGCAGGCTGGACACATGGAGGCCAGGATGGTTATGTAGGGGGGGCATGCTGGACACATGGAGGCCAGGATGGATATATGGGGGGGCAGGCTTGACACATGGGGCTTTAGGACAGATATATGGGAGGGGGCAGGCTGGACACATGGAGGCCAGGACAGATATATGGGGGGCAGGCTGGAAACATGGAGGCCAGGATGGATATGTGGGGGGGCAGGCTGGACACATGGAGGCCAGGATGGATATATGGGGGGAACAGGAGGGCCACATGGGGGACTAGGATGGGTATATGGGAGGGGGCAGGCTCGATACACGTGGGCTAGGATAAATATATGGAGGGGTCACACTGGACATATGGGGGCCAGAAGGGATATATGGGGGGTGTCAGGATGAATATATGCAGGGAAGGGGGGGCCAGGATGGATATATGGGGGTGCCAGGCTGAACAAGGGACTTAATTACTGTTTGGTGCCAGATTGAGGAACATACTTTATTAGTTTATGGTGGCCAGTGAGGAACATTATTATTTTAGAGTCCAATTAGAGACATTATTACTTCTGTAATATAATTTACTTTTTAGGAAATTGTTTTCCATGGGATAGGACAAAAGCGGGCTCCTGTTACTGTGCAGGGCGGCACTATCTCGCTTTTTTTCTTCAACTGGTGTAGCGTAGAAGTCGGGGGGTGGAGTGGGAATATTCCCTAGAAGAGATCAGTTATTGATAACTGTGTGTTATTTTCTGCAGAGATGATTCCTGGCTGGAAGAAGTGATGGCCGTCTGTGCCAGATGAAGAAGAAAAGCGGAGATGAAGGACTTCACCTAGAGACGTCACTGGTGAGTCAGTGTATTACATGTGACTCGCCCCCTGGGCCGTGGGGCACTCGGATCCGTGCAATAGGGAGACGATGGGGGTAGTAGTGGCGACCCGGTTCTGTGGCTCAGGGTGGTCAGGCCAATGGTAGTCTGCTATGTTCTGCTGATAATGTCCGACTACGCCACCCGTGGATTGCGGTTATTAGGAACCGCCGCTGCATGCAGACCGCTGGGGCTGATGAGGTGTGCAGCTAGGGTAGTGTGACTCTCCACGGGAAGAGTGCGGCCCCAGGGCAGTATAATGGATGTTGGGAGTGATGGTAGTGGGAGTCCCAGTGCTGATTGTGCTGGAGGAGCAAGGAGCACACAGACAACAGGTTGCAGTTCAGGGTCTTTACTAAACAGGTAAACTGACCCACAAACAGTCCCGGCTAGGAGGGGACCTGGATGTCTGAGAGCAACGGGGAAATTGGCCCTGGTCAGGGTGAGGGTGTAGGCCTACCGTGCTTTCTGCACTCCTTCTGGCTATCTCCTCCTGATAGGGTAACAGCCCACGTTTCCGAGCTTTCCGTGTTTTCTCGCCTGTATGGCCTGCGACGTGGGTTCCTTTCTGCTCCCAGCCTTGTATGGCTTTACTGGTCCCTTCTGTTGTGGCAGGGCCTCCAGGCTTCTTAGGCCAAGGAATATACAGTCCCTTGCGGACTGGTTCTCTGCTGGGGGATGTGGAATCCTTCCAGCCTCAGACACCAAAGTCTGGTAGATTAAGTCTGTTATCTGCCAAGACAGGCTTGCTTCGCCTCTTGTCTCTGGCTTGTGGCTCTCCTCCTGCCACACTTCCTCTTAGGTGCAGTGCAACTGTCTGTCCCTGCTCTGCTGAGACACCTCTCAGTCCTGAGACAGGTCATCTGGGTTCTCTCTAACCCTGCCCCCAGCACCAGCTTTTATAGGGGCAGCCTGCTCCCCCTACTGGCCTGAGCCAGGAGGCATTGCATGCTAATGTTCCCCTGACTAGAGAACCTCCCCCCTGCTCTCAGACACAGCTTTAATTACACTTGTGGCATCCAGGCCAGGGTGACACATTCCCCCCTAGTGAAATTTAGTACTCCGGGACTAAACAGTAAACAAAGACAATATGCATATCAATAAAACATTAATAGACAGACGACGCACAAATTGAGTTCTTAAGGTCACAGTGTGGCCTGTGACCGGGTGTCCATATCACCAGCACAACGGGGAGCCTTAACCAGGTGGGGGTCTGTCCTACCCCAAGTCCTTCACAGTCTTAGTTCATTCCTGGGTTAGGCTCTGAACGAAGTCCATACAAGGTCCCGGTTATAAAAAGTCCATAACCTGTGAGTCCTTACGGTAGCTGCAAGAAACTGAAACAGAGTATTACCAAACATGCATGTAACTTTGCAAACAATTCAACATTTGGCAACAGGGTTATTTACAATTTTAGTACACTCTATATTCTCCAGCGAGCGGGTATCTGTCCCTTTGTGCTCCTGGTTGACCTACGTAGCCCACTGTCTGGTGGTGGACTGACTTGGCTTTCCCCACTAGCGTTAGGGGTGCAGCTACCAGCTGGGTGTACAGGTAGGGCAGGCAGCTGTCTGCGGGTCCTTTGGCTTACCGCAGGCATGGCAGGCTCACTGTCAGCAGAGGGTTGACTCTCCTGGGCTGCTGGTACAGGCTCTTCTGCCTCTGGAACTGCTTGCTCCTCTTCACCTTCCGGCTCTGGTGTTGGTTGTTGCTGTGCCGGTTGCAGGAAATGCAGGACAGGTACCACTATGGCATCATTTATGCGAGTCCAGGACTGAGGGAACTCTCCGAGAACGGTGCTGATCATTTCTTCTTTGTCCTCTGCGGGTTCAAGGTCACTCTGATCCTCTTCTGCACTACGGAGTTGCTCAGGGCACCTTTTGAGATGGTCTCTGGAGACGACACTAGTGGTTTCTCCTCCGTCCTTGGTGATTACGCACACCTTTGGGTTGTCGTGGTCAGACTGCAGTACGGTGTAGGGTTCCCTTTCCCACTGGTCGTCCAACTTATGTAGCCTTCTTTTTCGCTTTAGGACTTGCTCACCAGGTTCTAGGGGACTAGCAGGGGCGTGTTGATTGAAGAGTCTTTCTTGCTTCTCTCTCACCTGGGCCAGGCTCTTCTCCACACTCTCCTGTACCTTCTTGTACTGCAGTTGCCTTTCCGTATCCCAGTCCGCATCCGGGGAGGTGTCCTCAGGTATTAGGACTCCCATCTCCAGGTCTACGGGCAGCTTTCCTGGTCTAGCTCGCATCAGGTAAGCCGGGGTGCAGTTTGTAGCATTCACCGGGATATTGTTGTATAGGTCTATCAGGTCCGGCAGTTTTTCTGGCCACAGGCTGCGTTCCTCCAGGGGCAACGTCTTCAGGAGATCAATGACTATATTGTTCATCTTCTCACACATCCCGTTGGTTTGGGGGTGGTAAGGCGTTGTACGAATCTTCTTACAGCCATAGAGGTTGCAGAACTCCTGGAAGATTTCAGCCTCGAACGCTGGACCCTGGTCTGTCAGGACCTGTTCCGGATACCCGTGTGGATGGCAGAAATATTGCTGGAAGGCTCTGGCCGCTGTTTGGGCTGTCAAGTCCTTTACCGGGACCACCACTAGAAAACGGGAATAGTGGTCCACGATTGTCAGGGCATAGATGTATCCTGACCGGCTGGGAGCCAATTTGACGTGGTCCAGAGCTACCAGCTCAAGAGGCTGCGTGGTGACGATGGGCCTCAAGGGTGTCTTCTGGCTGGCACGGTCCTTCCTCCTTAGGTGACAAGGGCCACAGTCTCTGCACCATTTTTCTACAGCTCCTCTCATGCCGACCCAAAAGAATCTTCCTCTTAGTAGGAACTCCAGTTTCTTCCAACCGAAGTGTCCCGCTCTGTCATGGTAAGCCCCCAGGACCATAGCTGCATCCCTCCTTGGGACCACGACTTGCCAGGTCAGCTCGTGCGTCCGGTGGTTGACAATCCTTCTGCACAACTTGCCTTCGTAGAGGAACAGCTTGCTCTTCTCCTTCCATAGCTGCTTGGCTTCCTCTGGGGCATCTGGATCTAAGCGGGCGTCTTCCCGGGTCAGCAGATCTTTCACCAGGCAGACTGCAGGGTCACTATCTTGGGTCTCGGCCCAGCTGTGGTGAGGTAGGGGATTCATCATCACAGTTGTTAGATCCTCCTCCTTCACGCGGTGAGAGTGTTGAGCGGCTCCATACCGGTGAAACGCGGGGAGTTCTACCTCCTCCAGCTCTTCTGGGTCTTCGTCACCTTCAGGTAAGTGAGGCATCCTTGATAGGGCGTCCGCGTTGACGTTGGTTTTGCCTGCCCGGTACTTGATCACGAAGTCATAGTTGGAGAGACGGGCCATCCACCGCTGTTCCAGGGCACCCAGTCTTGCATTGTCCAGGTGTGTCAACGGGTTGTTGTCCGTGTACACGGTGAACTTTGCGGAGGCCAGGTAATGCTTGAAGCGTTCCGTCACGGCCCACACCACCGCCAAGAATTCTAGCTTGAAGGAGCTGTAATTCTCCGGGTTCCTTTCGGTGGGCCTCAGCTTCCGGCTGGCGTATGCGATCACCTGTTATCTGCCCTGTTGGTTTTGGGACAATACGGCTCCCAGTCCCACATTACTGGCATCTGTGTGGAGAATGAAAGGCTGGCCATAATCAGGGTAGGCCAGGATCTCATCCCCTGTGAGGGCCATCTTTAGCTGGCGGAAGGACTCCTCTTCCGGTTTATCCCACTTGAAGGGCGGCTTTTGCCTCCTGGACTTAGACTGTCCGATCAGGAGGTCCTGCATAGGAGCTGCCATCTTGGTGAACCCGGGGATGAATCTTCGGTAGTAGCCTACCAACCCGAGAAACTGTCTCACCTCTTTGATGTTCGAGGGGCTTGGCCAGCTCTTGATTGCCGTGACCTTGTCAGGGTCGGGGGCCACTCCTTCCGCGCTTACCACGTGCCCTAGGTACTGGACCTTTGGTTTCAGCAGGTGACACTTCGATGGTTTCACCTTCAGGCCATAGCCTGCCAGGGCTTCGAACACCTCGGCCAGGTGCTTCAGATGGTCCTCATAGGTCTTCGAATAGACGATCACGTCGTCCAGGTAAAGGAGGACCGTCTCGAAGTTTCGGTGCCCTAGACAGCATTCCATCAGCCACTGGAAGGTCCCTGGTGCGTTGCAGAGCCCGAAAGGCATGCAGTTGAATTCGCTCAGTCCCATCGGGGTGGTGAAGGCGGTCTTCTCCTTGTCAGCCTCTGCCACAGGAACCTGCCAGTACCCGCTAGTAAGGTCCAAAGTAGAAAAGAAGTTAGCTGATTTTAGTGCGGCTAAAGACTCCTCTATTCTAGGCAGCGGATATGCGTCTTTGTGAGTGATACGGTTGATTTGTCTATAGTCGACGCACATTCTCATGGTGCCGTCTTTCTTTTTGACCAGAACCAAGGGGGCTGCCCAGGGGCTACAGCTGTCTCTAATAACCCCAGCTTCTTTCATCTCTCTTAGCATGCCCCTTGCGTTCTGATAATGTGCAGGGGGTACAGGTCTGTGCCTCTCTTTTATCGGTGGGTGGCTCCCTGTGGGGATGTGGTGTTCTATCCCCTCTACTCTGCCGAAGTCTAGCGGGTGCTTACTAAAGACTCTCTCGTACTCCTGTACCACCCAGTAGACTCCTTGTTTTTGGTGCAGGGGAGTGGAGTCAGCACCCACGTGGAGTTTCTGGCACCAGTCCTCCTTTTGTTTCTGGGAGCCATTACTCTCCGCCTGTGGAGATGGAGGCAAAGGTTCCACGGCCCTGATAGCTTTGTGTTCGACCACAAACAGCTTGGCAAGTGTAGCGTACCTGGGTAAGTGTACCTCCCTCTCCCCAATGTTGAGGATGCGGACGGGCACCCTCCCATGACGGACATCAACCACCCCCCGGGCTGTCAAAATGGTGGGCCTGCTGTCTGAGTACACGGGTTCTACCATGTCTTGGTAGTCTCTACCTCTCAACCCGATTGCAGTCCGACACCAGATCATCATTTCACTTTTGGGAGGCATGGAAATGGGGAATGGGTCACTCAGTCTTACGCTACCGATCTCACCACCAGACAGTTCTACCTGCTGCCGTCTCATCAGGGCCTTTATCTCCTTGTTGAGGATTCTCTGTTGGCTGGAACTAGCATTCACCGCCACCTGTTGTAAGATTACAATTACCTCTGAAAGACAATTTTCAATCACGTTAGTACCCACAGTTATTTTAGGGTGACTTTCATGACGGTCAATGTCCACAATAATCACTCCCTGTGCCGGTAGTTCAACTTTACCAATCTTAATGGTCATCTCCTTGAACCCCATCTGCGGCACGGGTAAGCCATTACTGGCGATGATGCTCAAGTTACCGTCTGGATACCGTGTGATATCAGCATCAGTCCAATACTGCTTAAAAAGTACATAAGGGATAGTGGTTACTTGTGACCCAGTATCCAGCAAGGCGCTCATGGGGATACCGTCCAGCACCACGGGTAAAACCGTGCGCGCCCCAACGTACTTATTACGCCAATTGTAAGGGCCTGGTGATCTTATGCCTGGGGGTTGGCCCTCTGCCCCAGGTAGACCCGTTTAAATTACAGTACCTGGAAATGTGTCCGGGCTGGTTGCATCGACGGCAAATGGGCTGTCCATCCTCTGCGTAGCGGTCTGTGGGCCTCCCTCGGAACGACGGGATCCTCCTCTGTCGACGCCATGGGACATTCTCCGGACTTGAAGCCAGCTCGATGGGTCTTGACGGGTCCACTTGCAACGCCTGGACGGTCCTGGTCAACGCCGCGACGCTCCTGGTCAGCTCCTGGACTTGGTGGTGCAGATCTTTCGACGGGGCTTGGTTCAGGGCCTGTGCATCAGCCTCCACGGAGTCCATAGAGGAGGGCGCCGCCTCCTGGTGGTAAGTGATAGCAGGGCGCCGGGGGTTTATAGCGCTACTGGTTGCAGATTCACGGAGCACCCTTATGGCCCTGTCCTTAAATTGGGCAAAGGTCAGGTCGGGGTTCTGAAAGAACATGAGGCGCAGTTGGGCCCTGTGGGCGCTAGACAGCAGACCTTCTATGAATTGTTCTGTTAGCAGCTTATCCGTTTCCTGCACACTGCCAGGGTCAGTTTGTTGAATAGCCCTCAAGGCTTCCTGCAGATTTAGGGCATAGTCTCTGATGCTGTCCTGTGCCCGCTGCTTACATCCATAGAACCTCATTTTAATCTCAGCGGAAGTACGTGTGTCAAAGGTACCCCGCAGCCGGGCCAGAATACCCTTCACAGTCCTTTTCTCCTCAGTGGGCCATGATTTTACCTCCCGCTGGGCTGCGCCAGTTAACTGCCCTGTTAATATGCTGACCTTCTGTTCCTCTGTCAGGGGGTAAACGTGGAACAAACTGTATAGCCTTTCCTTGAAGTCAGTTAGGGCATGGGGCTCCCCTGAGTATTTGGGCAGCCAGGCCGCTCCAGGGATGTAGGGCAAGGAAAAGGGCATCACCGCTGCTGCAGCTGCGTTGGTGGTAGTGGGCGCCTCTGTGTCCGTCATCTTCCTCCCCCCCTAGTTACGCGTGGCCTACCTTCCGACGATCCTCTTCTGTAGGCCGCGGCTCCGCTGCTGCTGCTATGGACGAGGACCTGGCGTCGCGTCCTGATGACGTCAGCGTCGCTCTCTCTCCCTTCCAGGACCTTGCGCAGCGTCGGTGCGTGGGGCGGAGCTTCGGATCTCGCGCGGTTTTGACGTCCACGCCCATCTTCTTCCCGCGCGGCGTCCTGAAGATGGCGTCCGATGGCGGGAAGCAGCTGCGGATGGTGGGAAGGCGGCAGAAGACGGCGGTAAAAGGTCCAAGATGGCGTCCGATGGCGGGAATCGGCTCCGGATGGCGGGAAACGACTCCGGACGGCGGGAAACTTTGCCACAGGTAAGTTACAAAAGTCTTTTTCAGGCACGCAGTACCCGGTGGTTGCGGGCACGAAATCCTGCCGACTACGCCAAAGCTGACTCGCCCCCTGGGCCGTGGGGCACTCGGATCCGGGCAATAGGGAGATGATGGGGGTAGTAGTGGCGACCCGGTTCCGTGGCTCAGGGTGGTCAGGCCAATGGTAGTCTGCTATGTTCTGCTGATAATGTCCGACTACGCCACCCGTGGATTGCGGTTATTAGGAACCGCCGCTGCATGCAGACCGCTGGGGCTGATGAGGTGTGCATCTAGGGTAGTGTGACTCTCCACGGGAAGAGTGCGGCCCCAGGGCAGTATAATGGATGTTGGGAGTGATGGTAGTGGGAGTCCCAGTGCTGATAGTGCTGGAGGAGCAAGGAGCACACAGACAACAGGTTGCAGTCCAGGGTCTTTACTAAACAGGTAAACTGACCCACAAACAGTCCCGGCTAGGAGGGGACCTGGATGTCTGAGAGCAACGGGGAAATTGGCCCTGGTCAGGGTGAGGGTGTAGGCCTACCGTGCTTTCTGCGCTCCTTCTGGCTATCTCCTCCTGATAGGGTAACAGCCCACGTTTCCGAGCTTTCCGTGTTTTCTCGCCTGTATGGCCTGCGACGTGGGTTCCTTTCTGCTCCCAGCCTTGTATGGCTTTACTGGTCCCTTCTGTTGTTGCAGAGCCTCCAGGCTTCTTAGGCCAAGGAATATACAGTCCCTTGCGGACTGGTTCTCTGCTGGGGGATGTGGAATCCTTCCAGCCTCAGACACCAAAGTCTGGTAGATTAAGTCTGTTATCTGCCAAGACAGGCTCTCTTCGCCTCTTGTCTCTGGCTTGTGGCTCTCCTCCTGCCACACTTCCTCTTAGGTGCAGTGCAACTGTCTGTCCCTGCTCTGCTGAGACACGTCTCAGTCCTGAGACAGGTCATCTGGGTTCTCTCTAACCCTGACCTCAGCACCAGCTTTTATAGGGGCAGCCTGCTCCCCCTACTGGCCTGAGACAGGAGGCATTGCATGCTAATGTTCCCCTGACTAGAGAACCTCCCCCCTGCTCTCAGACACAGCTTTAATTACACTTGTGGCATCCAGGCCAGGGTGACACACATGTACACTTACACTACACACGTGGTCAAAACTGTTGGTACCCCTCGTTTAATGAAAGAAAAACCCACAATGGTCACAGAAATAACTTGAATCTGACAAAAGTAATAATAAATTAAAAATCTATGAAAATGAACAAATGAAAGTCAGACATTGCTTTTCTGCTTCCACAGAATAAAAAAAATAAAATAAACTGATGAAATAGGCCTGGACAGAAATGATGGTTCTTCTTAACTTAATATTTTGCTGAACAACCTTTTGACGCAATCACTGCAATCAAACGACTCCTGTAACTGTCAATGAGACTTCTGCACCTCTCCACAGGTATTTTGGCCACTCCTCATGAGCAAACTGCTCCAGTTGTCTCATGGTTGAAGGTTGCCTTTTCCAGACGGCATGTTTCAGCTCTTTCCAAAGATGCTCAATAGGATTTAGGTCAGGGCTCATAGAAGGTCACTTCAGAATAGTCCAATGTTTTCCTCTTAGCCATTGTTGGGTGTTTTTAGCTGTGTGTTTTGGGTCATAATACTGTTGCAAGACCCATGACCTGCGACTGAGACCACGCTTTCTGACACTGGGCAGCACATTTCTCTCTAGAATCCCTTGATAGTCTTGAGATTTCATTGTACCCTGCACAGATTCAAGACACCCTGTGCCAGATGCGGCAGACCAGCCCCAAAACATAAAAGAGACTCCTCCATGTTTCACAGTAGGGACAGTGTTCTTATCTTGATATGCTTAATTTTTCCATCTGTGAACATAGATCTGATGTGCCTTGCCAAAAACTTCCATTTTTGTCTCATCTGTCCATAGGGCATTCTCCTAAAAGCTTTGTGACTTGTGAACATGTAGTTTGGCAAATTCCAGTCTGGCTTTTTTATGATTTTTTTTCAACAATGGTGTACTCCTTGGTCGTCTCCCATGAAGTCCACTTTAGATCAAACAACGACGGATGGTGCGATCTGACACTGATGTTCCTTGAGCTTGAAGTTCACCTTTAATCTCTTTAGAAGTTTTCCTGGGCTCTTTTGTTACCATTCATATTATTCGTCTGTTTGATTTGTTATCAATTTTCCTCCTGCGGCCACGTCCAGGGAGGTTGGCTACAGTCCCATGGATCTTAAATTTCTGAATAATATGTGCAACTGTAGTTACAGGAACATCAAGCTGCTTGGAGATGGTCTTATAACCTTTACCTTTAACATGCTTGTCTATAATTTTCTTTCTAATCTCCTGAGACAACTCTTTCCTTTGCTTCCTTTGGTCCATGTGGAGTGTGGTACACACCATGTCACCAAACAGCACAGTGAGTATCTGTAGCCCTATATACAGGCCCACTGACTGATTACAAGATTGTAGACACCTGTGATGCTAATTAGTGGACACAACTTGATTTAACATGTCCCTTTTGTCACATTATTTTCAGGGGTACCATCATTTCTGTCCAGGCCTATTTCAAGAGTTTAATTTTTTTTAAATTCTGTGGAAGCAGGGTTGAAAAGCAATGTCTGTCTTTCATTTGTTCATTTTCATCGATTTTTAATTTATTATTACTTTTGTCAGATTCAAGTTTTTTCTGTGACCATTGTGGGTTTTTCTTTCATTAAACGAGGGGTACCAACAATTTTGACCACGTGTGTATATAGTATATACAGAGCTCCTGTGTATGTCACTGGTGATCACTGTATTACCGATACACTATATACAGAGCTCCTGTCTATAATGTCACTGGTGATCACTGTGTTACCTGTACACTGACACTATATACAGAGCTCCTGTGCATAATGTCGCTGGTGGTAATAACAGTGTTGTTAGTTTTGTGGTTTTGTATTCATGATCAGTACTGTAGTATTTGGTCACCTTGGGGTGGTAATATATGGTCTGGTCATAGTTTGGCCATATTTGTTCCTTGTATGTGGTATTATTCAGTCACTATGTAGTGGTAATATGTGATCTAGTCAAGGTGTGGCGATATTTGTCCCTTTTGTATGTGGTATTATTGGTGTTGATATAGTGGACTGTGCTGTGTATGGCGGTCATTTTGTTCTCGCTGATCTTAACTAGGAAAAGATTTTTTTCCATTAGGCCACAGCCCCACCATCAGTATTTGGTCAGTATTTTTCTCAGGAGTGGCTGCCGAAACCAGGAATGGTTGATAAATGCAGAATTGGTGACTTGTTTCTATTATACCTTTTCTCTGATTGTTCATCACCTGTTTTGGCTCCCACTCCTGAGAAAAAATACTGACTGGATACTGACCGAATACTGATAGTAGGGCCGTGGCCTTAGCGATTAAATACTTGGACCAGAGCGGCAGAGATGCACTTACAGGGGTTCTCCGGTGAAAACAAGTAATCACCTCTCCACAGGATCATTGATAATATTGATTGGTGGGGGTCTGACTGCTTGCACACACCGGCAGAATGTGGAGCTTTTCTCCCCATTAGACTGGAGCGGCATGTGAGATGCGACCACTGATCCATTCATTCTCTCAGTGGCTGTGAGCGCTGCTCTTTTTTGCAAGTCTCTAAGAGAATGAATAGAGCTGCGGTCAGACGTCCCACCTGCCGCAGCATTTTAAAATAGGGATAAGTGTTCTGTCAGGGATAAAACTTCCCCATTCTTCCGATAGGTGCGTTTTCCAATGTTCGGACACAAATGCTCAATAAGTGATCACCTATCCTGTAGAGCCCATGGATCGGTGATAACTTGTTTTAACTAGTGTTGAGCGAGTATGTTCTGTCCGAGTATGCTCGGGCCGAGCGCCGAGTATTTACAGCTGCTCGGTGATATGGTTGAATCGCTCCCGTGTGCATGATTTGCAACTGTTTGACAGCTTTAACCCCTTAACGACATGTCACGTATTAGTACGCGCATGTCGTTATCCTCCGGTTCACTGAGGGCTCCGGCGCTGAGCCCGCACTGAACCAAGCACATGTCAGCTGATTCTTACAGCTGACATGTGCCCGCAACAGGCGCGGGTGGAATTGCTATGAGCGCCATCTAGTGGTCGGTGCTCATAGGACAGGACCATTTCTGCTGCATACAGGGGATCTGCTGGTTCCCTGTATGTAGCAGAGGTGATCGGACAGTTGCTGCTTCAAGTCTCCTATGTAGAGTACAGAAGCAAGCAAAAAGTGAAAAAAAAAGTTTTAAAAAATATGAAAAAAAATAAAAAAATTTAAAAGTTTAAATCACCCCCCTTTCGCCCCATTCAAAATAAAATCATAAAATAAACCCCACATACACATATTTGGTATTGCCGCGTTCAGAATCGCCTGATCTATCAATATAAAAATAGAATTAATGCGATCGGTAAATGGCGTAATGAGAAAAAAATTCTAAACGCCAGAATTACGTTTTTTGGTCACCGTAAAATTGCAATAAAATGCAATAACGGACGATCAAAACATCGGATCTACCCCAAAATAGCATCTATAAAAACTTCAGCTCGGTTCACAAAAAATAAGCCCTCACCCTGCCCCAGATCCCGAAAAATGGAGACGCTACGGGTCTCGGAAAATGGCACCATTTTTTTTTTTTTTTTTTTTTACCAAACTTTGGATTTTTTTTTCATCACTTAAATAAAAAAGAACCTATACATGTTTGGTGTCTACGAACTCGTAATGACATGGAGAATAATAATGGCAGGTCAGTTTTAGCATTCAGTGAACGTGGTAAAAAAAATAAAAAAAAACCTCAGTCGTATTGCACTTTTTTTGCAATTTCACGGCGCTTGGAATTTTTTTCCCGTTTTCCCGTACACGGCATGGTAAAACTAGTAATGGCGTTGAAAAGTACAACTCGTCCCGCAAAAAATAAGCCCTAACATGGCCATATTGACCAAAAAATAAAAACGCTATGGCTCTGGGAACAAGTGGAGCAAAAAGCGAAAATGCAAAAACGGAAAATGCTCCGCGGCTTAAGGGGTTAATACATGTGAGGAATGTCTATTTCTTCCACATTCCTCACATGTATTAAAACCGTCAAACAGTCGCAAATCATGCACATGGGAGCGATTCAACCATATCACCGAGCAGCTATAAATACTCGGAGCTCGGCCCGAGCATACTCGCCGAAAGGGTTAACAGAACATACTCGCTCAACACTAGTTTTAACCAAAGAAGCCCTTTAATGCAAACATGTCCATCCCAGTTAGAGTGTCGCCCAGTAGATGTGCAGGAGCCGCCAGTCAATGCTCCACTATAACAGCGAGAGCGGATAACAGATATTTGCATCTTGCTGTAGGTGGGCCCCTAGAGTTAATTTCCCCTGTGGGCCCCAGACACCGCAGTCCGACCCTGGTCATCAATATCAGATCAGTGAGGTTCCAACACACGGCCCCCTCACCAATAAGACAGCAGCTGGAAATACTCAGCGTAGAGAGCCCAAACAGCACAGCGCTGTACACTGTGTAGTGGCCGATCTTGGTACTGCAGCTCCTATTGAAATGATTGTGATCTGAGCTGTAGTACCTGAAACCAGCCATTGCACAGTGTGCGGAGCTGTGCTATTCCAGCTCTTAACACTGTGTACATCATCTTGCAGAAGTAGCTGATGTCTGGGGATTTCAGGTGTCAGACCCCCACTAATCACTGTATGAGTTCTGCTCTACTCCTTTATTAAAGGGGTGGTCTTGTGTTCCTCTCATCAGAAGCTGAAGATTTACAGTTCTGGCCGGTGGCTTGGCTGAGCCGCTTGTCTGAATTGTGCCCTCTTGCATTCTGCGGGCAGAGGCGGCTTTGCCTCTGCAGAATGGGACAGGCACAGGGGCGCTGAAGTCCACCAGTCTGCAAGTGAGCGCTTCTTGCCAAGGAGACCAGCCACTTCTCAGGTGGTCAGTAACCATAGCAATGAGCTGTACACTGCAGAATTAAAAATCTTTTCCTTCTTGAGAACAGAGAAGATTTTGAATAAGAAGGAAATTGCAAAGTTTCTTGTTTTTACAAGCTCTTTGCAATCTTAGCCTTTTAATACATTCATTTTATTTAGTTATATATTTATTTTACTCTCTTATATAGCGCCGTTAGATTTTGTAGCACCTTACAGACATTATCATCACTGTCCCCATTGGGGCTCACAATATGAATTCCCTATCAGTATGTCTTTGGAGTGTGGGAGGAAACCGGAGAACCCGGAGGAAACCCACACAAACACGGGGAGAACATACAAACTCCTTGCAGATGTTGTCCTTGCTATTATATGAACCCAGCCCCACAGCGTTAATCATTGACCCACCATGTTGCCCACATTCCTCGGCTTTTTTAAGATTTTCTGCAATGAATAAGAACACTGAAGAAAATCTAGATTGATCAACATTTCCTATCACAAATGCAGTTGCTGCAAAACTTGTCCATAGTCCTGTTCCCAGCTGAAAATTGGATACAAATGTATCTTGTGTAGACAATGCTCTGTGAGCTAAATAGCCGGGATCCACTGCTACAAGGCAGGAAACAGACAGATTCTGCTGATGGGTTCTGCTCCCAGAGCATTATTCAGCCTGGACATCTCAGCTCAGAGCAAAACCAGCTATAAGGCTGTGTGCACACCTAGCAGATTTGATGCAGATTTACATGCGTTTTTTCTGCTAGAGAGAAGCGTTTTCACATGCATTTTTTCAAGCAATTTTCCAAGCGATTTTGAGCATCACTTGGAAAAGTGCTTGATAAGTTGATCACACAATATAAATCCATGCAACCGAAATGGATCTATAATGTGTGAACAACTTAGATGCTTTAAATGCAGCATCTATAGTAAAAAAAAGAATCAAAACGTTAATAAATAAAAAAAAACAACTGTATATTCACCTCTCCGGCGGCCCCCGGTCTGCTCTCCGGTCTCCTCCGGTCTCCTCCCGGCCGCGTCTTCTCTCTTCAGCGTCCCGCAGTGTACGGTCAGGACCTGCGGTGACGTCATTTAGTCAGCTGATGGCCACGCGACCATCACCTGATGCCGACGTCAGCTGTCATGCGACCATCACCTGACTAAATGACGTCAGCGCAGGTCCTGACAGTACAGACAGCAGACCGGAGGAGACCGGAGAGCAGACCGGGGGCCGCCGGAGAGGTGAATATACAGGTTTTGTTTGTTTTTAACTTTTTTATTTCTTTTTTTCACCGCGTGGTAGCCGGGATGAAGAGGAGTTGTAGTCTCGTCTTCCTCCCAGATACCACACGCATCGCGAATAAGCTTCAGCGTAATCGCAGTAGAAATGGTCATGCTGCGTTTTGCAAAGTAATGCGAATTCGGCGCGCAAATTAGCGCATCATGTGCACAGCACATCCGAATTCACATGGCTTTGCATGGCAGACTGTTTTACAAGCGTTTTCGCGGCCGTAAAAACGCCGCAAAAACGCTACAAAAACGCTACGTGGGCACATAGCCTAAGGCTGTGTGCCCACGACGCGTATTTTAAGCGTTTCCGCATGGCAAAAACGCTGCAGAAACGCTTAAAGACGCATGTTAGAAGGTCTGCCATGTTCCCCAATGATAGTCCGCATGTGCTGTGCACATGCTGCGGAAATTTCCGCTGCGGATTATCATTGCGGAAAAAAACGCAGCACTACCAATTATTTTGCGGAAGCGCAGCGTTTTCCTGGCCATTGACTTGCATTGGAACGCATGGATTCCGCTTCACTAGATAAGCACATGCGGAATACATGCGTTCAATGTGCGGATGGTACCCGCGTGTGGAGGATGGGAGACTCTCCTCCGGACCCGGGTACCATAGAACCTGTCAAAATAAAGAATAAAATAAAAAATAAATGTTATATTTACCTTCTGACGGCCCCCGCTGCGCTCGTCCTCCCATGTCGGCAGCTCGCGATGGACTGAAGGACCAGCGCTGACGTCATAGTCATGTGACGGCAGGTCCTTCAGTGTACTGCGATCTGCCGGCAGCCAGGACGGAGCGAAGCGAGACTGCGGGGGCCATCGGAAGGTAAGTATAGATTTATTTTTTTATTTTTAACCAGTCGTTGGGGTCACACTATATAAATCCATGCCGTTTTCATGGATTTCTATAGTGTGACCAAGTTGACAAGCACTTTCCAAGTGATGCTAAAATCGCTTGTAAAGCGCTTGTCAACCCGCATGCGGAAATGCATGTGAAGAACGCTCCACTTCTGCATGTCCCTGGCAGGAAAAACGCATGTACAATCCGCATATACAATCCGCATGTACAATCCGCGTGTACAATCCGCATATACAATCCGCGTGTACAATCCGCATATACAATCCGCATGTACAATCCGCATGTACAATCCGCGTGTACAATCCGCGTGTACAATCCGCATATACAATCCGCATGTACAATCCGCGTGTACAATCCGCATATACAATCCGCATGTACAATCCGCGTGTACAATCCGCATATACAATCCGCATGTACAATCCGCGTGTACATTCCGCGTGTACAATCCGCGTGTACAATCCGCATGTACAATCCGCATGTACAATCCGCATGCGTTTTTTCTGCCAGCGAGATGCAGAAACGCTCAGGAAAAATCCGGAGCATTTCTGCATCGTGGGCACATAGCCTAAGTCTCTGCATTTGTCTGCTTACACATCAGTACATTTCTGAACACATTCAGCAAAAATTGCAGTACATTTGTTAAAATTGGGCATATAGCATACTATAGGTGCTTCTCATAAAATTAGAATATCATCAAAAAGTTAATTTATTTCAGTTCTTCAATACAAATAGTAAAACTCATATTATATAGAGTCATTACAGACAGAGTGATCTATTTCAAGTGTTTATTTCTGTTAATGTTATTATCTCAGTAAATTAGAATACTTTATAACACCAGCTTGAAAAATGTTTTTAAAATCTGAAATATTGTCCTACTGAAATGTATGTTCAGTAAATGCCCTCAATACTTGGTCGGGGCTCCTTTTGCATCAATTACTGCATCAATGCGGCAATGTGGCATGGAGGCGATCAGCCTGTGACACTGCTGAGGTGTTATGGAAGCCCAGGTGGCTTTGATAGAAGCCTTCAGCTCGTCTGCATTGTTGGGTCTGGTGTCTCTCATCTTCCTCTTGACAATACCCCATAGATTCTCTATAATAGATTCTCTATGGGGTTAAGGTCAGGTGAGTTTGCTGCCAATCAAGCACAGTGATACTGTTGTGTAAACCAGGTATTGGTACTTTTGGCAGTGTGGACAGGGGCCAAGTCCTGCTGGAAAATGACATTTCCATCTCCAAAAAGCTTGTGGGCAGAGGGAAGCATGAAGGGCTCTACAATGTCCTGGTAGACGGGTGCGCTGACTTTGGTCTTGATAAAACACAGTGGACCTACACCAGCAGATGACATGGCTCCCCAAACCATCACCGATTGTGGAAACTTCACACGAGACCTCAAGCAGCTTGGATTGTGGCCTCTCCACTCTTCCTCCAGACTCTGGGACCTTGATTTCCAAATTAAATGCAAAATTTACTTTCATCGGAAAACAACACCTTGGACCACTGAGCAACAGTCCAGGTGTTTTTCTCCTTGGCCCAGGTAAGATGCTTCTGGCGTTGTCTATTGGTGATGAGTGGCTCGACACAAGGAATGTGACACTTGTAGCCCATGTCCTGGATACGTCTGTGTGTGGTGGCTCTTGAAGCAATGACTCCAGCAGCAGTCCACTCCTTGTGAATCTTCCCCAAATGTTTGAATGGCCTTTCCTTAACAATCTTTTCAAGGCTGCGGTTATCCCGGTTGCTTGTGCACCTCTTCCTACCACACTTTTTCTTTCCACTCAACTTTCCATAAATATGCTTGGATACAGCACTCTGTTAACAGCCAGCTTCTTTAGCAATGACCTTTTGTGGTTTACACTCCTTGTGGAGTGTGTCAATGACTGCCTTCTGGACATCTGTCAAGTCATCAGTCTTCCCCATGATTGTGGAGCCTACTGAAACAGACAAAGGGACCTTTTTAAATGTGTAAGAAGCCTTTGCAGGTGTTTTTTGTTAATTATTCTAATTTACTGAGATAATGACTTTGTGTTTTCATTGGCTGTAAGCCATCATTATCAACATTAACAGAAATAAACACTTGAAATAGATCACTCTGTAATGACTCTGTATAATATATGAGTTTCACTTTTTGGATTGAAGAACTGAAATAAATAAACTTTTTGATGATATTCTAATTTTGTGAGAAGCACCTGTATGTTTGATGCATCTCATTAGCTAAGCTCAACCTCTTCCTTGCTTCACCTCAATTTGAGCCATAAATTGTGATATTTCATTTTGGTGCATTTTATGACTCCTTTTTGTCACACTTTTCTCATAACTATTTTTTTTATAACTGAGGGAAATTAACAAAATCTTATTTGTTGTACTCAAGTTTTCACAGAAACATCTGATAAAGTGTTGACTTATTTTTCTGAGTTAAACTCTTCCTTTTGGCCCTCTATATATTTGAGTTTGACAGCCCTGATGTAGATGGATGATGATGTGGCAAGAAGGGGCAGAGGGGCAGAGCCTCCTGGCTCTCAGCTTCGCTCTCCACTGCTCACAGGAGACAGCAGTTACTTCACAAATGTAACTGATAGAAAAGATGTCACGTAAGAGGGGGTCAGGGGAGCGATGTGCTGCAGGAAGAGGAGGATTAGGCAGGGAGCGCTGTGCTGCAGGAAGAGGAGGATTAGGCAGGGGAGTGATGTAATGCAGGAGGGGGAGGCTTAGGCAGGGAAGCGATGTGCTGCAGGAAGAGGTGGCTTATGCAGGGGAGTGATGTAATGCAATAGGAGAGGATTAGTCAGGGAGCGATGTGCTGCAGGAAGTGCAGGATTTGGCAGTGGGCGATGTGGTGCAAGAGGGGATTTGGCAGTGGGTGATGTGGTGCAGGAAGGGGGAGATTTAGAAAGGGCACAATGTGCTGCAAGGAGGGGAGGATTAGACGGGAGCAATGTGCCGCAAGAGGGGGAGGTTTAGACAGGGAAGTGATGTGCTGCAGGAGTGGGAGAATTAAGCGGTGAGAAACATGCTGCAGGACGGGGAGGGTTAGGCAGGGGAGCAATGTGCTGCAGGTGGAAGGAGAATCTGTGACTACAGCCCAGTGTTTAAGGTTTATTGGAGCCTGTCTTTTATATATTTTATTGGTTTTTTTTCTGACAAAACTGCATAACATCTGACATGAAGTCCGCTTAGCAGTCACTGTCCCTGTAGATTGTTACTGTCCAGGTTCACCGCTGTCTCTTTTTGTTTTTAGTGCCAATCTGACAGCAGTGAAGGTTCCGCTGATAATGGTGGTCGGGTTCCGAATAGAATGTTCATGTCTGTTCTCATTGTTGTAACATCACGGAATATGCTAATTTCTTCTGACCACACCCGATGACTGAATAAAGGCGCCTCACCCACTTGTCTATGTCATCACTTTGTGGTGTCACAATGATCTAAGGGGATAAAAAAACGCTCCTGGCAGCTTTACAGTCATTCGTCCCTTCGTGTTAAAGGAGCAGGATGATAGAGCCGCACCATGCCAGCCAGAAGAAAAGAAAGTGGAGCCCTTCAAGATGATGAAGCAAGAAAGCAGACTGTGGAAGGCCATCCAGGACCAAGAGCATCATGAGGGCCTGGTAACGTATACTACACAACTGTTCTGTATATGCTCATGCCATGTAAACCTATGGTGGCCGATTCATCAAGGCTGGTGGATTTCTATACCAGCATTCATGAAGCGCCTATTGGAGGAACGTGCACCAAATTCATTAAAAAGACTAAACCTCTTAATGAACTTGACTCATCCTTAAAGGGGTTGTTCCCTTTCAATAAATGAATGTCCCTAGCTGCAGGTCATTTAATTAAAAAAAAGAGGTTCCACCATCTCAGAGCTGCAGCAGCTCAGTGCGCTCAGCTGGGCAGTCCGTCTGATTACATTTGTTGGCTGCGGCAGTATTGAGGTGATGTCAGTGCCATACACAATCCCAGGAATGGGTCAGGACAGCACAGTTTGATTCTTTATACCTGCAGCCAGGGTCATTCATTTATTGAAATATCCCCTTAAAGCTGACGTACTACACCTCAAGAAATGTACTCCAGTCAAAAGATGGAGTCAATTTCAGTCCTAATTTACACCACTTTTCCAGCCTAATTTGTAATAAGTTTTCAGGTAAAGCTAAGCCACAAGCGGTCCAGATAAGCTCTGTTCACTATTTAAGAAGTTAAAAGAGTGGGTGTAAAAAGGTCAGAGTATTTAAATGTAAGTTGTGCAGGAATTTACTGAGATTCAAACAGTTGTGCAACAGATTTCCGGTGAAAACTGCTTGATGAAAAATGTTCCTTGAATAATATAACATTTCAGGTTAGTGGTAATAGATTTTATTATGGGACGTTGATCCAGGGAACTAGTCTGATTGCCATATGTGGAGTCGGGAAGGAATTTTTCCCCTAAAATGGGGCAATTAGCATCTGCCTCATGGGGTTTTTGCCTTCCTCTGGATCAACACATTAGCTTTTAGGTTGAACTTGATGGACTTGTGTCTTTCAACCTTAAAACTATGAAACTGTCCCTGTATTGAGGTTCAAGGGTGAAGCCCAGGGTTCATTTGGAACCATCAGAAATTGTGTGTTTTGCGCCCAGTCTGTCCAAGGAAGCCTCTTTGAGCCAACGGCCTCAGAAATATCCTAACATTTCAGAAAGTAGCAATAGTTAGGGTGGCTGAACCATTCTAGCCTTAAGTTTGCCCCTCCAGTCAGCATCTACTATGTAGATGCAATCAAGGCCATGTAATAAGTCTTTATCGCTGTACAGGGCTGTAAGAGTGAAGGCCAGAGTTCCTTTGGAACCTGTAGGATAGACTGGCTTTTGCCAAGTCTTTCCAAAGAAGCTTTTTTGAGCCATAGGCCTCAGACAGGTCCTAACAAGAAAGTGGCATTAGATAGGTATTTCTTTAGTTAGGATTGATTCAACTACTCAAGCCTCAAGCGCACTCCTCCGGCCAGCAGCTACTCTGTAGATGCAACCCTGGGCCTATGGTAAGTATCTATCCCTGTACAGGGGTGTAATGGTAAAAACCTGGGTTCCCTTGGGATCTGCAGAATGGAGTAGCTTGCGCCAAGTCTGTCCGAGGAAGTCTGTTTGAGCCAACAGCCTTAAACAGATCCCAGTATTTAGGGAAAAAAAAAGCTTCAGTTAGAGTTGAATCAACCACTATAGCCTCAAGCTCGCTCCTCCGGCCAGCAGCTACTCTGTAGATGCAGCCCTGGGCCTATAGTAAGTATCTATCCATGTACAGGCGTGTAATGGTAAAGGCCAGGGTTCCCTTGGGATCTGCAGAATGGAGTAGCTTGCGCCAAGTCTGTCCGAGAAAGCCTTTTTGAGCTGATGGATTTAAACAAATTTCAACATTTAGGAAAAAAGCATTAATCTATTTCAGTTAGAGTTAATTCAATTACTCTAGCATAAAGATCCTAATTCACTTTGTCTAAAGGAAGTTAGTTGGCAAATTTTTATTGTGTGAGCAATGAGGTTATGGAACTCTCTACCACATTAACTTGAAATACTTAATTTTCTAAAAAAAATTCAAGGAGGGCATATGTGTGCCTTTCTTGAATAATATAAAATTGCAGGTTATCCGTACTAGATTTTGTTATGGGACGTTGATCCAGGGAACTAGTCTGATTGCCATATGTGGAGTCGGGAAGGAATTTTTCCTCTAATATGGGGCAATTAGCATCTGCCTCATGGGGTTTTTGCCTTCCTCTGGATCAACACATTAGCTTTTAGGTTGAACTTGATGGACTTGTGTCTTTCAACCTTAAAACTATGAAACTGTCCATGTATTGAGGTTCAAGGGTGAAGCCCAGGGTTCATTTGGAAACATCAGAAATGGTGTGTTTTGCGCCCAGTCTGTCCAAGGAAGCCTGTTTGAGCCAACGGCCTCAGAAATATCCTAACATTTAAGAAAGTAGCAATAGTTAGGGTTGGCTGAACCATTCTAGCCTTAAGTTTGCCCCTCCAGTCAGTATCTACTATGTAGATGCAATCAAGGCCCTGCAATAAGTCTTTATCGCTGTACAGAGCTGAAAGAGTGAAGGCCAGAGTTCCTTTGGAACCTGTAGGATAGACTGGCTTTTGTCAAGTCTTTCCAAAGAAGCTTTTTTGAGCCATAGGCCTCAGACAGGTCCTAACAAGAAAGTGGCATTAGATAGGTTTTTCTTTAGTTAGGATTGATTCAACTACTCAAGCCTCAAGCGCACTCCTCCGGCCAGCAGCTACTCTGTAGATGCAACCCTGGGCCTATGGTAAGTATCTATCCCTGTACAGGGGTGTAATGGTAAAAAACAGGGTTCCCTTGGGATCTGCAGAATGGAGTAGCTTGCGCCAAGTCTGTCCGAGGAAGTCTGTTTGAGCCAACAGCCTTAAACAGATCCCAGTATTTAGAAAAAAAAAGCTTTAGTTAGAGTTGAATCAACCACTATAGCCTCAAGCTCGCTCCTCCGGCCAGCAGCTACTCTGTAGATGCAGCCCTGGGCCTATGGTAAGTATCTATCCCTGTACAGGGGTGTAATGGTAAAGGCCAGGGTTCCCTTGGGATCTGCAGAATGGAGTAGCTTGCGCCAAGTCTGTCCGAGAAAGCCTTTTTGAGCTGATGGATTTAAACAAATTTCAACATTTAGGAAAAAAGCATTAATCTATTTCAGTTAGAGTTAATTCAATTACTCTAGCATAAAGATCCTAATTCACTTTGTCTAAAGGAAGTTAGTTGGCAAATTTTTATTGTGTGAGCAATGAGGTTATGAAACTCTCTACCACATGAAATTGAAATACTTAATTTTCTAAAAAAAATTCAAGGAGGGCATGTGTGTGCCTTTCTTAAATAATATAAAATTGCAGGTTATCCGTACTAGATTTTGTTATGGGACGTTGATCCAGGGAACTAGTCTGATTGCCATATGTGGAGTCGGGAAGGAATTTTTCCCCTAATATGGGGCAATTAGCATCTGCCTCATGGGGTTTTTGCCTTCCTCTGGATCAACACATTAGCTTTTAGGTTGAACTTGACAGACTTGTGTCTTTCAACCTTAAAACTATGAAACGGTCCCTGTATAGAGGTTCAAGGGTGAAGCCCAGGGTTCATTTGGAAACATCAGAAATGGTGTGTTTTGCGCCAAGTCTGTCCAAGGAAGCCTGTTTGAGCCAATGGCCTCAGAAATATCCTAACATTTAAGAAAGTAGCAATAGTTAGGGTTGGCTGAACCATTCTAACTTTAAGTTTGCCCCTCCAGTCAGCATCTACTATGTAGATGCAATCAAGGCCCTGTAATAAGTCTTTATCACTGTACAGGGCTTTAAGAGTGAAGGCCAGAGTTCCTTTGGAACCTGTAGGATAGACTGGCTTTTGCCAAGTCTTTCCAAAGAAGCTTTTTTGAGCCATAGGCCTCAGACAGGTCCTAACAAGAAAGTGTCATTAGATAGGTTTTTCTTTAGTTAGGATTGATTCAACTACTCAAGCCTCAAGCGCACTCCTCCGGCCAGCAGCTACTCTGTAGATGCAACCCTGGGCCTATGGTAAGTATCTATCCCTGTACAGGTGTGTAATGGTAAAAACCAGGGTTCCCTTGGGATCTGCAGAATGGAGTAGCTTGCGCCAAGTCTGTCCGAGGAAGTCTGTTTGAGCCAACAGCCTTAAACAGATCCCAGTATTTAGGAAAAAAAAGCTTTAGTTAGAGTTGAATCAACCACTATAGCCTCAAGCTCGCTCCTCCGGCCAGCAGCTACTCTGTAGATGCAGCCCTGGGCCTATGGTAAGTATCTATCCCTGTACAGGGGTGTAATGGTAAAGGCCAGGGTTCCCTTGGGATCTGCAGAATGGAGTAGCTTGCGCCAAGTCTGTCCGAGAAAGCCTTTTTGAGCTGATGGATTTAAACAAATTTCAACATTTAGGAAAAAAGCATTAATCTATTTCAGTTAGAGTTAATTCAATTACTCTAGCATAAAGATCCTAATTCACTTTGTCTAAAGGAAGTTAGTTGGCAAATTTTTATTGTGTGAGCAATGAGGTTATGAAACTCTCTACCACATGAAATTGAAATACTTAATTTTCTAAAAAAAATTCAAGGAGGGCATGTGTGTGCCTTTCTTGAATAATCTAAAATTGCAGGTTATCCGTACTAGATTTTGTTATGGGACGTTGATCCAGGGAACTAGTCTGATTGCCATATGTGGAGTCGGGAAGGAATTTTTCCCCTAATATGGGGCAATTAGCATCTGCCTCATGGGGTTTTTGCCTTCCTCTGGATCAACACATTAGCTTTTAGGTTGAACTTGATGGACTTGTGTCTTTCAACCTTAAAACTATGAAACGGTCCCTGTATAGAGGTTCAAGGGTGAAGCCCAGGGTTCATTTGGAAACATGAGAAATGGTGTGTTTTGCGCCCAGTCTGTCCAAGGAAGCCTGTTTGAGCCAACGGCCTCAGAAATATCTTAACATTTAAGAAAGTAGCAATAGTTAGGGTTGGCTGAACCATTCTAGCCTTAAGTTTGCCCCTCCAGTCAGCATCTACTATGTAGATGCAATCAAGGCCCTGTAATAAGTCTTTATCGCTGTACAGGGCTGTAAGAGTGAAGGCCAGAGTTCCTTTGGAACCTGTAGGATAGACTGGCTTTTGCCAAGTCTTTCCAAAGAAGCTTTTTTGAGCCATAGGCCTCAGACAGGTCCTAACAAGAAAGTGGCATTAGATAGGTTTTTCTTTAGTTAGGATTGATTCAACTACTCAAGCCTCAAGCGCACTCCTCCGGCCAGCAGCTACTCTGTAGATGCAACCCTGGGCCTATGGTAAGTATCTATCCCTGTACAGGGGTGTAATGGTAAAAACCAGGGTTCCCTTGGGATCTGCAGAATGGAGTAGCTTGCGCCAAGTCTGTCCGAGGAAGTCTGTTTGAGCCAACAGCCTTAAACAGATCCCAGTATTTAGGAAAAAAAAGCTTTAGTTAGAGTTGAATCAACCACTATAGCCTCAAGCTCGCTCCTCCGGCCAGCAGCTACTCTGTAGATGCAGCCCTGGGCCTATGGTAAGTATCTATCCCTGTACAGGGGTGTAATGGTAAAGGCCAGGGTTCCCTTGGGATCTGCAGAATGGAGTAGCTTGCGCCAAGTCTGTCCGAGAAAGCCTTTTTGAGCTGATGGATTTAAACAAATTTCAACATTTAGGAAAAAAGCATTAATCTATTTCAGTTAGAGTTAATTCAATTACTCTAGCATAAAGATCCTAATTCACTTTGTCTAAAGGAAGTTAGTTGGCAAATTTTTATTGTGTGAGCAATGAGGTTATGAAACTCTCTACCACATGAAATTGAAATACTTAATTTTCTAAAAAAAATTCAAGGAGGGCATGTGTGTGCCTTTCTTAAATAATATAAAATTGCAGGTTATCCGTACTAGATTTTGTTATGGGACGTTGATCCAGGGAACTAGTCTGATTGCCATATGTGGAGTCGGGAAGGAATTTTTCCCCTAATATGGGGCAATTAGCATCTGCCTCATGGGGTTTTTGCCTTCCTCTTGATCAACACATTAGCTTTTAGGTTGAACTTGACAGACTTGTGTCTTTCAACCTTAAAACTATGAAACGGTCCCTGTATAGAGGTTCAAGGGTGAAGCCCAGGGTTCATTTGGAAACATCAGAAATGGTGTGTTTTGCGCCAAGTCTGTCCAAGGAAGCCTGTTTGAGCTAATGGCCTCAGAAATATCCTAACATTTAAGAAAGTAGCAATAGTTAGGGTTGGCTGAACCATTCTAACTTTAAGTTTGCCCCTCCAGTCAGCATCTGCTATGTAGATGCAATCAAGGCCCTGTAATATGTCTTTATCACTGTACAGGGCTGTAAGAGTGAAGGACAGAGTTCCTTTGGAACCTGTAGGATAGACTGGCTTTTGCCAAGTCTTTCCAAAGAAGCTTTTTTGAGCCATAGGCCTCAGACAGGTCCTAACAAGAAAGTGTCATTAGATAGGTTTTTCTTTAGTTAGGATTGATTCAACTACTCAAGCCTCAAGCGCACTCCTCCGGCCAGCAGCTACTCTGTAGATGCAACCCTGGGCCTATGGTAAGTATCTATCCCTGTACAGGTGTGTAATGGTAAAAACCAGGGTTCCCTTGGGATCTGCAGAATGGAGTAGCTTGCGCCAAGTCTGTCCGAGGAAGTCTGTTTGAGCTAACAGCCTTAAACAGATCCCAGTATTTAGGAAAAAAAAGCTTTAGTTAGAGTTGAATCAACCACTATAGCCTCAAGCTCGCTCCTCCGGCCAGCAGCTACTCTGTAGATGCAGCCCTGGGCCTATGGTAAGTATCTATCCCTGTACAGGGGTGTAATGGTAAAGGCCAGGGTTCCCTTGGGATCTGCAGAATGGAGTAGCTTGCGCCAAGTCTGTCCGAGAAAGCCTTTTTGAGCTGATGGATTTAAACAAATTTCAACATTTAGGAAAAAAGCATTAATCTATTTCAGTTAGAGTTAGTTCAATTACTCTAGCATAAAGATCCTAATTCACTTTGTCTAAAGGAAGTTAGTTGGCAAATTTTTATTGTGTGAGCAATGAGGTTATGAAACTCTCTACCACATGAAATTGAAATACTTAATTTTCTAAAAAAAAAATTCAAGGAGGGCATGTGTGTGCCTTTCTTGAATAATATAAAATTGCAGGTGATCCGTACTAGATTTTGTTATGGGACGTTGATCCAGGGAACTAGTCTGATTGCCATATGTGGAGTCGGGAAGGAATTTTTCCCCTAATATGGGGCAATTAGCATCTGCCTCATGGGGTTTTTGCCTTCCTCTGGATCAACACATTAGCTTTTAGGTTGAACTTGATGGACTTGTGTCTTTCAACCTTAAATCTATGAAACGGTCCCTGTATAGAGGTTCAAGGGTGAAGCCCAGGGTTCATTTGGAAACATCAGAAATGGTGTGTTTTGCGCCAAGTCTGTCCAAGGAAGCCTGTTTGAGCCAACGGCCTCAGAAATATCCTAACATTTAAGAAAGTAGCAATAGTTAGGGTTGGCTGAACCATTCTAACCTTAAGTTTGCCCCTCCAGTCAGCATCTACTATGTAGATGCAATCAAGGCCCTGTAATAAGTCTTTATTACTGTACAGGGCTGTAACAGTGAAGGTCAGAGTTCCTTTGGAACCTGTAGGATAGACTGGCTTTTGCCAAGTTTTTCAAAAGAAGCTTTTTTGAGCCATAGGCCTCAGACAGGTCCTAACAAGAAAGTGTCATTAGATAGGTTTTTCTTTAGTTAGGATTGACTCAACTACTCAAGCCTCAAGCGCACTCCTCCGGCCAGCAGCTACTCTGTAGATGCAACCCTGGGCCTATGGTAAGTATCTATCCCTGTACAGGGGTGTAATGGTAAAAACCAGGGTTCCCTTGGGATCTGCAGAATGGAGTAGCTTGCGCCAAGTCTGTCCGAGGAAGTCTGTTTGAGCCAACAGCCTTAAACAGATCCCAGTATTTAGGAAAAAAAAGCTTTAGTTAGAGTTGAATCAACCACTATAGCCTCAAGCTCGCTCCTCCGGCCAGCAGCTACTCTGTAGATGCAACCCTGGGCCTATGGTAAGTATCTATCCCTGTACAGGGGTGTAATGGTAAAGGCCAGGGTTCCCTTGGGATCTGCAGAATGGAGTAGCTTGCGCCAAGTCTGTCCGAGGAAGTCTTTTTGAGCCAATGGCCTTAGACAGAACCCATCATTTAGTAATAAAAAAGCTTTAGTTAGAGTTATAGCCTCAAGCTCGCTCCTCTGGCCAGCAGCTACTCTGTAGATGCAACCCTGAGCATGTGGTAAGTCTCCATTCCTGTAAAGGGGTGTAATGGTAAAGATCAGGGTTCCTTTTGACCTGCTTATGCCAAGTCTGTCAAAGGAAGCCTTTTTGAGCTGATGGCTCTAAACAGATCCTAATGTTTAGGAAAAAAGCTTATGTGTATTTCAGTTAGATTAAAAGTAAAGCCAACAAAAGAGAATTTAACTTTCCCCAAAAAATCAATTATTAATATAGCATTTACCTGCCCAGATCTCAGAACTAATGCACTATTAGGATGTAGCAATCCCATATAATTTTGTGTGCAGTTTTAATACTATGTAATCACCCCCCTCCATTAATTGGTAATATGTGAGTGGTTGTCGCATCAGTATTTTGCACCTGTATTGCTGTCATCGTTATTATATGGTATGATTAGTACTGAGACCTAGGCAGGTAAACACTGTTGCCCTTTTTTCCTGTGTTAATTCTTGAATTTTGGTGGGAATTTAAATTTGTCTTTGCTTTTAATGTTAGTGTAGGGACTCGCAAGTATGAGGACCCTTGACGCGGGTTGCGAGCTTGTGTATTTTGGCCAAAATATTTACTAATACCTCATATATATCATATATATTTTTTGCACGTTATTTTTATTCAGGGTGCAGCCAGACCCATCAATGTTGGCCTTGTAAACTAGGGTGTCTGTCTTCATGGGGTGTACTTAAAAAGTGCTGGGCAGCCCGCCTAATCTAATAGTTTGGGCTTCACTAATAGGCTGTAAGCCAGACATTGTGCACTACCTATGTGTGACCAGTGCCCTATACAAGGCTTATTTGTGTGCAGTTTTAATACTAAGCAATCACCCCCTCCATGAATTGGTAGGTTGTGAGTGGTTGTCTCATCAATATTTTGCACCTGTATTGCTGACTTCTTCATTATATGGGTTTGCTGCATCCTTGTAATTATTGTTGCTGTATTTGCTGTGTTAATTCTTGAATTTTGGTGGGAACTTTAATTCCTTGTTTTTGTGACTTTGCTTTTAATGTTAGTGTAGGGACTCGTAAGTATGAGGACCCTTGAGCAGGTTGCGAGCTTGTATATTTTGGCCAAAATATCGACCAATACCTCATATATATCATATATATTTTTTACATGCTATTTTTATTCAGGGTGCAGCCAAGCCCATCTACAGGTGCATCTCACAAAATTAGAATATCAACATAAAAGTTAATTTATTTCAGTTCTTCAATACAAAACGTGAAACTCATATATTATATAGAGCCATTACACACAGAGTGATCTATTTCACGTGTTTATTTCTGTTAATGTTGATGATTATGGCTTACAGCCAATGAAAACTCAAAAGTCATTATTTCAATTAATTAGAATACCTTATAACAACAGCTTGAAAAATGTTTTCAAAATCCAAAATGTTATCCTACTGAAATCTATGTTCAATAAATGCCCTCAATACTTGGTCAGGGATCCTTTTACATCAATTACTGCATCAATGCGGCAATATGGCATGGAGGGATCAGCCTGTGGCACTGCTGAGGGGTTATGGAAGCCCAGGTGGCTTTGATAGAAGCCTTCAGGTCGTCTGCATTGTTGGGTCTGGTGTCTCTCATTTTCCTCTTGACAATACCCCATAGATTCTTTATGGGGTTAAGGTCAGGTGAGTTTGCTGCCAATCAAGCACAGTGATACTGTTGTTTTAAACCAGGTATTAGTACTTTTGTCAGTGTGGACAGGGGCCAAGTCCTGCTGGAGAATGAAATTTCCATCTCCAAAAAGCTTGGCGTAGCTAAGGTTTTGTTTCAGGGGGCCGAAACTTCTGAGTGGGCCTCTAACCAGGTAACCCTGATTCCAACTATAGCGGCGCACCCAGATAGTTGATGTAGGAAAACCTCAGCAGATGACCGCGCTGTTACTAAAAATAATCTCTATACAAAGACCAGCACTGATATTACCGCCATATGGTGACATATATTGATAGATGCCAGTCCTGCAGAACATATAAGAGATCACAGCTCAGTTATATATAGTACCTTACAGCTGACGTTCTTTCTGATTAAATTGTTCACTTTTCCCGTCTTTTCCATCTGGCCCAGACCGACACGACAACTTCTCCAGCCAGGACTCAGAGTCTCAGGTATGCAGAGATCACAACAAAGACACATTTGACTCCTTACATTTCAGGCACTGACCACATCTATCCCCAACCTGCACAAACTTCTCATCCTGCTGATACCCCAATACTGAGCCTCTGCTGCAAAATGTGTCCCTATTACTGCACCTACTGTGTGCCCTCTAGATGGTAAAACAAACCTCTAAAATAAAGTAATGCCGTGTGCAAGTGTCCTAGAAAACAGTGCCCACATTGTGCCCCCTAGAAAGTAATAATGCCCCTTCGACAGTCACGATAACCTGAGTTCCCCTATAACAATAAGTGCCCACCTAAGATTTAATAATGTCCTGAGTCTCCCCCCATGTAGAGCTCCGCTCTAACCAGTATGATGTTCTCCTATTCACGATATAATTCCCCCTCACTGTATAGTACCCCCACAAAGTATACTGACCCCTTAGTAGCCCCCAAGCTGATGGCTCCAACACTGTATGATGGCCTCCACACTATACAAAGACCCCACATTATCTCCCACACTGTATGATGGCCCCCACGCTGTTCAAAGAACCCACATTATCTCCCACACTGTATAAATAGCCTACATATAGTATAATGCACCAGATAGTCCTCAATATAGTATAATGCACTCCCCATAGTCCTTCGTATAGTATAATGCGCCCCTATAGGCAGAGTCTGTAGTAAAATACTCCCCCCATTGACAGAGTCTGTAGTATAAAGCTCCCCCCATAGGCAGAGTCTGTAGTATAATGCTCCCCCCCTCCTCATAGGCAGAGTCTGTGGTATAATGCCCCCCCATAGGCAGAGTCTGCAGTATAATGCCCCCCCATAGGCAGAGTCTGTAGTATAATGCTCCCCCCTCCTCATAGGCAGAGTCTGTAGTATAATGCCCCCCCCTCCTCATAGGCAGAATCTGTAGTATAATGCCCCCCCCCATCTCATAGGCAGAGTCTGTAGTGTAATGTGCCCCCCCTCCTCATAGGCAGAGTCTGTGGTATAATGCCCCCCCCCATCTCATAGGCAGCGTCTGTAGTATAATGCCCCACTTATAGGCAGAGTCTGTAGTAAAATGCACCCCCCATAGGCAGAGTCTGTAGTATAATGCTCCCCCTCTTATAGGCAGAGTCTGTAGTACAATGTCCCCCCCATAGGCAGAGTCTGTAGTATAATGCTCCCCCCCTCCTCATAGGCAGAGTCTGTAGTATAATGCCCCCCCATAGGCAGAGTCTGCAGTATAATGCCCCCCCATAGGCAGAGTCTGTAGTATAATGCTCCCCCCTCCTCATAGTCAGAGTCTGTAGTATAATCCCCCCCCCTCCTCATAGGCAGAATCTGTAGTATAATGCCCCCCCATCTCATAGGCAGAGTCTGTAGTATAATGTGCCCCCCCTCCTCATAGGCAGAGTCTGTGATATAATGCCCCCCCCATCTCATAGGCAGCGTCTGTAGTATAATGCCCCACCTATAGGCAGAGTCTGTAGTAAAATGCACCCCCCATAGGCAGAGTCTGTAGTATAATGCTCCCCCTCTTATAGGCAGAGTCTGTAGTACAATGTCCCCCCATAGGCAGAGTCTGTAGTCTACTGCTCTCCCCTGCTCATAAACAGAGTCTGTAGTATAATGCCCCCCATAGGCAGAGTCTGTAGTAGAATGCCCCCCCATAGACAGAGGCTTTAGTATAATGCTCCCCCCCTCCCCATAGACATGCTGTAGTATAATGCCCCCCCTCCCCATAGGCAGAGTCTTTAGTATAATGCCCCCCCTCTCTGTGGGCAGAGTCTTTAGGATAATGCTCCCCCATAGGCAGAGTCTGTAGTATAATGCACCTCCCCCTTCCCATAGGCAGAGTCTGTAATATAATGCCGCCCCCCACCCGGCAAAAAATAAATAAACAGTACTCATCTCTCCTCCTGGTTCCCTCGCTGCTCAGAGCACCCAGCACGCACACATCTTCAGCACAGCGGGCTGGGCGCCAAGTGATGATGTCAGAGACGTCAGTCACAGAAGGGACTAATGGGAGAGAGATCCGCGCTCCCTCTCTCATCAGTAAACTTGCAGCGGTGGCGGGCAGTGGGGCCCGATGCTGGCACCAGGGGCATGCTAGATACAGTTACACTGGCGTAGCCCTGGATGGGCCCCCTAAGAGCGAGGGGCCCGGGGCCACCGCCCCCTTTGCCCCCCTGGTAGCTTGATACTGTGGCAGAGGGAAGCATGAAGTGCTCTAAAATTTCCTGGTAGACGGCTGCGCTGACTTTTGTGTTGAAAAAACACAGTGGACCTACACCAGCAGATGACACGGCTCCCCAAACCATCACTGATTGTGGAAACTTCACACTAGACCTCAAGCAGCTTGGATTGTGGCCTCTCCACTCTTCTTCCAGACTCTGGGACCTTGATTTCAAATGAAAATTGGAACTCCGGACATCTGTCAAGCCAGCAGTCTTCATCATGATTGTCATGATTGTGGAGCCTACTAAAACAGACTAAGGGACCTTTTTAAATGCTTAGGAAGTCTTTGCAGGTGTTTTTTGTTAATTATTTTAATTTACTGAGTTAATGACTTTTGTGTTTTCATTGGCTATAAGCCATAATCATCAACATTAACAGAAATAAACACTTGAAATAGATCACTGTGTTTGTAATGACTCTATATAATATATGAGGTTCACTTTTTGCATTGAAGAACTGAAATAAATTAACTTTTTGATGATATTCTAATTTTGTGAGATGCACCTATATGTTATGGCCTTGTAAATTAGAGTGTCTATCTTCATGGGGTGCACTTAAATAGTGCTGGGCAGCCCGTGTTCTTGCCTCAGCAGCGAATTTAGCTATCCAGGGAATCTAGTCACTTTATGTGTATATCAGTTCTGACATTATGTTGCTTGCATTTGAATCCTGTCTCTTTTTTATTGTTTGATAACTGCACTGTCTGCTAGTGATTTAATGTATTTGCTCTAGTTTCAATTTGCAATGCATTATGGGAAAGTTCCAAGAGCATTGTGAGACAGTTCTTGTTGCATTGTGGTCCTGTTCTTGTCACAGTTTGGGCAGCGACCATTATTTCCTCTTCTCTTCTGATGGAGAAGTTCCCTTATCACTCATCTTGTAAAGTGGCACAGAGCGGTAGTCGTGACTGAACGTCGGTCTGATTTCGCTCTGGCACTTTATAGACAATGGGTGTCCCAGTCCCAGTGTGCTCTAGGGTGTGGGGTGCAGCACACTCTCTTGTAGGCCGCAGGCCTCCACTGCCTTCAGGCTTCTGTCCTCAGAAGCCGCCGCACACAATTTAGGGAACACGAAGTTCTTTGTAACAGTCAAACATATACTTGACAGTTCAAGTTCATCAGGTGGGTACAGATGGGATAAGGCACAGCAATTCACATTATCCTCCTTCTTAGCATAACTCCTCTTCAGCCCTGTTGCTAGCTCATCCTGTATTTCTCGTCCACCTCTGCAGTGCACCCGGGACTGGCCTTCAACTTCCATCTATGCAGGTCCCTGTCCATCTTCCTTTGTACTTCAGAGCACACAAAGTGTCCGGCAGCTCCTATGCCAGACCTTAGGCTCTGGACGTGACTGGAGCGACTGCTCTGGATCCCAGTAATGCCTCCCACTGCCTGGAACATTGAGTACTATATACAGTGGGTACGGAAAGCATTCAGACCCCTTTACATCTTTCACTCTTTGTTTCATTGCAGCCATTTGGTAAATTCTAAAAAGTTCATTTTTTTTCTCATTAAAGTACACTGTGCACCCCATCTTGACTGAAAAAAAACAGAAATGTAGAAATTTTTGCAAATTTATTGAAAAAGGAAAACTGAAATATCACATGGTCATAAGTATTCAGACCCTTTGCTCATATTTAAGTCACATGCTGTCCATTTCTTGTGATCCTCCTTGAGATGGTTCTACTCTTTCATTGGAGTCCAGCTGTGTTTAATTAAACTGATAGGACTTGATTTGGAAAGGCACACACCTGTCTATATCCCCGGTCCTCGCTTCACACTTGCCGTCGGGAGATCAGCGGCCCTAGCCATTGATCTCCCGACGGTAGCCGCATGGAGGTCAGCGGCGCCGCCGGTCGCGGTACTTCTGCTGCGAGCAGCCGGGAGATGAGCGGCTAGCGCCGGTCATCTCCCGGCTGCATCGCCGCTGACCTCCATGCGGCAGATGAGCTGCTAACGGCCGCCATCTTTTTCTGAAATCCCGCGTCGCTGATTGGCCGCGGCTGGACCAATCAGCGACGCAGGATTTCCTGGACAGAAGGACAGACAGACAGACGGGATAAGACGATTATATACAGTACAGACCAAAAGTTTGGACACACCTTCTCATTTCAAGATTTTTCTGTATTTTCATGACTATGAAAATTGTACATTCACACTGAAGGCATCAAAACTATGAATTAACACATGTGGAATTATATACTTAACAAAAAAGTGTGAAACAACTGAAAATATGTCTTATATTCTAGGTTCTTCAAAGTAGCCACCTTTTGCTTTGATGACTGCTTTGCACACTCTTGGCATTCTCTTGATGAGCTTCAAGAGGTAGTCAATGGAAATGGTCTTCCAACAATCTTGAAGGAGTTCCCAGAGATGCTTAGCACTTGTTGGCCCTTTTGCCTTCACTCTGCGGTCCAGCTCACCCCAAATCATCTCGATTGGGTTCAGGTCTGGTGACTGTGGAGGCCAGGTCATCTGGCGTAGCACCCCATCATTCTCCTTCTTGGTCAAATAGCCCTTACACAGCCTGGAGGTGTGTTTGGGGTCATTGTCCTATTGAAAAATAAATGATGGTCCAACTAAACGCAAACCGGATGGAATAGCATGCCGCTGCAAGATGCTGTTGTAGCCATGCTGGTTCAGTATGCCTTCAATTTTGAATAAATCCCCAACAGTGTCACCAGCAAAGCACCCCCACACCATCACACCTCCTCCTCCATGCTTCTCGGTGGGAACCAGACATGTAGAGTCCATCCGTTCACCTTTTCTGCATCGCACAAAGACACGGTGGTTGGAACCAAAGATCTCAAATTTAGACTCATCAGACCAAAGCACAGATTTCCACTGGTCTAATGTCCATTCCTTGTGTTCTTTAGCCCAAATAAGTCTCTTCTGCTTGTTGCCTGTCCTTAGCAGTGGTTTCCTAGCAGCTATTTTACCATGAAGGCCTGCTGCACAAAGTCTCCTCTTAACAGTTGTTGAAGAGATGTGTCTGCTGCTAGAACTCTGTGTGGCATTGACCTGGTCTCTAATCTGAGCTGCTGTTAACCTGCGATTTCTGAGGCTGGTGACTCGGATAAACTTATCCTCAGAAGCAGAGGTGACTCTTGGTCTTCCTTTCCTGGGGCAGTCCTTATGTGAGCCAGTTTCTTGCAGCGCTTGATGGTTTTTGCATCTGCACTTGGGGACACGTTCAAAGTTTTACCAATTTTTTGCATTGACTGACCTTCATTTCTTAAAGTAATGATGGCCACTCATTTTTCTTTACTTAGCTGCTTTTTTCTTGCCATAATACAAATTCTAACAGTCTATTTAGTAGGACTATCAGCTGTGTATCCACCAGACTTCTGCACAACACAGCTGATGATCCGAACCCCATTTATAAGGCAAGAACTCCCACTTATTAAACCTGACAGGGCACACCTGTGAAGTGAAAACCATTTCCGGTGACTACCTCTTGAAGCTCATCAAGAGAATGCCAAGAGTGTGCAAAGCAGTCATCAAAGCAAAAGGTGGCTACTTTGAAGAACCTAGAATATAAGACATATTTTCAGTTGTTTCACACTTTTTTGCTAAGTATATAATTCCACATGTGTTAATTCATAGTTTTGATGCCTTCAGTGTGAATGTACAATTTTCATAGTCATGAAAATACAGAAAAATCTTTAAATGAGAAGGTGTGTCCAAACTTTTGGTCTGTACTGTATATTAGATGATGACCCCACAGACCCTTTACACAGCATTATGTTTCCACAGCTCCTTGTATACAGTATGATTCCCTCATTGTTCCCTAAATACAGTATGATGTGCTCACAGCTCCATATACACCGTATGATGTCCCCACACATGCAGATACACAATATGATACCTATACACAATATGATGCCCCTACATCTCCCTATACACAATATGATGCCCCTACATCTCCCTCCATCTGAACAAGTCTCTCCAGCTTCAGAAAGATTATGGACGCATCACATTTTTTTTTACGGACAGGGAAAAAAGTGCCCTATTTTTATGGACTGTCCAAGAATTTCTGGACAGTTGGCTACCCTGCTATTAGTTCCACTGGGGTGGCAGCCTAGGTGGATGCTGGAAGCACAACCGTCTCTCCCTAAGATTCGGAGAGGGAAGGCCACCGAGTCCTGACCCTTGCTGTGGCCTTTTCGTTGAGAGGGATGGTTTATTGAGGGCCCATATATACACACAGTCATGGCCGGAAGTGTTTAGCAACCTTGAGATTGTTCCAGAAAGTGAAGTATTTCTCCCAGAAAATTATTACAATTACACATGTTTTGTTATACATTTGTTATAATATTTATTTCCTTTGTGTGTATTGAAACAGCACAAAAAAATGGGAAAAAAAGGCAAATTGGACAGAATTTCACACAAAACTCCAAAAATGGGCCGGACAAAATTGTTGGCACTTTTCCAAAATTGTGGAAAAACAACTTTGCTTCAAGCATGTGATGCTCGTTAAAACTCACCTGTGGCAAGTAACAGTCGTGGGTAATATGAAAGTCATACCTGAGACCAGATAAAAAGTGGAGAAGATAGATAGATATGAGATTGATAGATAGATAGATATGAGATAGATAGATGGATATGTTGCACCCCAGGGGTCTGGTTACCACTGTAATAGAAATATTATGTCTGAGAGCAAGTGGGAGGTTTCCTGGTTCGGAGCCCTTAAACATGCAACACCTCCTGTCCCAGACCAGATAGGGGAGGAACCTGCCCTATATAAACTGGATCTGGGGCGGGGTTAGTGAAGTCAGAGCCTGGAGTTAGTTCCAGACACAGGGAAAGTAACAGCGAGGAGCTCTGTAGGAGCAGGAGCTGAAGACCAGGGACTTGAGCTAAGCGGAGTTCGTCCTGGCTGAAGACTCTGAGAACTGGACACAGGAGTCCGAGGTTGCGGGGACTTATATATACCCAGCAGCAGAAACCCGCCGGCAGGGGATTTCAAGTCCTCTGGCCATAGAAGCCCGGAGGCTCAGTCACGAGCAAGGGACCAGCACTGCAATCGAGGAGCGGGGGCTATCAGAAGGCCCCAAGTCACCAGCCATACAGGTGAGCACCACACGGAACACTCAGGGACGTGGGCTACTTCCACTCGCTTACAGCAAGGTAGCCAGGAAGAGTGCAGATAGTCGGGGAGGCCTACAACTCCACCTGGCCAGGGGAACTCCAGTTTTCTCACAGACTGACCAGGCCTCTTATGCTAGCCAGTACTCCCAGGAGGGTCTGCCTTATCACCATCAGTAAAGACCCTGAACTGCACTGCAAAGCCTCTGAGTCGTTCCTGCTGCGCTCGTGTACCATCACTCCTATCATCCACACTCACTAGCCTGAGGCTATACTCCTCCCGTGGGGAGTTATACTACACTCTGCTGCCCTCACAACATCAGCCTCAGAGGTCTGCTCAGCAGCAGCGGTTCTTATTGACCGCAATCCACGGGTGGCGTAGTCGGACATTGCATTATACTGATACAGAGACTGCCACAATATTGGTCTGGCCACCCTGAGCCACGGGACCAGGTCGCCACAACTACTCCCAGCATTGCCCTGAAGTCCGGTCCCGGGAGCCCCATGGCCCAGGGGGCGCGTCATATAGATAATAGATAGATGATAGATAGTCCTATGATATGAGATAGAGGTCGTTATAGACAGGTTTATACACTCTCTCCCGAAGTCGGTAAAATCCTGGGTTGCCCAGGGAGATCCCTATAATGCTGATGACTTGGTGGGGTTGGTGGAAAGATACCAGGCGGTTGAGAGTCCGTTGGGAAAACAAGGGGTCGTAGCCTCTCAATACTGGGGTTCCCAAAAGGTGGCGGACACCCAAAAGAAGGGAGCTAGCGCCACACCTGGGGGGCATCCTAGAGTTCAGGAGGGGTCTGAGTTGCTGCCCAAGGTCCCACCCCATAATATAGTGTGTTGGAGATGTCATACCCCTGGCCATATTGCCTCCCGGTGTCCCATAACCTCTGAACCAATGGACTGTAACATGGGCCGGCGTTGCTCTTATTTTGCCTACCCCGCCTGCAGCGCAGTTCGTCAACATGGCGAGGGCCCTCAGGCATGCTCAGTGTCAGTTAACGGGGCACAAGTCTCTGGACTATTGGTCTCAGGAAGTTTGGTGACCCTGATAAGGGCCACACTCCCTCATCGGCTGGTTTCTGGGAAGGTGGTGGGTGTCCGGTGTATCAATGGGGACGCTAAGAACTATCCTGTGGCCCAGGTGGATGTAAACACAGACTGTGGCACCACATCTCATGAAGTGGCGGTCGTTAAGGACCTATTGCATCCCATAATAATTGGACGTTACTTTGCATTATTCTGGGAAATGTGGGGGAAAGCGGGGACACCTGGTTGCTTGGACGACAGCCAGATCGCCCCTAAGGAAACTTACCCGCAGAACATAGTAGATGAGTTTCCCATGTGTGTGCTGGTGGGCAATGAGGCTGAAGTAGCATCCCCTGAGTCCAATATCCCTGAGCTTTAGGTGTCCGAGGGAAACTTTGGAACTGCCCAACTCAGGGATTTAACTCTGAAAGGGGCCTTTGAAAATGTTACTGTGTTAAATGGGGTGCCTCAGGAACCGGGGGCTGACACTCGGTTCCCTCATTTTGCTGTGAATGGGGATTTGCTGTACAGAATAACCAAGCCAAGGGGTGAGGTAATAGAACAGTTGCTGGTGCCAGGGCCCTATAGACGCAGGGTGTTAGACATGGCTCATTCTCATGTGTTGGGTGGTCACCTGGGTGCAGACAAGATTCAAGAACGGATCCTCCAAAGATTCTACTGGCCAGGTTGCTATAGAGATATATAGAGTTATTGTCGTTCCTGCCCCACATGCCAGATAACCTCCCCAGTGGCCCACTTCCGCAGTCCCCTAGTGCCACTACCAGTCATCGAGGTTCCATTCGAACGCATAGCAATGGATCTAGTGGGGCCTCTGGTCAAGTCCGCCCAAGTGCATCAGTATATCCTGGTGGTATTAGATTATGCTACATGGTATCTGGAGGCCGTACCACTACGAAACTCCTCCACCAGGTGTATAGCCCGGGAGTTAGTCCACATGTTTTCAAGAACTGGGTTGCCTAACGAGATCCTAACAGACCAAGGAACTCCATTTATGTCGAAGGTCATGAGGGAATTGTGCAAGACACTGCAGATTGCACAACTGAGAACCTCCGTGTACTCTCCCCAGACGGACGGACTGGTAGAGAGGTTTAACAAAACCTTGAAAGCAATGTTGAGGAAAGCAGTGGAAAAGGATGGCCGAGACTGGGACTATATGTTGTTCGCCATGAGGGAAGTTCCCAAAGCTTCCACAGGTTTCTCCCCGTTTGAACCACTCTATGGACGACACCCTCAGGACTCCTGGAGGTGGAGAAAGAGTCCTGGGAAGCTGAGACCACTCCCTATAGGAGAGTGGTGGAGCACGTTGCCCAGATGCAAGAGAGGATTGCCCATGTGATGCCCATTGTGAGGGAGCACCTCCTTAAGGCACAAGAGGCACAGTCCAGGGTGTATAATAGGTCGGCCAGGGTGAGATCGTTCAACCCAGGAGATCGAGTGCTTGTGCTAGTCCCACAGTGGAGACAAGTTCATGGCCAAGTGGCAGGACCCCTATGAGGTGGTAGAGAAAGTGGGGGAAGTCAACTTTAAGATCCACCAACCAGGGAAGAGGAAGCCCTACCAAATTTACCATGTTAACTTGATTAAGCCATGGCAAGATAGAGAGCCTGCGGAAGCTCCCTGTTTAATGGCTGAGGCTGAGGCCGATGTGAAAGAGGTCAAGGTGGCAGAGTCACTGTCACATGCCCAAAAGCAACAGTGCAAAGAGTTGTTACAGCGAAATAAAGACATGTTTTCGGAGTTGCCAGGACTCACTCAGGTCATAGAGCATGAGGTTCTCACAGAGCCTCATGTTCGCGTCAATCTAAAACCATACCGGATCCCCGAAGCCCGCAGAGAGGTGATCTCTAAAGAAGTAAGGCGGATGCTAAACCTGGGAGTCATTGAAGAGTCCAAAAGTGGATGGTCCAGTCCTATAGTCTTAGTGCCGAAACCAGATGGAGAATGGCGGTTTTGCAACGACTATAGGAAGCTGAACGAGGTCTCAAAGTTCGACGCCTACCCAATGCCTAGGGTAGATGAGCTTATCGAAAGGCTAGGACCCGCTCGGTACATCACCACTCTGGACCTCACCAAAGGATATTGGCAAATTCCCCTGTCCAAAGAGGCTAAGGAGAAGACAGCCTTCTCGACGCCAATACGTCAGGATGCCGTTTGGGTTGAAGGGAGCTCCGGCCACCTTCCAGAGAGCCATGGACCGGATCTTAGCACCCCACAAACAGTATGCAGCGGCCTACCTAGATGCCATCGTCATATTTAGCCAGGACTGGGAAAGTCATCTGGACAAAGTTCAAGCCATACTTGATGCCCTAAGGAAGGCGGGCTTTACTATCAACCCGAAGAAATGTGCCATGGGGATGGAGGAAGCCAAGTACCTAGGGTACGTGGTTGGTAGAGGGGAAATAAAACCACAAATAAATAAGGTCGAGGCGATCTTGAACTGGCCACAGCCCCTCTCGAAGAAGCAGGTCATGGCGTTTCTAGGCATTGTGGGCTACTATCGAAGATTTGTCCCTAACTTTGCCCTGATAGCAGCCCCACTGATGGATCTTCTGAAAGGGATGAAGTCAGCTATGGCCAAGTGGTCCCCGGAAGCAGAAGTGACCTGCCAGGAATTGAAACTGGTCCTCTGTAAACAACCAGTCTTGGTGGCACCCAGCTTCTCCAAGGAGTTTGTGGTCCAGATGGATGCATCGGATGTCGGGCTGGGAGCAGTCTTGTCCCAGGAGATTAACGGAGAAGAACACCCTGTAAAATACCTCAGTCTGAAGCTCTCCGCTTGTGAGAAGGACTACTCCATTGTAGAAAAAGAATGTTTGGCCATTAAGTGGGCGTTAAACACTCTGAGGTATTACCTATTAGGCAGAAGGTTCAGGTTAGTGTCAGACCATGCCCCATTGAGGTGGATGCGAGAAAAGAAGGGAAACAATGCCAGAGTGACTAGGTGGTTCCTGGCTCTACAAGATTTTAGTTTCCGGGTAGAGCATAGGCCTGGGAAACAACATGGGAATGCCGCTGCCTTGTCAAGGGTTTATTGTATGGTGACAGAAGGTGCCAAGCCCTACGGCTTTGGACAGAGGGGGGGTGTATGTAAGGTTGCTGCCGGACAGATTGTGGACGGGAGGTATGTGTCCTCGAAGTGCCATGCTTCGGTGATGTAGGATCCGGAGAAGCAGGCTCCAGCACACATAGTGCTGAGAGGAATTTAATGAGTCCGGATTACAGGGCCGGGTTTTATGAGCAGCTGAAAGAGCACCTGTGGCACCTAACAGGTGTTGGCAATAACTAAATCACACTTGCAGCCAGTTAACATGGATTAAAGTTGACTCAACTTCTGTCCTGTGTCCTTGTGTGTACCACATTGAGCATGGAGAAAAGAAAGAAGACCAAAGAACTGTTTGCGGACTTGTGAAACCAAATTGTGAGGAAGCATGAGCAATCTGAAGGCTACAAGTCCGTCTCCAAAGACCTGAATGTTCCTGTGTCTTCCGTGCGCAGTGTCATCAAGAAGTTTAAAGCCCATGGCACTGTGGCTAACCTCCCTACATGTGGACGGAAAAGAAAAATTGACGAGAGATTTCAACTCAAGATTGTGCGGATGGTGGATAAAGAACCTCGACTAACATCCAAACAAGTTCAAGCTGCCCTGCAGTCCGAGGCTACAACAGTGTCAACCCGTACTATCCGTCGGCGTCTGAATGAAAAGGGACTGTATGGTAGGATACCCAGGAAGACCCCACTTCTTAACCCGAGACATAAAAAAGCCAGGCTGGAGTTTGCCAAAACTTACCTGATAAAGCCTAAAACTGGAAGTGCATTGAGGTGAAGGTGAAGAGGTATTGGGAATCCTGCAGAAAATACCTGTGTGAATTGCGTGAAGAGGTATTGGGAATCCTGCAGAAAATACCTGTGTGAATTGCGTGAAGAGGTATTGGGAATCCTGCAGAAAATACCTGTGTGAATTGCAGTGAGTGCTGCATTGTGATCTGCTGAGTGCTTTTCTACCTGTTTAGATTTATTGGGCTTTTTAAAATCTATTTTCTCACTACAGTTTTAGTTTCTTAGTTTACTACCTGTGTATTTAAGGGTTAACTACATTGCACTAAAATCCTGAGGTGTAGATTTACTCACAAGGGGTTAATTAAGGGGAAGGGGTCATAATTAAGGGTTTATAAGGGGCAGCTGGATGGGCATAAAGTCCTTTGGAAGTGCATTGAGGTGAAGGGTACATTGCTGGAAAAGGAAAAAAAAAAAAAAAAACCACTTTAAATCTCTTAGTTTGCGAGTGTGAACGAGCTGCGTGTGTCCGGAGCGTAAGTGCGAACGAAAGTAAGTGTGTGACTTGTTTTTCAGTGACTTTGGATTCAGGGAGTTTGGAAGGGAGGACTTAGGACTGAATTGCTGACTGTATTTCATTCTTTCTTTACTTTACTTTTTACTTAATTAATCCACCTGACCTACTTAGCTGATTCCCCCGTCCATACTTGATACTTAATTGATCCCCCGTCCATACTTAACTGATCCCCCGCCGATATCTAATTGATACACTTGCACATCCCTAATTGATCCCCGTCCATACACCTATATATAAATAATTGTGTTTTGTACTTGTATATATATACTGACTGTATCCCCATATTTAGAATGACGTCCATGTTGGACGGAGCCGTGCAGTGTACATCTTGCACAATGTATGCATTCCGTGAGCACCCCCTCGAGGATCCATACTGCTGCGAGAGATGTGAGCATATCGTGCACTTGGAAGCCCAAATTCTGGATCTAAGTGCTCAGATAGCGGTACTGAGGAGCATCGACAACATAGAACGGAGTTTGCTGCTCACCGAGCAGACACTCAATGGGTCAATACTGGGGGTGGAGCATAGAGGGGAAGTGCAGGCTGAACAGGCAGGGAGCTGGATAACAGTAAGGAGGGATAGAGGGAAGAAGTATAGGAAGGCTGGTTCAGAACCGGCATTATTGGAGCACGACAGATCCTCTGACCGCCGGGGGAGTGTATGCTCCAGTAATGAGGGGGAGGGGGGAAGTGTAGGGCAGGCAAGACAGGTTCTGGTAGTGGGTGACTCTATTATTAGGGGGACAGACAGGGCAATCTGTCACAAAGACCGGGATCGCCGAACGGTGTGCTGCCTCCCTGGCGCTCGAGTCCGGCACATCGCGGATCGGGTTGACAGGTTACTGGGTGGGGCTGGCGAAGACCCAGTGGTCATGGTCCACATCGGCACCAATGACAAAGTGAGTGGTAGATGGAGGGTCCTTAAAAATTATTTCAGGGACCTAGGTAGGAAGCTTAGGGCAAGGACCTCCAAGGTAGTTTTCTCAGAAATACTACCAATCCCGCGAGCCACACAGGAGCGCCAACAGGAGGTTAGGGAGGTGAATAAGTGGCTAAAGAGTTGGTGCAAGGCAGAAGGGTTTGGGTTCATGGAGAACTGGGCCGACTTCGCGGTCGGCTACAGGCTCTACCGTAGGGACGGGCTGCACCTCAATGGGGAGGGTGCAGCGGTGCTGGGGAAGAAGATGGCTAATAGGTTGGAGGAGTTTTTAAACTAGAGACGGGGGGGGGGAAACCAAGGAAATAGGTGGGATGTGAGGCAAGCAAGGGGGAAGGGGAGAAGTGAATATAATGAGGGTGGAGAGGGGGGTGGGGATAGTACAGTTAGATCGTTAGAGAAGAATAGGATGCTAAATAACCACAAAGTTTTATCTTGCATGCTGACCAACGCAAGAAGCCTGACCAATAAGGCGGATGAGCTGCGGGCGCTTATATGGGAGGAGAGGTATGACATCGTAGGTATAACAGAGACTTGGCTAGATGATAGCTACGACTGGGCGGTAAATTTATTAGATTATAGTTTATTTAGAAGGGACCGGAAACAGGGGAAAGGCAGAGGAGTCTGCTTATATGTAAAGTCATGTCTAAAACCCAGACTAAGGGAAGATATAGGAGAGGGAGAAGAGGGGGTCGAGTCCATGTGGGTAGAGATAGAGGGAACTAAAAATAATAATAAAATATTACTGGGGGTCTGCTATAAGCCACCCAATATAACAGAGGAGAATGAGAAACTGCTATTAGGACAAATAGACAAAGTAGCAAAACATAATGAAGTGATTGTAATGGGGGATTTCAACTACCCGGATATTGACTGGGAAACAGAAACCTGTAGATCTCAGAAAGGAAAAAGGTTCTTGAAAAATATTAAGGATAATTATCTCTCCCAACTAGTGCAGGAACCAACGAGAGGGAAGGCCGTGTTAGACTTAATATTGACTAATAGGCCTGATAGAATAACTGAGGTACAGATAGGGGGGCACCTAGGTAATAGCGACCATAATATTATCGACTTCAAAATGCCCTTCAGTAGGGTTATCAATAAGGGAACAACAAAAACATTAAACTTTAGGAGGGCAAAGTTTGATCAGCTGAAAGAAAGCCTTCAACTTATTGACTGGGACAAAGTTCTTAATCAAAGGAATACGAATAGTAAATGGGAAACCTTCAAAAGAATTCTGAATACTCAGTGCGAGAGGTATATACCGTATGGGAATAAAAGGGCCAGAAATAAGAGGAAACCAATATGGTTGAACAAGAACGTAAAAGGGGCGTTAAATAGCAAAAAAGAGGCATTCAAGAGATTAAAACAGGAAAACAGTAAGGAGGCACTAATGTGTTACAAGGAAAAAACGAGAACCTGCAAAAAACAAATAAAAATAGTGAAGGAGGAAACAGAGAGACGTATTGCTAGGGAAAGTAGATCAAATCCCAAACTGTTCTTTACGTATATAAATAGTCAAAGGATTAAATCGGATAATATTGGACCGATAAAAAGTGAGGAAGGCAAAATCATAGAGAAAGATGAGGATAAAGCTAATCTATTAAATAATTTTTTTTCGACAACTTTCACAAAGGAAATCGAACTAACAGGAGAAATGAGAAGTGACAAACTTAATCCTCCACTAAGTATGACAAATCTAACCCAAGCTGGGGTACAGAAACGCCTCAGTAACATTAAAATAAACAAATCACCAGGACCTGATGGCATACACCCACGGGTACTAAGGGAACTAAGTAATGTGATAGACAGACCGTTATATCTTATATTTAAGGACTCTGTTGAGACTGGGTCTGTGCCACTTGATTGGCGACAGGCGAATGTAGTGCCAATATTCAAAAAGGGAGCGAAAAGTGACGCCGGAAACTATCGGCCGGTGAGTCTGACGTCCGTTGTGGGCAAAATTTTTGAAAGCTTCATTAAAGAGGCAATTACGGAGCATCTTGATGCTAATAATCTTTTAATCCCGAACCAACATGGATTCATGAGGAATCGCTCCTGCCAAACAAACCTGATTGACTTCTACGAGGAGGTTAGCTCTCGAGTAGATCAGGGGGAACCAGTGGATGTCGTGTATCTCGACTTCTCAAAAGCTTTCGATAGCGTGCCACATAATAGGTTGGTATACAAAATGAGAATGATGGGGCTGGGGGAAAATGTCTGCAAGTGGGTAGCTAACTGGCTAAGGGATAGAAGGCAGAGGGTGGTTATAAATGGAATATACTCAGATTGGGTAAGCGTCACTAGTGGGGTACCACAGGGGTCTGTACTAGGCCCAATGTTATTTAATATCTTTATTAACGACATAGTCAACGGGATAAATAGTAAAATATCAATATTTGCAGATGACACAAAGTTATGTAAAACAATTAATACAAAAGAGGACAGTGCAGACCTACAGAGGGATTTGGATAAGCTGGGTAGGTGGAGCATTAAATGGCAAATGAGGTTTAACGAGGAGAAATGTAAGGTCATACATATGGGAAGGAAAAATGGAAGTCACCAGTACTCACTGAATGGGAAATCATTGGGGAATTCAGAGATGGAGAAGGACTTGGGCATCTTGATTGATGGCAAACTAAATTGGAGTGCCCAAAGTCAGGCCGCTGCTGTAAGGGCAAACAGGGTAATGGGATGTATCAGAAGAGGTATAGCTGCAAAGGATGAGAACATTGTTCTTCCACTGTACAAAGCACTGGTCAGACCACACTTGGAATACTGTGCTCAGTTATGGGCCCCAATATATAGAAAGGATATAAATGAGCTTGAAAAGGTACAAAGGAGGGCAACAAAATTAATAAAGGGAATGGAGGGACTGCAATACCCAGAGAGGTTGGCAAAACTAGGACTATTCAGCCTGGAAAAGAGAAGGTTGAGGGGGGACATAATAAATGTGTACAAATATGTTAGGGGACAGTATAGAGACCTTGCCAGGGATTTGTTCAAAAGGAGGGATATTACGGTAACAAGAGGGCATTCACTAAGACTGGAAGAGAAAAGGTTTCAGCACCAGCATAGGAAGGGGTTCTTTACGGTAAGAGCAGTGAGAATATGGAATTCACTGAGTGAGGAGACGGTGATGTCAGATTCACTACACCAGTTCAAGCGGGGACTGGATGCATTTCTAGATACCAGGCAGATTTCAGCATATACTTAAAAATAAAATAAAATAGTAAGTTGATACAGGGATTTATTCTGACTGCTGGTTTCAGAGTCAGGAGGGAATTTTTCCTCAGGTGAAGATTGGCCAAATCATTTGGGGTTTTTGCCCTCCTCTGGATCAACTTTAGCAATTACAGAACTAACAGGTCGAACTTGATGGACGCAAGTCTTTATTCGGCTTTTACTAACTATGTTTACAAACTATGTTACTATGTTTTGGAAGAATGTTCTCTGGTCAGATGAGACAAAAGTCGAGCTTTTTGGGAAAAACCATTAACATAGAGTGTACAGGAAAAAAAAAGAGGCATTCAAAGAAAAGAACATGGTCCCTACAGTCAAACATGGCGGAGGTTCCCTGATGTTTTGGGGTTGCTTTGCTGCCTCTGGCACTGGACTGCTTGACCGTGTGCATGGCATTATGAAGTCTGAAGACTACCAACAAATTTTGCAGCATAATGTAGGGCCCAGTGTGAGAAAGCTGGGTCGCCCTTAGAGGTCATGGGTCTTCCAGCAGGACAATGACCCAAAACACACTTCCAAAAGCACTATAAAATGGTTTTAGAGAAAGCACTGGAGACTTCTAAGGTGGCCAGCAATGAGTCCAGACCTGAATCCCATAGAACACCTGTGGAGAGATCACAAAATGGCAGTTTGGAGAAGGCACCCTTCAAATATCAGGGACCTGGAGCAGTTTGCCAAAGAAGAATGGTCTACGATTCCAGCAGAGCATTGTAAGAAACTCATTGATGGTTACCGGAAGCGGTTGTTCGCAGTTATTTTGGCTAAAGGTTGTGCAACCAAGTATTAGGCTGAGGGTGCCAATACTTTTGTCTGGCCCATTTTTGGAGTTTTGTGTGAAATGATCAAGGTTTTGATTTTTGCTTCATTCTCTTTTGTGTTTTTTCCTTCCAAGCAAATTAAATGAAGATAATAATACCAAAGAATTTGTGATTGCAATCATTTTCAGGAAGAAACTGAGTATTATCTGATAGAATTGCAGGGGTGCCAATACTTTTGGCCACCACTGTAATAAGTGAGCTGTCATTTATTCATAAGACGTTCTATTCTTCAGAGCTGAGACTGTAAAATAAAAAGTGAACAATAAAATATCTGATGACTGTTCTTTCACTGTGAGTAAGAAACAGATAATAAAATTAAAGGAAAAATAACTGAGGGGAGAACCCTGCAGGTTTATTGTCCTTCTATAGCTGTATGGTGGCAGGATGGTGACACTGCTGGAGTCCTGGTGAGGATCTGCATGATATTCATTTCTGTTGACTTTTTATTGCCAACATATTCTGCAGTGATGTACATATAGTCCCTGCCCACAATGCGGTACACATGAGGGACAATTTCATATTAAGCCAAGTAACCTATGATGTCAAGGTCTCATATTTACAAGGTGCTTATTGGCAATCTGAGCCGGCGAATGGCTCTGTGTCCGTATATTCGCTATATACTGCCCGCAATATCTTGTAGAAAGCTCACAGTGACTAAAATGTATAAATAGTTCTCTTTGGAGAATTTAATTAGATCCATTCATACCTTACCTTATAATGAGGACTTAAAGGGCTTTTATAACTAGGTAAAACAAGCTTAACGGGACTGTCCAGGACTTATATATTAATGACCGATTTTAGGATAAGTCATCAACAGGGTGGGACTGGGCTGGCGGGGTACCCTTCTGCAGAGGAGAGGGGGAGAAGAGAATGAAAAAATAAAAAACCTGCGGTTTTAAGGGGCACGGGCCCTTTAAAAGCGCAGGCACGGTGTATGCAGGGACGCGCTCACGCGGCGTTCATTACCTGAACCGCCGTGACACACGTCCCAGTGAAGCAGCTGAAGCTGCGCGTCTCCCTTCCCCGGCCGGCGTATGACGTCATCGTCATGCGCCTGCAGTGAAGGAGGCGCGCAACTCAGCCGCCGGAGAAGGAGGACACCGCACGGGAGAGCAGGAAGGTAAGAGGTGTCTGTGTGTGTGTCTGTGTGTATATGAGTGGATGCAGAATGGGATGGGCCCCTGGCTGGACACACAAGGGGGGGCCCGGTTAGACACACAAGGGGGGACCCTGGCTGGACACACAAGGGGGGGACCGGATGGACACACAAGGGGGGCCTTGCTGGACACACAAGGGGGAGCCCTGGCTGGACACACAAGGGGGAACCCTGGCTGGACACACAAGGGGGAGCCCTGGCTGGACACACAAGGAGAAGCCCTGGCTGGACACACAAGGGGGAGCCCTGACTGGACACACAAGGGGGAGCCCTGGCTGGACACAAAAGGAGGGAGCTGGATGGACACACAAGGGGGAACCCTGGCTGGACCCACAAGGGGGAGCCCTGGCTGGACACACAAGGGGAAGCCCTGACTGGACACACAAGAGGGAACCCTGGCTGGACACACAAGGGGGAACCCTGGCTGGACACACAAGGGGGAACACTGGCTGGACACACAAGGGTGAGAGCCTGGCTGGACACACAAGGGGGAACCCTGGCTGGACACACAAGGGTGGGAGCCTGGCTGGACACATAAGGGGGAGCCTGGCTGGACACATGGGAAAGGGTGGGCAGGATGGCTATATGGTGGGGCAGGCTGGACACATGGAGGCCAGGATGGATATATGAGGGGGATGGATATATGGCGGGCCGGATATATGGGGGGCGGGGCAGGCTGGACACATGATGGCCAGGATGGATATGTGGGGGGCAGGCTGGACACATGGGGGGCTAGGATAGGTATGTTGGGGGGCAGGCTCGATACACGTGGGCTAGGATAAATATATGGAGGGGCCACGCTGGACATATGGGGGCCAGTATGGATATATGGGGGGGTGTCAGGATGGATATATGCAGGGGGAAGGGCAGGATGGATATATGAGGGGGCAGGCTGGACACATGGAGGCCAGGATGGATATATGGGGGGCAGGCTGGAAACATGGAGGCCAGGATGGATATATTGGGGGGGGCAGGCTGGACACATGGAGGCCAGGATGGTTATGTAGGGGGGGCATGCTGGACACATGGAGGCCAGGATGGATATGTGGGGGGGCAGGCTTGACACATGGGGCTTTAGGACAGATATATGGGAGGGGGCAGGCTGGACACATGGAGGCCAGGACAGATATATGGGGGGCAGGCTGGAAACATGGAGGCCAGGATGGATATGTGGGGGGGCAGGCTGGACACATGGAGGCCAGGATGGATATATGGGGGGAACAGGAGGGCCACATGGGGGACTAGGATGGGTATATGGGAGGGGGCAGGCTCGATACACGTGGGCTAGGATAAATATATGGAGGGGTCACACTGGACATATGGGGGCCAGAAGGGATATATGGGGGGTGTCAGGATGGATATATGCAGGGAAGGGGGGGCCAGGATGGATATATGGGGGTGCCAGGCTGAACAAGGGACTTAATTACTGTTTGGTGCCAGATTGAGGAACATACTTTATTAGTTTATGGTGGCCAGTGAGGAACATTATTATTTTAGAGTCCAATTAGAGACATTATTACTTCTGTAATATAATTTACTTTTTAGGAAATTGTTTTCCATGGGATAGGACAAAAGCGGGCTCCTGTTACTGTGCAGGGCGGCACTATCTCGCTTTTTTTCTTCAACTGGTGTAGCGTAGAAGTCGGGGGGTGGAGTGGGAATATTCCCTAGAAGAGATCAGTTATTGATAACTGTGTGTTATTTTCTGCAGAGATGATTCCTGGCTGGAAGAAGTGATGGCCGTCTGTGCCAGATGAAGAAGAAAAGCGGAGATGAAGGACTTCACCTAGAGACGTCACTGGTGAGTCAGTGTATTACATGTGACTCGCCCCCTGGGCCGTGGGGCACTCGGATCCGTGCAATAGGGAGACGATGGGGGTAGTAGTGGCGACCCGGTTCTGTGGCTCAGGGTGGTCAGGCCAATGGTAGTCTGCTATGTTCTGCTGATAATGTCCGACTACGCCACCCGTGGATTGCGGTTATTAGGAACCGCCGCTGCATGCAGACCGCTGGGGCTGATGAGGTGTGCATCTAGGGTAGTGTGACTCTCCACGGGAAGAGTGCGGCCCCAGGGCAGTATAATGGATGTTGGGAGTGATGGTAGTGGGAGTCCCAGTGCTGATTGTGCTGGAGGAGCAAGGAGCACACAGACAACAGGTTGCAGTTCAGGGTCTTTACTAAACAGGTAAACTGACCCACAAACAGTCCCGGCTAGGAGGGGACCTGGATGTCTGAGAGCAACGGGGAAATTGGCCCTGGTCAGGGTGAGGGTGTAGGCCTACCGTGCTTTCTGCACTCCTTCTGGCTATCTCCTCCTGATAGGGTAACAGCCCACGTTTCCGAGCTTTCCGTGTTTTCTCGCCTGTATGGCCTGCGACGTGGGTTCCTTTCTGCTCCCAGCCTTGCATGGCTTTACTGGTCCCTTCTGTTGTGGCAGGGCCTCCAGGCTTCTTAGGCCAAGGAATATACAGTCCCTTGCGGACTGGTTCTCTGCTGGGGGATGTGGAATCCTTCCAGCCTCAGACACCAAAGTCTGGTAGATTAAGTCTGTTATCTGCCAAGACAGGCTTGCTTCGCCTCTTGTCTCTGGCTTGTGGCTCTCCTCCTGCCACACTTCCTCTTAGGTGCAGTGCAACTGTCTGTCCCTGCTCTGCTGAGACACCTCTCAGTCCTGAGACAGGTCATCTGGGTTCTCTCTAACCCTGCCCCCAGCACCAGCTTTTATAGGGGCAGCCTGCTCCCCCTACTGGCCTGAGACAGGAGGCATTGCATGCTAATGTTCCCCTGACTAGAGAACCTCCCCCCTGCTCTCAGACACAGCTTTAATTACACTTGTGGCATCCAGGCCAGGGTGACACATTCCCCCCTAGTGAAATTTAGTACTCCGGGACTAAACAGTAAACAAAGACAATATGCATATCAATAAAACATTAATAGACAGACGACGCACAAATTGAGTTCTTAAGGTCACAGTGTGGCCTGTGACCGGGTGTCCATATCACCAGCACAACGGGGAGCCTTAACCAGGTGGGGGTCTGTCCTACCCCAAGTCCTTCACAGTCTTAGTTCATTCCTGGGTTAGGCTCTGAACGAAGTCCATACAAGGTCCCGGTTATAAAAAGTCCATAACCTGTGAGTCCTTACGGTAGCTGCAAGAAACTGAAACAGAGTATTACCAAACATGCATGTAACTTTGCAAACAATTCAACATTTGGCAACAGGGTTATTTACAATTTTAGTACACTCTATATTCTCCAGCGAGCGGGTATCTGTCCCTTTGTGCTCCTGGTTGACCTACGTAGCCCACTGTCTGGTGGTGGACTGACTTGGCTTTCCCCACTAGCGTTAGGGGTGCAGCTACCAGCTGGGTGTACAGGTAGGGCAGGCAGCTGTCTGCGGGTCCTTTGGCTTACCGCAGGCATGGCAGGCTCACTGTCAGCAGAGGGTTGACTCTCCTGGGCTGCTGGTACAGGCTCTTCTGCCTCTGGAACTGCTTGCTCCTCTTCACCTTCCGGCTCTGGTGTTGGTTGTTGCTGTGCCGGTTGCAGGAAATGCAGGACAGGTACCACTATGGCATCATTTATGCGAGTCCAGGACTGAGGGAACTCTCCGAGAACGGTGCTGATCATTTCTTCTTTGTCCTCTGCGGGTTCAAGGTCACTCTGATCCTCTTCTGCACTACGGAGTTGCTCAGGGCACCTTTTGAGATGGTCTCTGGAGACGACACTAGTGGTTTCTCCTCCGTCCTTGGTGATTACGCACACCTTTGGGTTGTCGTGGTCAGACTGCAGTACGGTGTAGGGTTCCCTTTCCCACTGGTCGTCCAACTTATGTAGCCTTCTTTTTCGCTTTAGGACTTGCTCACCAGGTTCTAGGGGACTAGCAGGGGCGTGTTGATTGAAGAGTCTTTCTTGCTTCTCTCTCACCTGGGCCAGGCTCTTCTCCACACTCTCCTGTACCTTCTTGTACTGCAGTTGCCTTTCCGTATCCCAGTCCGCATCCGGGGAGGTGTCCTCAGGTATTAGGACTCCCATCTCCAGGTCTACGGGCAGCTTTCCTGGTCTAGCTCGCATCAGGTAAGCCGGGGTGCAGTTTGTAGCATTCACCGGGATATTGTTGTATAGGTCTATCAGGTCCGGCAGTTTTTCTGGCCACAGGCTGCGTTCCTCCAGGGGCAACGTCTTCAGGAGATCAATGACTATATTGTTCATCTTCTCACACATCCCGTTGGTTTGGGGGTGGTAAGGCGTTGTACGAATCTTCTTACAGCCATAGAGGTTGCAGAACTCCTGGAAGATTTCAGCCTCGAACGCTGGACCCTGGTCTGTCAGGACCTGTTCCGGATACCCGTGTGGATGGCAGAAATATTGCTGGAAGGCTCTGGCCGCTGTTTGGGCTGTCAAGTCCTTTACCGGGACCACCACTAGAAAACGGGAATAGTGGTCCACGATTGTCAGGGCATAGATGTATCCTGACCGGCTGGGAGCCAATTTGACGTGGTCCAGAGCTACCAGCTCAAGAGGCTGCGTGGTGACGATGGGCCTCAAGGGTGTCTTCTGGCTGGCACGGTCCTTCCTCCTTAGGTGACAAGGGCCACAGTCTCTGCACCATTTTTCTACAGCTCCTCTCATGCCGACCCAAAAGAATCTTCCTCTTAGTAGGAACTCCAGTTTCTTCCAACCGAAGTGTCCCGCTCTGTCATGGTAAGCCCCCAGGACCATAGCTGCATCCCTCCTTGGGACCACGACTTGCCAGGTCAGCTCGTGCGTCCGGTGGTTGACAATCCTTCTGCACAACTTGCCTTCGTAGAGGAACAGCTTGCTCTTCTCCTTCCATAGCTGCTTGGCTTCCTCTGGGGCATCTGGATCTAAGCGGGCGTCTTCCCGGGTCAGCAGATCTTTCACCAGGCGGACTGCAGGGTCACTATCTTGGGTCTCGGCCCAGCTGTGGTGAGGTAGGGGATTCATCATCACAGTTGTTAGATCCTCCTCCTTCACGCGGTGAGAGTGTTGAGCGGCTCCATACCGGTGAAACGCGGGGAGTTCTACCTCCTCCAGCTCTTCTGGGTCTTCGTCACCTTCAGGTAAGTGAGGCATCCTTGATAGGGCGTCCGCGTTGGCGTTGGTTTTGCCTGCCCGGTACTTGATCACGAAGTCATAGTTGGAGAGACGGGCCATCCACCGCTGTTCCAGGGCACCCAGTCTTGCATTGTCCAGGTGTGTCAACGGGTTGTTGTCCGTGTACACGGTGAACTTTGCGGAGGCCAGGTAATGCTTGAAGCGTTCCGTCACGGCCCACACCACCGCCAAGAATTCTAGCTTGAAGGAGCTGTAATTCTCCGGGTTCCTTTCGGTGGGCCTCAGCTTCCGGCTGGCGTATGCGATCACCTGTTATCTGCCCTGTTGGTTTTGGGACAATACGGCTCCCAGTCCCACATTACTGGCATCTGTGTGGAGAATGAAAGGCTGGCCATAATCAGGGTAGGCCAGGATCTCATCCCCTGTGAGGGCCATCTTTAGCTGGCGGAAGGACTCCTCTTCCGGTTTATCCCACTTGAAGGGCGGCTTTTGCCTCCTGGACTTAGACTGTCCGATCAGGAGGTCCTGCATAGGAGCTGCCATCTTGGTGAACCCGGGGATGAATCTTCGGTAGTAGCCTACCAACCCGAGAAACTGTCTCACCTCTTTGATGTTCGAGGGGCTTGGCCAGCTCTTGATTGCCGTGACCTTGTCAGGGTCGGGGGCCACTCCTTCCGCGCTTACCACGTGCCCTAGGTACTGGACCTTTGGTTTCAGCAGGTGACACTTCGATGGTTTCACCTTCAGGCCATAGCCTGCCAGGGCTTCGAACACCTCGGCCAGGTGCTTCAGATGGTCCTCGTAGGTCTTCGAATAGACGATCACGTCGTCCAGGTAAAGGAGGACCGTCTCGAAGTTTCGGTGCCCTAGACAGCATTCCATCAGCCGCTGGAAGGTCCCTGGTGCGTTGCAGAGCCCGAAAGGCATGCAGTTGAATTCGCTCAGTCCCATCGGGGTGGTGAAGGCGGTCTTCTCCTTGTCAGCCTCTGCCACAGGAACCTGCCAGTACCCGCTAGTAAGGTCCAAAGTAGAAAAGAAGTTAGCTGATTTTAGTGCGGCTAAAGACTCCTCTATTCTAGGCAGCGGATATGCGTCTTTGTGAGTGATACGGTTGATTTGTCTATAGTCGACGCACATTCTCATGGTGCCGTCTTTCTTTTTGACCAGAACCAAGGGGGCTGCCCAGGGGCTACAGCTGTCTCTAATAACCCCAGCTTCTTTCATCTCTCTTAGCATGCCCCTTGCGTTCTGATAATGTGCAGGGGGTACAGGTCTGTGCCTCTCTTTTATCGGTGGGTGGCTCCCTGTGGGGATGTGGTGTTCTATCCCCTCTACTCTGCCGAAGTCTAGCGGGTGCTTACTAAAGACTCTCTCGTACTCCTGTACCACCCAGTAGACTCCTTGTTTTTGGTGCAGGGGAGTGGAGTCAGCACCCACGTGGAGTTTCTGGCACCAGTCCTCCTTTTGTTTCTGGGAGCCATTACTCTCCGCCTGTGGAGATGGAGGCAAAGGTTCCACGGCCCTGATAGCTTTGTGTTCGACCACAAACAGCTTGGCAAGTGTAGCGTACCTGGGTAAGTGTACCTCCCTCTCCCCAATGTTGAGGATGCGGATGGGCACCCTCCCATGACGGACATCAACCACCCCCCGGGCTGTCAAAATGGTGGGCCTGCTGTCTGAGTACACGGGTTCTACCATGTCTTGGTAGTCTCTACCTCTCAACCCGATTGCAGTCCGACACCAGATCATCATTTCACTTTTGGGAGGCATGGAAATGGGGAATGGGTCACTCAGTCTTACGCTACCGATCTCACCACCAGACAGTTCTACCTGCTGCCGTCTCATCAGGGCCTTTATCTCCTTGTTGAGGATTCTCTGTTGGCTGGAACTAGCATTCACCGCCACCTGTTGTAAGATTACAATTACCTCTGAAAGACAATTTTCAATCACGTTAGTACCCACAGTTATTTTAGGGTGACTTTCATGACGGTCAATGTCCACAATAATCACTCCCTGTGCCGGTAGTTCAACTTTACCAATCTTAATGGTCATCTCCTTGAACCCCATCTGCGGCACGGGTAAGCCATTACTGGCGATGATGCTCAAGTTACCGTCTGGATACCGTGTGATATCAGCATCAGTCCAATACTGCTTAAAAAGTACATAAGGGATAGTGGTTACTTGTGACCCAGTATCCAGCAAGGCGCTCATGGGGATACCGTCCAGCACCACAGGTAAAACCGTGCGCGCCCCAACGTACTTATTACGCCAATTGTAAGGGCCTGGTGATCTTATGCCTGGGGGTTGGCCCTCTGCCCCAGGTAGACCCGTTTAAATTACAGTACCTGGAAATGTGTCCGGGCTGGTTGCATCGACGGCAAATGGGCTGTCCATCCTCTGCGTAGCGGTCTGTGGGCCTCCCTCGGAACGACGGGATCCTCCTCTGTCGACGCCATGGGACATTCTCCGGACTTGAAGCCAGCTCGATGGGTCTTGACGGGTCCACTTGCAACGCCTGGACGGTCCTGGTCAACGCCGCGACGCTCCTGGTCAGCTCCTGGACTTGGTGGTGCAGATCTTTCGACGGGGCTTGGTTCAGGGCCTGTGCATCAGCCTCCACGGAGTCCATAGAGGAGGGCGCCGCCTCCTGGTGGTAAGTGATAGCAGGGCGCCGGGGGTTTATAGCGCTACTGGTTGCAGATTCACGGAGCACCCTTATGGCCCTGTCCTTAAATTGGGCAAAGGTCAGGTCGGGGTTCTGAAAGAACATGAGGCGCAGTTGGGCCCTGTGGGCGCTAGACAGCAGACCTTCTATGAATTGTTCTGTTAGCAGCTTATCCGTTTCCTGCACACTGCCAGGGTCAGTTTGTTGAATAGCCCTCAAGGCTTCCTGCAGATTTAGGGCATAGTCTCTGATGCTGTCCTGTGCCCGCTGCTTACATCCATAGAACCTCATTTTAATCTCAGCGGAAGTACGTGTGTCAAAGGTACCCCGCAGCCGGGCCAGAATACCCTTCACAGTCCTTTTCTCCTCAGTGGGCCATGATTTTACCTCCCGCTGGGCTGCGCCAGCTAACTGCCCTGTTAATATGCTGACCTTCTGTTCCTCTGTCAGGGGGTAAACGTGGAACAAACTGTATAGCCTTTCCTTGAAGTCAGTTAGGGCATGGGGCTCCCCTGAGTATTTGGGCAGCCAGGCCGCTCCAGGGATGTAGGGCAAGGAAAAGGGCATCACCGCTGCTGCAGCTGCGTTGGTGGTAGTGGGCGCCCCTGTGTCCGTCATCTTCCTCCCCCCCTAGTTACGCGTGGCCTACCTTCCGACGATCCTCTTCTGTAGGCCGCGGCTCCGCTGCTGCTGCTATGGACGAGGACCTGGCGTCGCGTCCTGATGACGTCAGCGTCGCTCTCTCTCCCTTCCAGGACCTTGCGCAGCGTCGGTGCGTGGGGCGGAGCTTCGGATCTCGCGCGGTTTTGACGTCCACGCCCATCTTCTTCCCGCGCGGCGTCCTGAAGATGGCGTCCGATGGCGGGAAGCAGCTGCGGATGGTGGGAAGGCGGCAGAAGACGGCGGGAAAAGGTCCAAGATGGCGTCCGATGGCGGGAATCGGCTCCGGATGGCGGGAAACGACTCCGGACGGCGGGAAACTTTGCCACAGGTAAGTTACAAAAGTCTTTTTCAGGCACGCAGTACCCGGTGGTTGCGGGCACGAAATCCTGCCGACTACGCCAAAGCTGACTCGCCCCCTGGGCCGTGGGGCACTCGGATCCGGGCAATAGGGAGACGATGGGGGTAGTAGTGGCGACCCGGTTCCGTGGCTCAGGGTGGTCAGGCCAATGGTAGTCTGCTATGTTCTGCTGATAATGTCCGACTACGCCACCCGTGGATTGCGGTTATTAGGAACCGCCGCTGCATGCAGACCGCTGGGGCTGATGAGGTGTGCATCTAGGGTAGTGTGACTCTCCACGGGAAGAGTGCGGCCCCAGGGCAGTATAATGGATGTTGGGAGTGATGGTAGTGGGAGTCCCAGTGCTGATAGTGCTGGAGGAGCAAGGAGCACACAGACAACAGGTTGCAGTCCAGGGTCTTTACTAAACAGGTAAACTGACCCACAAACAGTCCCGGCTAGGAGGGGACCTGGATGTCTGAGAGCAACGGGGAAATTGGCCCTGGTCAGGGTGAGGGTGTAGGCCTACCGTGCTTTCTGCGCTCCTTCTGGCTATCTCCTCCTGATAGGGTAACAGCCCACGTTTCCGAGCTTTCCGTGTTTTCTCGCCTGTATGGCCTGCGACGTGGGTTCCTTTCTGCTCCCAGCCTTGTATGGCTTTACTGGTCCCTTCTGTTGTTGCAGAGCCTCCAGGCTTCTTAGGCCAAGGAATATACAGTCCCTTGCGGACTGGTTCTCTGCTGGGGGATGTGGAATCCTTCCAGCCTCAGACACCAAAGTCTGGTAGATTAAGTCTGTTATCTGCCAAGACAGGCTCTCTTCGCCTCTTGTCTCTGGCTTGTGGCTCTCCTCCTGCCACACTTCCTCTTAGGTGCAGTGCAACTGTCTGTCCCTGCTCTGCTGAGACACGTCTCAGTCCTGAGACAGGTCATCTGGGTTCTCTCTAACCCTGCCCTCAGCACCAGCTTTTATAGGGGCAGCCTGCTCCCCCTACTGGCCTGAGACAGGAGGCATTGCATGCTAATGTTCCCCTGACTAGAGAACCTCCCCCCTGCTCTCAGACACAGCTTTAATTACACTTGTGGCATCCAGGCCAGGGTGACACACATGTACACTTACACTACACACGTGGTCAAAACTGTTGGTACCCCTCGTTTAATGAAAGAAAAACCCACAATGGTCACAGAAATAACTTGAATCTGACAAAAGTAATAATAAATTAAAAATCTATGAAAATGAACAAATGAAAGTCAGACATTGCTTTTCTGCTTCCACAGAATAAAAAAAATAAAATAAACTGATGAAATAGGCCTGGACAGAAATGATGGTTCTTCTTAACTTAATATTTTGCTGAACAACCTTTTGACGCAATCACTGCAATCAAACGACTCCTGTAACTGTCAATGAGACTTCTGCACCTCTCCACAGGTATTTTGGCCACTCCTCATGAGCAAACTGCTCCAGTTGTCTCATGGTTGAAGGTTGCCTTTTCCAGACGGCATGTTTCAGCTCTTTCCAAAGATGCTCAATAGGATTTAGGTCAGGGCTCATAGAAGGTCACTTCAGAATAGTCCAATGTTTTCCTCTTAGCCATTGTTGGGTGTTTTTAGCTGTGTGTTTTGGGTCACAATACTGTTGCAAGACCCATGACCTGCGACTGAGACCACGCTTTCTGACACTGGGCAGCACATTTCTCTCTAGAATCCCTTGATAGTCTTGAGATTTCATTGTACCCTGCACAGATTCAAGACACCCTGTGCCAGATGCGGCAGACCAGCCCCAAAACATAAAAGAGACTCCTCCATGTTTCACAGTAGGGACAGTGTTCTTATCTTGATATGCTTCATTTTTCCATCTGTGAACATAGATCTGATGTGCCTTGCCAAAAACTTCCATTTTTGTCTCATCTGTCCATAGGGCATTCTCCTAAAAGCTTTGTGACTTGTGAACATGTAGTTTGGCAAATTCCAGTCTGGCTTTTTTATGATTTTTTTTCAACAATGGTGTACTCCTTGGTCGTCTCCCATGAAGTCCACTTTAGATCAAACAACGACGGATGGTGCGATCTGACACTGATGTTCCTTGAGCTTGAAGTTCACCTTTAATCTCTTTAGAAGTTTTCCTGGGCTCTTTTGTTACCATTCATATTATTCGTCTCTTTGATTTGTTATCAATTTTCCTCCTGCGGCCACGTCCAGGGAGGTTGGCTACAGTCCCATGGATCTTAAATTTCTGAATAATATGTGCAACTGTAGTTACAGGAACATCAAGCTGCTTGGAGATGGTCTTATAACCTTTACCTTTAACATGCTTGTCTATAATTTTCTTTCTAATCTCCTGAGACAACTCTTTCCTTTGCTTCCTTTGGTCCATGTTGAGTGTGGTACACACCATGTCACCAAACAGCACAGTGAGTATCTGTAGCCCTATATACAGGCCCACTGACTGATTACAAGATTGTAGACACCTGTGATGCTAATTAGTGGACACAACTTGATTTAACATGTCCCTTTTGTCACATTATTTTCAGGGGTACCATCATTTCTGTCCAGGCCTATTTCAAGAGTTTAATTTTTTTTAAATTCTGTGGAAGCAGGGTTGAAAAGCAATGTCTGTCCTTCATTTGTTCATTTTCATCGATTTTTAATTTATTATTACTTTTGTCAGATTCAAGTTTTTTCTGTGACCATTGTGGGTTTTTCTTTCATTAAACGAGGGGTACCAACAATTTTGACCACGTGTGTATATAGTATATACAGAGCTCCTGTGTATGTCACTGGTGATCACTGTATTACCGATACACTATATACAGAGCTCCTGTCTATAATGTCACTGGTGATCACTGTGTTACCTGTACACTGACACTATATACAGAGCTCCTGTGCATAATGTCGCTGGTGGTAATAACAGTGTTGTTAGTTTTGTGGTTTTGTATTCATGATCAGTACTGTAGTATTTGGTCACCTTGGGGTGGTAATATATGGTCTGGTCATAGTTTGGCCATATTTGTTCCTTGTATGTGGTATTATTCAGTCACTATGTAGTGGTAATATGTGATCTAGTCAAGGTGTGGCGATATTTGTCCCTTTTGTATGTGGTATTATTGGTGTTGATATAGTGGACTGTGTTGTGTATGGCGGTCATTTTATTCTCGCTGATCTTAACTAGGAAAAGATTTTTTTCCATTAGGCCACAGCCCCACCATCAGTATTTGGTCAGTATTTTTCTCAGGAGTGGCTGCCGAATGGAATGGTTGATAAATGCAGAATTGGTGACTTGTTTCTATTATACCTTTTCTCTGATTGTTCATCACCTGTTTTGGCTCCCACTCCTGAGAAAAAATACTGACTGGATACTGACCGAATACTGATAGTAGGGCCGTGGCCTTAGCGATTAAATACTTGGACCAGAGCGGCAGAGATGCACTTACAGGGGTTCTCCGGTGAAAACAAGTAATCACCTCTCCACAGGATCAGTGATAATATTGATTGGTGGGGGTCTGACTGCTTGCACACACCGGCAGAATGTGGAGCTTTTCTCCCCATTAGACTGGAGCGGCATGTGAGATGCGACCACTGATCCATTCATTCTCTCAGTGGCTGTGAGCGCTGCTCTTTTTTGCAAGTCTCTAAGAGAATGAATAGAGCTGCGGTCAGACGTCCCACCTGCCGCAGCATTTTAAAATAGGGATAAGTGTTCTGTCAGGGATAAAACTTCCCCATTCTTCCGATAGGTGCGTTTTCCAATGTTCGGACACAAATGCTCAATAAGTGATCACCTATCCTGTAGAGCCCATGGATCGGTGATAACTTGTTTTAACTAGTGTTGAGCGAGTATGTTCTGTCCGAGTATGCTCGGGCCGAGCGCCGAGTATTTACAGCTGCTCGGTGATATGGTTGAATCGCTCCCGTGTGCATGATTTGCAACTGTTTGACAGCTTTAACCCCTTAACGACATGTCACGTATTAGTACGCGCATGTCGTTATCCTCCGGTTCAGTGAGGGCTCCGGCGCTGAGCCCGCACTGAACCAAGCACATGTCAGCTGATTCTTACAGCTGACATGTGCCCGCAACAGGCGCGGGTGGAATTGCTATGAGCGCCATCTAGTGGTCGGTGCTCATAGGACAGGACCATTTCTGCTGCATACAGGGGATCTGCTGGTTCCCTGTATGTAGCAGAGGTGATCGGACAGTTGCTGCTTCAAGTCTCCTATGTAGAGTACAGAAGCAAGCAAAAAGTGAAAAAAAAAGTTTTAAAAAATATGAAAAAAAATAAAAAAATTTAAAAGTTTAAATCACCCCCCTTTCGCCCCATTCAAAATAAAATCATAAAATAAACCCCACATACACATATTTGGTATTGCCGCGTTCAGAATCGCCTGATCTATCAATATAAAAATAGAATTAATGCGATCGGTAAATGGCGTAATGAGAAAAAAATTCTAAACGCCAGAATTACGTTTTTTGGTCATCGTAAAATTGCAATAAAATGCAATAACGGACGATCAAAACATCGGATCTACCCCAAAATAGCATCTATAAAAACTTCAGCTCGGTTCACAAAAAATAAGCCCTCACCCTGCCCCAGATCCCGAAAAATGGAGACGCTACGGGTCTCGGAAAATGGCACCATTTTTTTTTTTTTTTTACCAAACTTTGGATTTTTTTTTCATCACTTAAATAAAAAAGAACCTATACATGTTTGGTGTCTACGAGCTCTTAATGACATGGAGAATAATAATGGCAGGTCAGTTTTAGCATTCAGTGAACGTGGTAAAAAAAATAAAAAAAAACCTCAGTGGTATTGCACTTTTTTTGCAATTTCACGGCGCTTGGAATTTTTTTCCCGTTTTCCCGTACACGGCATGGTAAAACTAGTAATGGCGTTGAAAAGTACAACTCGTCCCGCAAAAAATAAGCCCTAACATGGCCATATTGACCAAAAAATAAAAACGCTATGGCTCTGGGAACAAGTGGAGCAAAAAGCGAAAATGCAAAAACGGAAAATGCTCCGCGGCTTAAGGGGTTAATACATGTGAGGAATGTCTATTTCTTACACATTCCTCACATGTATTAAAACCGTCAAACAGTCGCAAATCATGCACACGGGAGCGATTCAACCATATCACCGAGCAGCTATAAATACTCGGAGCTCGGCCCGAGCATACTCGCCGAAAGGGTTAACAGAACATACTCGCTCAACACTAGTTTTAACCAAAGAAGCCCTTTAATGCAAACATGTCCATCCCAGTTAGAGTGTCGCCCAGTAGATGTGCAGGAGCCGCCAGTCAATGCTCCACTATAACAGCGAGAGCGGATAACAGATATTTGCATCTTGCTGTAGGTGGGCCCCTAGAGTTAATTTCCCCTGTGGGCCCCAGACACCGCAGTCCGACCCTGGTCATCAATATCAGATCAGTGAGGTTCCAACACACGGCCCCCTCACCAATAAGACAGCAGCTGGAAATACTCAGCGTAGAGCCCAAACAGCACAGCGCTGTACACTGTGTAGTGGCCGATCTTGGTACTGCAGCTCCTATTGAAATGATTGTGATCTGAGCTGTAGTACCTGAAACCAGCCATTGCACAGTGTGCGGAGCTGTGCTATTCCAGCTCTTAACACTGTGTACATCATCTTGCAGAAGTAGCTGATGTCTGGGGATTTCAGGTGTCAGACCCCCACTAATCACTGTATGAGTTCTGCTCTACTCCTTTATTAAAGGGGTGGTCTTGTGTTCCTCTCATCAGAAGCTGAAGATTTACAGTTCTGGCCGGTGGCTTGGCTGAGCCGCTTGTCTGAATTGTGCCCTCTTGCATTCTGCGGGCAGAGGCAGCTTTGCCTCTGCAGAATGGGACAGGCACAGGGGCGCTGAAGTCCACCAGTCTGCAAGTGAGCGCTTCTTGCCAAGGAGACCAGCCACTTCTCAGGTGGTCAGTAACCATAGCAATGAGCTGTACACTGCAGAATTAAAAATCTTTTCCTTCTTGAGAACAGAGAAGATTTTGAATAAGAAGGAAATTGCAAAGTTTCTTGTTTTTACAAGCTCTTTGCAATCTTAGCCTTTTAATACATTCATTTTATTTAGTTATATATTTATTTTACTCTCTTATATAGCGCCGTTAGATTTCGTAGCACCTTACAGACATTATCATCACTGTCCCCATTGGGGCTCACAATATGAATTCCCTATCAGTATGTCTTTGGAGTGTGGGAGGAAACCGGAGAACCCGGAGGAAACCCATACAAACACGGGGAGAACATACAAACTCCTTGCAGATGTTGTCCTTGCTATTATATGAACCCAGCCCCACAGCGTTAATCATTGACCCACCATGTTGCCCACATTCCTCGGCTTTTTTAAGATTTTCTGCAATGAATAAGAACACTGAAGAAAATCTAGATTGATCAACATTTCCTATCACAAATGCAGTTGCTGTAAAACTTGTCCATAGTCCTGTTCCCAGCTGAAAATTGGATACAATTGTATCTTGTGTAGACAATGCTCTGTGAGCTAAATAGCCGGGATCCACTGCTACAAGGCAGGAAACAGACAGATTCTGCTGATGGGTTCTGCTCCCAGAGCATTATTCAGCCTGGACATCTCAGCTCAGAGCAAAACCAGCTATAAGGCTGTGTGCACACCTAGCAGATTTGATGCAGATTTACATGCGTTTTTTCTGCCAGAGAGAAGCGTTTTCACATGCGTTTTTTCAAGCACTTTTCCAAGCAATTTTGAGCATCACTTGGAAAAGTGCTTGACAAGTTGATCACACAATATAAATCCATGCAACCGACATGGATCTATAATGTGTGAACAACTTAGATGCTTTAAATGCAGCATCTATAGTAAAAAAAAGAAAACGTTAATAAATAAAAAAAAACAACGGTATATTCACCTCTCCGGCGGCCCCCGGTCTGCTCTCCGGTCTCCTCCGGTCTGCTCCCGGCCGCGTCTTCTCTCTTCAGCGTCCTGCAGTGTACGGTCAGGACCTGCGGTGACGTCATTTAGTCAGCTGATGGTCACGCGACCATCACCTGATGCCGACGTCAGCGGTCATGCGACCATCACCTGACTAAATGACATCACCGCAGGTCCTGACAGTACAGACAGCAGACCGGAGGAGACCGGAGAGCAGAGCGGGGGCCGCCGGAGAGGTGAATATACAGGTTTTGTTTGTTTTTAACTTTTTTATTTCTTTTTTTCACCGCGTGGTAGCCGGGATGAAGAGGAGTTGTAGTCTCGTCTTCCTCCCAGATACCACACGCATCGCGAATAAGCTTCAGCGTAATCGCAGTAGAAATGGTCATGCTGCGTTTTGCAAAGTAATGCGAATTCGGCGCGCAAATTAGCGCATCATGTGCACAGCACATCCGAATTCACATGGCTTTGCATGGCAGACTGTTCTACAAACGTTTTCGCGGCCGTAAAAATGCCGCAAAAATGCTACAAAAACGCTGCGTGGGCACATGGCCTAAGGCTGTGTGCCCACAATGCGTTTTTTAAGCGTTTCGGCATGGCAAAAACGCTGCAGAAACGCTTAAAAACGCATGTTAGAAGGTCTGCCATGTTCCCCAATGATAGTCCGCATGTGCTGTGCACATGCTGCGGAAATTTCCACTGCGGATTATCATTGCGGAAGAAAACGCAGCACTACCAATTATTTCGCGTAAGCGCTGCTTTTTCGCCGCCATTGACTTGCATTGGAACAAATGGATTCCGCTTCACTAGATAAGCACATGCGGAATACATGCGTTCAATGTGCGGATGGTACCCGCGTGTGGAGGATGGGAGACTCTCCTCCGGACCCGGGTACCATAGAACCTGTCAAAAAAAAGAATAAAATATAAAATAAATGTTATATTTACCTTCTGACGGCCCCCGCTGCGCTCGTCCTCCCATGCCGGCAGCTCGCGATGGACTGAAGGACCTGCGCTGACGTCATAGTCATGTGACAGCAGGTCCTTCAGTGTACCGCGATCTGCCGGCAGCCAGGACGGAGCGAAGCAAGACTGCGGGGGCCATCGGAAGTTAAGTATAGATTTATAGATGGTGGCCTGATTCTAACGCATCGGGTATTCTAGAATATGTATGCGGCAGACCGGGCGCAATCAGCAGAGCGGTGTTTAAATTTGGCGCCAAAATCGCTGATTGGTCGCGGCCAACAACCGCGACCAATCAGCAAAGCGGTGTTGAAATTTAGCGGCTATATCGCTGATTGGTCACGGCCGGCAGTCGCGACTAATCAGCAGGGCGGGGTTTAAATTTTGCGCCAATAATGCTGATTGGTCGCGGCCAGCGAACGTGACCAATCAGCAGAGCGGGGTTTAAATTTTGCGCCAATAATGCTGATTGGTTGCAGCCGCCGGTCGCGACCAATCAGCAAAGCGGTGTTTAAATTTGGCGCCAATAGTAGTGACTGGTCACGGCCACGACCATTCAGCAGAGCGGTGTTTAAATTTGGCGGCAATAATGCTGATTAGTCGCGGCCGGCAATTTGGCGCCAACAATACTGATTAGTCGCGGCCGGCAACCGCGACCAATCAGCAGAGCGGGGTTTAAATTTGGCGGCAAAATTGCTGATTGGTGGCGGCCGGCTGTCTCGACCAATCAGCAGAGCGGGGTTTAAATTTGGCGCCAATAATGCTGATTGGTCGCAATCGCCGCCCGCGACCAATCAGCAGAGCGGTGTTTAAATTTGGCGCCAATACTGCTGATTGGTCGCGGCCGGCAACCGCGACCAATCAGAATAGCGGGGTTTAAATTTGGCGCCAATACTGCTGATTGGTCGCGGACGGCGACCGCGACCAATCAGCAGAGCGGTGTTTAAATTTTGCGCCAATATTGCTGATTGGTCGTGGACGGCGACCGCGACTAATCAGCAGAGCGGTGTTTAAATTTGGCGCCAATACTGCTGATTGATCTCGGCCAGCGACCGCGATCAATCAGCAGAGCGGTGTTTAAATTTGGCGCCAGTAATGCTGATTAGTCGCGGCCGGCATCCGCGACCAACTAGCGGAGCGGGTTTAAATTTGGCGCCAAAATCGCTGATTGGTCGCGTCTGGCGTCCGCGACCAATCAGCACAGCAGTGTTTAAATGTGGCGGCAAGATCGGTGATTGGTCGCGGCCGCTATTTAAATGTGGCGCCCAAATCGGTGATTGGTCACGGGCAGCGGCCGCGACCAATCAGCAGAGCGGTGTTTAACTTTAGCGCCAAGATCACTGATTGGTCGCGTGTGGAGAGCGAGACCAATCAGTGAATCGTATTGGTGAGGACCGGGGAGCGGAATCGTATTAGTGAGGACCGGGGAGCGCCGCTGCCTGTGCGGCTACTTCCGCTGCGAGAAGCCGGGAGATGAGCGACTGCTCGCAGCAGAAGTATCCGGACCCGCAGCGCCGCTCCCCGGTCCTCCCTTGACACCCTAGCCGCTGATGTCCCCACAGTATCCGCATGGTGTTACAAAGGTCCGGACATTTGTGTTAAAAATCGGTGATTGGTCGCTGGCGCTGCCCGCGACCAATCACCGATTTGGGCGCCAAATTTAAATATCGGCCGCGACCAATCACCGATCTTGGCTCCACATTTAAACACCGCTGTGCTGATTGGTCGCCGACGCTTGGCGCGACCAATCACCGATTTTGGAGCCACATTTAAATAGCGTCCGTGACCAATCAGTACAGCGGTGTTTAAATGTGGAGCCAAGATCGGTGATTGGTCGCGGCCGATATTTAAATTTGGCGCCCAAATCGGTGATTGGTCGCGGGCAGCGTCCGCGACCAATCAGCACAGTAGTGTTTAACTTTTGCGGCAAGATCAGTGATTGGTCGCGGGCCAAGACCGCGACCAATCACCGATTTGTGCGGCACATTTAAATAGCGGCTGCGACCAATTGGATGTCAGCGCCGCTGCCCGGTCCTCCCTTCACACCCTAGCCGCTGATGTCCCCACAGTATCCGCATGATGTTACAAAGGTCCGGACAATTGTGTTAAAAATCGCTGATTGGTCGCCGACGCTGGGCGCGACCAATCACCGATTTTGGCGCCACATTTAAATAGCGTCGGCGACCAATCAGCGATTTTTAACACAAATGTCCGGACCTTTGTAACACCATGCAGATACTGTGGGGACATCAGCGGCTAGGGTGTGAAGGGAGGACCGGGGAGCGGCGCTGACATCCATGCGGCTAGGGTGTGAAGGGAGGACCGGGGAGCGGCGCTGACATCCATGCGGCTAGGGTGTGAAGGGAGGACCGTTGAGCGGCGCTGACATCCAATTGGTCGCGGCCGCTATTTAAATGTGCCGCACAAATCGGTGATTGGTCGTGGTCTTGGCCCGCGACCAATCACTGATCTTGCCGCAAAAGTTAAACACTACTGTACTGATTGGTCGCGGACGCTGCCCGCGACCAATCACCGATTTGGGCGCCAAATTTAAATATCGGCCGCGACCAATCACCGATCTTGGCTACACGATCTTGGCTCCCGGCTGCATCTCCGTCCCGCAGATGGGTCCGGCGGTCGATGTCCTTCTGCTGGTACCGGCCGGGAGATGAGCGCCTCGCGGCGCTCATCTCCCGGCTGCATCGCCGCTGAGCTCCGTCCCGCAGATGAGCCGCTAACGGCCGCCATCTTTTTTCAGAAATCCCGCGGCGCTGATTGGCCGCTGCCGGACCAATGAGCGACGCGGGATTTCCAGGACAGACGGACAAACAGACAGACAGACAGACGGGATAAGACAATTATACAGTAGATTTTTTTATTTTTAACCAGTCTTTGGGGTCACACTATATAAATCCATGCCGTTTTCATGGATTTCTATAGTGTGACCAAATTGACAAGCACTTTCCAAGTGATGCTAAAATCGCTTGTAAAGCGCTTGTCAACCCGCATGTGGAAATGCATGTGAAGAACGCTTCACTTCTGCATGTCCCTGGCAGGAAAAACGCATGTACAATCCGCATGTACAATCCGCATGTACAATCCGCATATACAATCCGCATGTACAATCCGCATATACAATCCGCATATACAATCCGCATGTACAATCCGCATGTACAATCCGCATGTACAATCCACATGTACAATCCGCATGTACAATCCGCATATACAATCCGCATGTACAATCCGCATGTACAATCCGCATGTACAATCCGCATGTACAATCCGCATGCACAATCCGCATGTACAATCCGCATATACAATCCGCATGTACAATCCGCATGTACAATCCGCATGTACAATCCGCATGCGTTTTTTCTGCCAGGGAGATGCAGAAACGCTCAGGAAAAATCCGGAGCTTTTGTGCATCGTGGGCACATAGCCTAAGTCTCTGCATTTGTCTGCTTACACATCTGTACATTTCTGAACACATTCAGCAAAAATTGCAGTACATTTGTTAAAATTGGGCATATAGCATACTATAGGTGTGACGCGCCCCCTGGGCCATATTCTTTTAGGGGGAATATCCGGAGCCGGATCAGATGGGGGTTGTAGTCTTCCGACTGGCTGTGACCCGGTCCGTGCCCAGGGTGTCAAACTCAGTTGTATGTGGCAGTCCTACAGATGTTATAAGTTCTTTATTTGTCGACTACGCCACCCGTTGTGTTGCGGTCACTGTGGCCGCCGCTGCAACAGGGTCCGCTGAGGCTGATGGTGTAGGTGCAGCTTGTGATGGTATAACCCCCAACGGGTGGGGTATAGCCTCAGGGGGATCAGGTGCAGAGGATGGGAGTTGTGGTGATGCAGTGTAGACGGCAGTCAGAGACAGAGTCGGGTTATGCAGTTTAGGATGTTTACTCACTGCTGATGTTCTGGTCACTCCAGCTTCGAGTGACCTCCCGAGCCGTGCTGCGTCCACCAGGTTCTGGATCCAGCCAACTCCCAAATAAGTCCGGAGCGTGACCCTGAGCTCTCCTTCAGTCCTTTCTCTGGCCGTCCCCACTATTGATCCACCCAGGTCCAGCTCCCTCGGGCCTTCTGTTGGGACACCCTTGGCCTTGGGTTCCCTGACCCTCCTCGTGGTATGCCTTCGTGGTGGATGTGGTGGGTGACCGTGGCAAACGCTGCCCACGGTCTCCGGTCTCTGGCTGGGGAATGTTTTTACCCCCACCAGCTTGGGTTCCGGTACCCTGTGCCGACTCTTCACCCGGGGATTTAGTTTGGGGTCTTAGAGTCCTTTTCTTCTGTGCCTCTGAGTCTCTCTCTCTCTCCTCTCTCACTCTGGGTCTCTCTTCTCCTCTGCTCCTGACTTTCTCTCTGCAACTGACCCTGTTCTTAGTTGGTGCCCACCTTATATACACCCTCTATGTGTGAGCTCAGGTGACCAGCACCCAATGAGCTCCTATCTTTACTCAGGCTGCTCCCCCTATCTGCCCCTACACTACTTGGGATGTACCACCCCCCTCCCACTCCAGCCAGGAACAGACTCGGTCGTACCTGCACATTTCTAAGTGGGAGTACCGTCGGTCTGCTCCTCGGAAATGGGATGTGTGTAGTGCATGCAGCCTACCGAGCTCAGATCCACACTCCTTCCTTACCCGGGAGTGGAATATCACACCTCTGGATTGAGGTGCAATACCCCTGTAGCAGCCGAATCCTCAGGGTGCTACAGGTGCTTCTCACAAAATTAGAATATCATCAAAAAGTTAATTTATTTCAGTTCTTCAATACAAAAAGTAAAACTCATATTATATAGAGTCATTACAGACAGAGTGATCTATTTTAAGTGTTTATTTCTGTTAATGCTATTATCTCAGTAAATTAGAATACTTTATAACACCAGCTTGAAAAATGTTTTTAAAATCTGAAATGTTGTCCTACTGAAATGTATGTTCAGTAAATGCCCTCAATACTTGGCCAGGCTCCTTTTGCATCAATTACTGCATCAATGCGGCAATGTGGCATGGAGGCGATCAGCCTGTGACACTGCTGAGGTGTTATGGAAGCCCAGGTGGCTTTGATAGAAGCCTTCAGCTCGTCTGCATTGTTGGGTCTGGTGTCTCTCATCTTTCTCTTGACAATACCCCATAGATTCTCTATAATAGATTCTCTATGGGGTTAAGGTCAGGTGAGTTTGCTGCCAATCAAGCACAGTGATACTGTTGTGTAAACCAGGTATTGGTACTTTTGGCCGTGTGGACAGGTGCCAAGTCCTGCTGGAAAATGACATTTCCATCTCCATAAAGCTTGTCGGCAGAGGGAAGCATGAAGTGCTCTACAATGTCCTGGTAGACGGCTGCGCTGACTTTGGTCTTGATAAAACACAGTGGACCTACACCAGCAGATGACATGGCTCCCCAAACCATCACCGATTGTGGAAACTTCACACGAGACCTCAAGCAGCTTGGATTGTGGCCTCTCCACTCTTCCTCCAGACTCTGGGACCTTGATTTCCAAATTAAATGCAAAATTTACTTTCATCGGAAAACAACACCTTGGACCACTGAGCAACAGTCCAGGTGTTTTTCTCCTTGGCCCAGGTAAGATGCTTCTGGCGTTGTCTATTGGTCATGAGTGGCTCGACACAAGGAATGTGACACTTGTAGCCCATGTCCTGGATACGTCTGTGTGTGATGGCTCTTGAAGCAATGACTCCAGCAGCAGTCCACTCCTTGTGAATCTTCCCCAAATGTTTGAATGGCCTTTCCTTAACAATCTTTTCAAGGCTGCGGTTATCCCGGTTGCTTGTGCACCTCTTCCTACCACACTTTTTCTTTCCACTCAACTTTCCATAAATATGCTTGGATACAGCACTCTGTTAACAGCCAGCTTCTTTAGCAATGACCTTTTGTGGTTTACACTCCTTGTGGAGTGTGTCAATGACTGCCTTCTGGACATCTGTCAAGTCAGCAGTCTTCCCCATGATTGTGGAGCCTACTGAAACAGACAAAGGGACCTTTTTAAATGCGTAAGAAGCCTTTGCAGGTGATTTTTGTTAATTATTCTAATTTACTGAGATAATGACTTTGTGTTTTCATTGGCTGTAAGCCATCATTATCAACATTAACAGAAATAAACACTTGAAATAGATCACTCTGTAATGACTCTGTATAATATATGAGTTTCACTTTTTGGATTGAAGAACTGAAATAAATTAACTTTTTGATGATATTCTAATTTTGTGAGAAGCACCTGTATGTTTGATGCATCTCATTAGCTAAGCTCAACCTCTTCCTTGCTTCACCTCAATTTGAGCCATAAATTGTGATATTTCATTTTGGTGCATTTTATGACTCCTTTTTGTCACACTTTTCTCATAACTATTTTTTTTATAACTGAGGGAAAATAACAAAATCTTATTTGTTGTACTCAAGTTTTCACAGAAACATCTGATAAAGTGTTGACTTATTTTTCTGAGTTAAACTCTTCCTTTTGGCCCTCTATATATTTGAGTTTGACAGCCCTGATGTAGATGGATGATGATGTGGCAAGAAGGGGCAGAGGGGCAGAGCCTCCTGGCTCTCAGCTTCGCTCTCCACTGCTCACAGGAGACAGCAGTTACTTCACAAATGTAACTGATAGAAAAGATGTCACGTAAGAGGGGGTCAGGGGAGCGATGTGCTGCAGGAAGAGGAGGATTAGGCAGGGAGCGCTGTGCTGCAGGAAGAGGAGGATTAGGCAGGGGAGTGATGTAAGGCAGGAGGGGGAGGCTTAGGCAGGGAAGCGATGTGCTGCAGGAAGAGGAGGATTAGGCAGGGAGCACTGTGCTGCAGGAAGAGGAGGATTAGGCAGGGGAGTGATGTAATGCAGGAGGGGGAGGCTTAGGCAGGGAAGCGATGTGCTGCAGGAAGAGGTGGCTTATGCAGGGGAGTGATGTAATGCAATAGGAGAGGATTAGGCAGGGAGCGATATGCTGCAGGAAGTGCAGGATTTGGCAGTGGGCGATGTGGTGCAAGAGGGGATTTGGCAGTGGGTGATGTGGTGCAGGAAGGGGGAGATTTAGAAAGGGCACAATGTGCTGCAAGGAGGGGAGGATTAGACGGGAGCAATGTGCCGCAAGAGGGGGAGGTTTAGACAGGGGAGTGATGTGCTGCAGGAGTGGGAGAATTAAGCGGTGAGAAACATGCTGCAGGACGGGGAGGGTTAGGCAGGGGAGCAATGTGCTGCAGGTGGAAGGAGAATCTGTGACTACAGCCCAGTGTTTAAGGTTTATTGGAGCCTGTCTTTTATATATTTTATTGTTTTTTTTTCTGACAAAACTGCATAACATCTGACATGAAGTCCGCTTAGCAGTCACTGTCCCTGTAGATTGTTACTGTCCAGGTTCACCGCGGTCTCTTTTTGTTTTTAGTGCCAATCTGACAGCAGTGAAGGTTCCGCTGATAATGGCGGTTGGGTTCCGAATAGAATGTTCATGTCTGTTCTCATTGTAGTAACATCACGGAATATGCTAATTTCTTCTGACCACACCCGATGACTGAATAAAGGCGCCTCACCCACTTGTCTATGTCATCACTTTGTGGTGTCACAATGATCTAAGGGGATAAAAAAACGCTCCTGGCAGCTTTACAGTCATTCGTCCCTTCGTGTTAAAGGAGCAGGATGATAGAGCCGCACCATGCCAGCCAGAAGAAAAGAAAGTGGAGCCCTTCAAGATGATGAAGCAAGAAAGCAGACTGTGGAAGGCCATCCAGGACCAAGAGCATCATGAGGGCCTGGTAACGTATACTACACAACTGTTCTGTATATGCTCATGCCATGTACACCTATGGTGGCCGATTCATCAAGGCTGGTGGATTTCTATACCAGCATTCATGAAGCGCCTATTGGAGGAACGTGCACCAAATTCATTAAAAAGACTAAACCTCTTAATGAACTTGACTCATCCTTAAAGGGGTTGTTCCCTTTCAATAAATGAATGTCCCTAGCTGCAGGTCATTTAATTAAAAAAAAGAGGTTCCACCATCTCAGTGCTGCAGCAGCTCAGTGCGCTCAGCTGGGCAGTCCGTCTGATTACATTTGTTGGCTGCGGCAGTATTGAGGTGATGTCAGTGCCATACACAATCCCAGGAATGGGTCAGGACAGCACAGTTTGATTCTTTATACCTGCAGCCAGGGTCATTCATTTATTGAAATATCCCCTTAAAGCTGACGTACTACACCTCAAGAAATGTACTCCAGTCAAAAGATGGAGTCAATTTCAGTCCTATTTTACACCACTTTTCCAGCCTAATTTGTAATAAGTTTTCAGGTAAAGCTAAGCCACAAGCGGTCCAGATAAGCTCTGTTCACTATTTAAGAAGTTAAAAGAGTGGGTGTAAAAAGGTCAGAGTATTCAAATGTAAGTTGCGCAGGAATTTACTGAGATTCAAACAGTTGTGCAACACATTTTCGGTGAAAACTGCTTGATGAAAAATGTTCCTTGAATAATATAACATTTCAGGTTAGTGGTAATAGATTTTGTTATGTTACGTTGATCCAGGGAACTAGTCTGACTGCCATATGTGGAGTCGGGAAGGAATTTTTCCCCTAAAATGGGGCAATTAGCATCTGCCTCGTGGGGTTTTTGCCTTCCTCTGGATCAACACATTAGCTTTTAGGTTGAACTTGATGGACTTGTGTCTTTCAACCTTAAAACTATGAAACTGTCCCTGTATTGAGGTTCAAGGGTGAAGCCCAGGGTTCATTTGGAACCATCAGAAATGGTGTGTTTTGCGCCCAGTCTGTTCAAGGAAGCCTGTTTGAGCCAACGGCCTCAGAAATATCCTAACATTTCAGAAAGTAGCAATAGTTAGGGTGGCTGAACCATTCTAGCCTTAAGTTTGCCCCTCCAGTCAGCATCTACTATGTAGATGCAATCAAGGCCATGTAATAAGTCTTTATCGCTGTACAGGGCTGTAAGAGTGAAGGCCAGAGTTCCTTTGGAACCTGTAGGATAGACTGGCTTTTGCCAAGTCTTTCCAAAGAAGCTTTTTTGAGCCATAGGCCTCAGACAGGTCCTAACAAGAAAGTGGCATTAGATAGGTTTTCTTTAGTTAGGATTGATTCAACTACTCAAGCCTCAAGCGCACTCCTCCGGCCAGCAGCTACTCTGTAGATGCAACCCTGGGCCTATGGTAAGTATCTATCCCTGTACAGGGGTGTAATGGTAAAAACCTGGGTTCCCTTGGGATCTGCAGAATGGAGTAGCTTGCGCCAAGTCTGTCCGAGGACGTCTGTTTGAGCCAACAGCCTTAAACAGATCCCAGTATTTAGGAAAAAAAAAAGCTTCAGTTAGAGTTGAATCAACCACTATAGCCTCAAGCTCGCTCCTCCGGCCAGCAGCTACTCTGTAGATGCAGCCCTGGGCCTATGGTAAGTATCTATCCATGTACAGGCGTGTAATGGTAAAGGCCAGGGTTCTCTTGGGATCTGCAGAATGGAGTAGCTTGCGCCAAGTCTGTCCGAGAAAGCCTTTTTGAGCTGATGGATTTAAACAAATTTCAACATTTAGGAAAAAAGCATTAATCTATTTCAGTTAGAGTTAATTCAATTACTCTAGCATAAAGATCCTAATTCACTTTGTCTAAAGGAAGTTAGTTGGCAAATTTTTATTGTGTGAGCAATGAGGTTATGGAACTCTCTACCACATGAACTTGAAATACTTAATTTTCTAAAAAAAATTCAAGGAGGGCATATGTGTGCCTTTCTTGAATAATATAAAATTGCAGGTTATCCGTACTAGATTTTGTTATGGGACGTTGATCCAGGGAACTAGTCTGATTGCCATATGTGGAGTCGGGAAGGAATTTTTCCTCTAATATGGGGCAATTAGCATCTGCCTCATGGGGTTTTTGCCTTCCTCTGGATCAACACATTAGCTTTTAGGTTGAACTTGATGGATTTGTGTCTTTCAACCTTTAAACTATGAAACTGTCCTTGTATTGAGGTTCAAGGGTGAAGCCCAGGGTTCATTTGGAAACATCAGAAATGGTGTGTTTTGCGCCCAGTCTGTCCAAGGAAGCCTGTTTGAGCCAACGGCCTCAGAAATATCCTAACATTTAAGAAAGTAGCAATAGTTAGGGTTGGCTGAACCATTCTAGCCTTAAGTTTGCCCCTCCAGTCAGTATCTACTATGTAGATGCAATCAAGGCCCTGCAATAAGTCTTTATCGCTGTACAGAGCTGAAAGAGTGAAGGCCAGAGTTCCTTTGGAACCTGTAGGATAGACTGGCTTTTGCCAAGTCTTTCCAAAGAAGCTTTTTTGAGCCATAGGCCTCAGACAGGTCCTAACAAGAAAGTGGCATTAGATAGGTTTTTCTTTAGTTAGGATTGATTCAACTACTCAAGCCCCAAGCGCACTCCTCCGGCCAGCAGCTACTCTGTAGATGCAACCCTGGGCCTATGGTAAGTATCTATCCCTGTACAGGGGTGTAATGGTAAAAAACAGGGTTCCCTTGGGATCTGCAGAATGGAGTAGCTTGCGCCAAGTCTGTCCGAGGAAGTCTGTTTGAGCCAACAGCCTTAAACAGATCCCAGTATTTAGGAAAAAAAAGCTTTAGTTAGAGTTGAATCAACCACTATAGCCTCAAGCTCGCTCCTCCGGCCAGCAGCTACTCTGTAGATGCAGCCCTGGGCCTATGGTAAGTATCTATCCCTGTACAGGGGTGTAATGGTAAAGGCCAGGGTTCCCTTGGGATCTGCAGAATGGAGTAGCTTGCGCCAAGTCTGTCCGAGAAAGCCTTTTTGAGCTGATGGATTTAAACAAATTTCAACATTTAGGAAAAAAGCATTAATCTATTTCAGTTAGAGTTAATTCAATTACTCTAGCATAAAGATCCTAATTCACTTTGTCTAAAGGAAGTTATTTGGCAAATTTTTATTGTGTGAGCAATGAGGTTATGAAACTCTCTACCACATGAAATTGAAATACTTGATTTTCTAAAAAAAATTCAAGGAGGGCATGTGTGTGCCTTTCTTGAATAATATAAAATTGCAGGTTATCCGTACTAGATTTTGTTATGGGACGTTGATCCAGGGAACTAGTCTGATTGCCATATGTGGAGTCGGGAAGGAATTTTTCCCCTAATATGGGGCAATTAGCATCTGCCTCATGGGGTTTTTGCCTTCCTCTGGATCAACACATTAGCTTTTAGGTTGAACTTGATGGACTTGTGTCTTTCAACCTTAAAACTATGAAACGGTCCCTGTATAGAGGTTCAAGGGTGAAGCCCAGGGTTCATTTGCAAACATCAGAAATGGTGTGTCTTGCGCCAAGTCTGTCCAAGGAAGCCTGTTTGAGCCAATGGCCTCAGAAATATCCTAACATTTAAGAAAGTAGCAATAGTTAGGGTTGGCTGAACCATTCTAACTTTAAGTTTGCCCCTCCAGTCAGCATCTACTATGTAGATGCAATCAAGGCCCTGTAATAAGTCTTTATCACTGTACATGGCTGTAAGAGTGAAGGCCAGAGTTCCTTTGGAACCTGTAGGATAGACTGGCTTTTGCCAAGTCTTTCCAAAGAAGCTTTTTTGAGCCATAGGCCTCAGACAGGTCCTAACAAGAAAGTGGCATTAGATAGGTTTTTCTTTAGTTAGGATTGATTCAACTACTCAAGCCTCAAGCGCACTCCTCCGGCCAGCAGCTACTCTGTAGATGCAACCCTGGGCCTATGGTAAGTATCTATCCCTGTACAGGTGTGTAATGGTAAAAACCAGGGTTCCCTTGGGATCTGCAGAATGGAGTAGCTTGCGCCAAGTCTGTCCGAGGAAGTCTGTTTGAGCCAACAGCCTTAAACAGATCCCAGTATTTAGGAAAAAAAAGCTTTAGTTAGAGTTGAATCAACCACTATAGCCTCAAGCTCGCTCCTCCGGCCAGCAGCTACTCTGTAGATGCAGCCCTGGGCCTATGGTAAGTATCTATCCCTGTACAGGGATGTAATGGTAAAGGCCAGGGTTCCCTTGGGATCTGCAGAATGGAGTAGCTTGCGCCAAGTCTGTCCGAGAAAGCCTTTTTGAGCTGATGGATTTAAACATATTTCAATATTTAGGAAAAAAGCATTAATCTATTTCAGTTAGAGTTAATTCAATTACTCTAGCATAAAGATCCTAATTCACTTTGTCTAAAGGAAGTTAGTTGGCAAATTTTTATTGTGTGAGCAATGAGGTTATGAAACTCTCTACCACATGAAATTGAAATACTTAATTTTCTAAAAAAAATTCAAGGAGGGCATGTGTGTGCCTTTCTTGAATAATATAAAATTGCAGGTTATCCGTACTAGATTTTGTTATGGGACGTTGATCCAGGGAACTAGTCTGATTGCCATATGTGGAGTCGGGAAGGAATTTTTCCCCTAATATGGGGCAATTAGCATCTGCCTCATGGGGTTTTTGCCTTCCTCTGGATCAACACATTAGCTTTTAGGTTGAACTTGACAGACTTGTGTCTTTCAACCTTAAAACTATGAAACGGTCCCTGTATAGAGGTTCAAGGGTGAAGCCCAGGGTTCATTTGGAAACATCAGAAATGGTGTGTTTTGCGCCAAGTCTGTCCAAGGAAGCCTGTTTGAGCCAACGGCCTCAGAAATATCCTAACATTTAAGAAAGTAGCAATAGTTAGGGTTGGCTGAACCATTCTAACCTTAAGTTTGCCCCTCCAGTCAGCATCTACTATGTAGATGCAATCAAGGCCCTGTAATAAGTCTTTATCACTGTACAGGGATGTAAGAGTGAAGGTCAGAGTTCCTTTGGAACCTGTAGGATAGACTGGCTTTTGCCAAGTTTTTCCAAAGAAGCTTTTTTGAGCCATAGGCCTCAGACAGGTCCTAACAAGAAAGTGTCATTAGATAGTTTTTTCTTTAGTTAGGATTGACTCAACTACTCAAGCCTCAAGCGCACTCCTCCGGCCAGCAGCTACTCTGTAGATGCAACCCTGGGCCTATGGTAAGTATCTATCCCTGTACAGGGGTGTAATGGTAAAAACCAGGGTTCCCTTGGGATCTGCAGAATGGAGTAGCTTGCGCCAAGTCTGTCCGAGGAAGTCTGTTTGAGCCAACAGCCTTAAACAGATCCCAGTATTTAGGAATAAAAAGCTTTAGTTAGAGTTGAATCAACCACTATAGCCTCAAGCTCGCTCCTCCGGCCAGCAGCTACTCTGTAGATGCAACCCTGGGCCTATGGTAAGTATCTATCCCTGTACAGGGGTGTAATGGTAAAGGCCAGAGTTCCGTTGGGATCTGCAGAATGGAGTAGCTTGCGCCAAGTCTGTCCGAGAAAGCCTTTTTGAGCTGATGGATTTAAACAAATTTCAACATTTAGGAAAAAAGCATTAATCTATTTCAGTTAGAGTTAATTCAATTACTCTAGCATAAAGATCCTAATTCACTTTGTCTAAAGGAAGTTAGTTGGCAAATTTTTATTGTGTGAGCAATGAGGTTATGAAACTCTCTACCACATGAAATTGAAATACTTAATTTTCTAAAAAAAATTCAAGGAGGGCATGTGTGTGCCTTTCTTAAATAATATAAAATTGCAGGTTATCCGTACTAGATTTTGTTATGGGACGTTGATCCAGGGAACTAGTCTGATTGCCATATGTGGAGTCGGGAAGGAATTTTTCCCCTAATATGGGGCAATTAGCATCTGCCTCATGGGGTTTTTGCCTTCCTCTGGATCAACACATTAGCTTTTAGGTTGAACTTGACAGACTTGTGTCTTTCAACCTTAAAACTATGAAACGGTCCCTGTATAGAGGTTCAAGGGTGAAGCCCAGGGTTCATTTGGAAACATCAGAAATGGTGTGTCTTGCGCCAAGTCTGTCCAAGGAAGCCTGTTTGAGCCAATGGCCTCAGAAATATCCTAACATTTAAGAAAGTAGCAATAGTTAGGGTTGGCTGAACCATTCTAACTTTAAGTTTGCCCCTCCAGTCAGCATCTACTATGTAGATGCAATCAAGGCCCTGTAATAAGTCTTTATCACTGTACATGGCTGTAAGAGTGAAGGCCAGAGTTCCTTTGGAACCTGTAGGATAGACTGGCTTTTGCCAAGTCTTTCCAAAGAAGCTTTTTTGAGCCATAGGCCTCAGACAGGTCCTAACAAGAAAGTGGCATTAGATAGGTTTTTCTTTAGTTAGGATTGATTCAACTACTCAAGCCTCAAGCGCACTCCTCCGGCCAGCAGCTACTCTGTAGATGCAACCCTGGGCCTATGGTAAGTATCTATCCCTGTACAGGTGTGTAATGGTAAAAACCAGGGTTCCCTTGGGATCTGCAGAATGGAGTAGCTTGCGCCAAGTCTGTCCAAGGAAGTCTGTTTGAGCCAACAGCCTTAAACAGATCCCAGTATTTAGGAAAAAAAAGCTTTAGTTAGAGTTGAATCAACCACTATAGCCTCAAGCTCGCTCCTCCGGCCAGCAGCTACTCTGTAGATGCAGCCCTGGGCCTATGGTAAGTATCTATCCCTGTACAGGGGTGTAATGGTAAAGGCCAGGGTTCCCTTGGGATCTGCAGAATGGAGTAGCTTGCGCCAAGTCTGTCCGAGAAAGCCTTTTTGAGCTGATGGATTTAAACAAATTTCAACATTTAGGAAAAAAGCATTAATCTATTTCAGTTAGAGTTAATTCAATTACTCTAGCATAAAGATCCTAATTCACTTTGTCTAAAGGAAGTTAGTTGGCAAATTTTTATTGTGTGAGCAATGAGGTTATGAAACTCTCTACCACATGAAATTGAAATACTTAATTTTCTAAAAAAAATTCAAGGAGGGCATGTGTGTGCCTTTCTTGAATAATATAAAATTGCAGGTTATCCGTACTAGATTTTGTTATGGGACGTTGATCCAGGGAACTAGTCTGATTGCCATATGTGGAGTCGGGAAGGAATTTTTCCCCTAATATGGGGCAATTAGCATCTGCCTCATGGGGTTTTTGCCTTCCTCTGGATCAACACATTAGCTTTTAGGTTGAACTTGATGGACTTGTGTCTTTCAACCTTAAAACTATGAAACGGTCCCTGTATAGAGGTTCAAGGGTGAAGCCCAGGGTTCATTTGGAAACATCAGAAATGGTGTGTTTTGCGCCAAGTCTGTCCAAGGAAGCCTGTTTGAGCCAACGGCCTCAGAAATATCCTAACATTTAAGAAAGTAGCAATAGTTAGGGTTGGCTGAACCATTCTAACCTTAAGTTTGCCCCTCCAGTCAGCATCTACTATGTAGATGCAATCAAGGCCCTGTAATAAGTCTTTATCACTGTACAGGGATGTAAGAGTGAAGGTCAGAGTTCCTTTGGAACCTGTAGGATAGACTGGCTTTTGCCAAGTTTTTCCAAAGAAGCTTTTTTGAGCCATAGGCCTCAGACAGGTCCTAACAAGAAAGTGTCATTAGATAGGTTTTTCTTTAGTTAGGATTGACTCAACTACTCAAGCCTCAAGCGCACTCCTCCGGCCAGCAGCTACTCTGTAGATGCAACCCTGGGCCTATGGTAAGTATCTATCCCTGTACAGGGGTGTAATGGTAAAAACCAGGGTTCCCTTGGGATCTGCAGAATGGAGTAGCTTGCGCCAAGTCTGTCCGAGGAAGTCTGTTTGAGCCAACAGCCTTAAACAGATCCCAGTATTTAGGAAAAAAAAGCTTTAGTTAGAGTTGAATCAACCACTATAGCCTCAAGCTCGCTCCTCCGGCCAGCAGCTACTCTGTAGATGCAACCCTGGGCCTATGGTAAGTATCTATGCCTGTACAGGGGTGTAATGGTAAAGGCCAGGGTTCCCTTGGGATCTGCAGAATGGAGTAGCTTGCGCCAAGTCTGTCCGAGGAAGCCTTTTTGAGCCAATGGCCTTAGACAGAACCCATCATTTAGTAATAAAAAAGCTTTAGTTAGAGTTATAGCCTCAAGCTCGCTCCTCTGGCCAGCAGCTACTCTGTAGATGCAACCCTGAGCATGTGGTAAGTCTCCATTCCTCTAAAGGGGTGTAATGGTAAAGATCAGGGTTCCTTTTGACCTGCTTATGCCAAGTCTGTCAAAGGAAGCCTTTTTGAGCTGATGGCTCTACACAGATCCTAATGTTTAGGAAAAAAGCTTATGTGTATTTCAGTTAGATTAAAAGTAAAGCCAACAAAAGAGAATTTAACTTTCCTCAAAAAATCAATTATTAATATAGCATTTACCTGCCCAGATCTCAGAACTAATGCACTATTAGGATGTAGCAATCCCATATAATTTTGTGTGCAGTTTTAATACTATGTAATCACCCCCCTCCATTAATTGGTAATATGTGAGTGGTTGTCGCATCAGTATTTTGCACCTGTATTGCTGTCATCGTTATTATATGGTATGATTAGTACTGAGACCTAGGCAGGTAAACACTGTTGCCCTTTTTTCCTGTGTTAATTCTTGAATTTTGGTGGGAATTTAAATTTGTCTTTGCTTTTAATGTTAGTGTAGGGACTCGCAAGTATGAGGACCCTTGACGCGGGTTGCGAGCTTGTGTATTTTGGCCAAAATATTTACTAATACCTCATATATATCATATATATTTTTTGCATGTTATTTTTATTCAGGGTGCAGCCAGACCCATCAATGTTGGCCTTGTAAACTAGGGTGTCTGTCTTCATGGGGTGCACTTAAAAAGTGCTGGACAGCCCGCCTAATCTAATAGTTTGGGCTTCACTAATAGGCTGTAAGCCAGACATTGTGCACTACCTATGTGTGACCAGTGCCCTATACAAGGCTTATTTGTGTGCAGTTTTAATACTAAGCAATCACCCCCTCCATGAATTGGTAGGTTGTGAGTGGTTGTCTCATCAATATTTTGCACCTGTGTTGCTGACTTCTTCATTATATGGGTTTGCTGCATCCTTGTAATTATTGTTGCTGTATTTGCTGTGTTAATTCTTGAATTTTGGTGGGAACTTTAATTCCTTGTTTTTGTGACTTTGCTTTTAATGTTAGTGTAGGGACTCGCAAGTATGAGGACCCTTGAGCAGGTTGCGAGCTTGTATATTTTGGCCAAAATATCGACCAATACCTCATATATATCATATATATTTTTTACATGCTATTTTTATTCAGGGTGCAGCCAAGCCCATCTACAGGTGCATCTCACAAAATTAGAATATCACCAGAAAAGTTAATTTATTTCAGTTCTTCAATACAAAACGTGAAACTCATATATTATATAGAGCCATTACACACAGAGTGATCTATTTCACGTGTTTATTTCTGTTAATATTGATGATTATGGCTTACAGCCAATGAAAACTCAAAAGTCATTATTTCAATTAATTAGAATACCTTATAACAACAGCTTGAAAAATGTTTTCAAAATCAAAAATGTTATCCTACTGAAAAGTATGTTCAATAAATGCCCTCAATACTTGGTCGGGGATCCTTTTACATCAATTACTGCATCAATGCGGCAATGTGGCATGGAGGGATCAGCCTGTGGCACTGCTGAGGGGTTATGGAAGCCCAGGTGGCTTTGATAGAAGCCTTCAGCTCGTCTGCATTGTTGGGTCTGGTGTCTCTCATTTTCCTCTTGACAATACCCCATAGATTCTTTATGGGGTTAAGGTCAGGCGAGTTTGCTGCAAATCAAGCACAGTGATACTGTTGTGTGTAAACCAGGTATTAGTACTTTTGTCAGTGTGGACAGGGGCCAAGTCCTGCTGGAAAATGACATTTCCATCTCCAAAAAGCTTGGCGTAGCTAAGGTTTTGGTTCAGGGGGCCGAAACTTCTGAGTGGGCCTCTAACCAGGTAACCCTGATTCCAACTATAGCGGCGCACCCAGATAGTTGATGTAGGAAAACCTCAGCAGATGACCGCGCTGTTACTAAAAATAATCTCTATACAAAGACCAGCACTGATATTACCGCCATATGGTGACATATATTGATAGATGCCAGTCCTGCAAAACATATAAGAGATCACAGCTCAGTTATATATAGTACCTTACAGCTGACGTTCTTTCTGATTAAATTGTTCACTTTTCCCGTCTTTTCCATCTGGCCCAGACCAACACGACAACTTCTCCAGCCAGGGCTCAGAGTCTCAGGTATGCAGAGATCACAACAAAGACACATTTGACTCCTTACATTTCAGGCACTGACCACATCTATCCCCAACCTGCACAAACTTCTCATCCTGCTGATACCCCAATACTGAGCCTCTGCTGCAAAATGTGTCCCTATTACTGCACCTACTGTGTGCCCTCTAGATGGTAAAACAAACCTCTAAAATAAAGTAATGCCGTGTGCAAGTGTCCTAGAAAACAGTGCCCGCATTGTGCCCCCTAGAAAGTAATAGTGCCCCTTCGACAGTCACGATAACCTGAGTTCCCCTATAACAATAAGTGCCCACCTAAGATTTAATAATGTCCTGAGTCTCCCCCCATGTAGAGCTCCGCTCTAACCAGTATGATGTTCTCCTATTCACTATATAATTCCCCCTCACTGTATAGTACCCCCACACAGTATACTGACCCCTTAGTAGCCCCCAAGCTGATGGCTCCAACACTGTATGATGGCCTCCACACCATACAAAGATCCCACATTATCTCCCACACTGTATGATGGCCCCCACACTGTTCAAAGAACCCACATTATCTCCCACACTGTATAAATAGCCTACATATAGTATAATGCACCAGATAGTCCTCAATATAGTATAATGCACTCCCCATAGTCCTTCATATAGTATAATGCACCCCCATAGGCAGAGTCTGTAGTATAATGCCCCCCCATAGTATAATGCACCAGATAGTCCTCAATATAGTATAATGCACTCCCCATAGTCCTTCGTATAGTATAATGCGCCCCTATAGGCAGAGTCTGTAGTAAAATGCTCCCCCCCATTGACAGAGTCTGTAGTATAAAGCTCCCCCCCATAGGCAGAGTCTGTAGTATAATGCTCCCCCCCATCATAGGCAGAGTCTGTGGTATAATGCCCCCCCATAGGCAGAGTCTGCAGTATAATGCCCCCCCATAGGCAGAGTCTGTAGTATAATGCTCTCCCCTCCTCATAGGCAGAGTCTGTAGTATAATGCCCCCCCCTTCCTCATAGGCAGAATCTGTAGTATAATGCCCCCCCCATCTCATAGGCAGAGTCTGTGGTATAATGCCCCCCCATCTCATAGGCAGCGTCTGTAGTATAATGCCCCACCTATAGGCAGAGTCTGTAGTAAAATGCACCCCCCATAGGCAGAGTCTGTAGTATAATGCTCCCCCTCTTATAGGCAGAGTCTGTAGTACAATGTCCCCCCCATAGGCAGAGTCTGTAGTATAATGCCCTCCCCTGCTCATAAACAGAGTCTGTAGTATAATGCCCCCCATAGGCAGAGTCTGTAGTATAATGCACCTCCCCCTTCCCATAGGCAGAGTCTGTAATATAATGCCGCCCCCCACCCGGCAAAAAATAAATAAACGGTACTCACCTCTCCTCCTGGTTCCCTCGCTGCTCAGAGCACCCAGCCCGCACACATCTTCAGCACAGCGGGCCGGGCGCCAAGTGATGATGCCAGGGACGTCAGTCACAGAAGGGACTAATGGGAGAGAGATCCGCGCTCCCTCTCTCATCAGTAAACTTGCGGCGGTGACGGGCGGTGGGGCCCGATGCTGGCACCAGGGGCATGCCAGATACAGTTACACTGGCGTAGCCCTGGATGGGCCCCCTAAGAGCGAGGGGCCCGGGGCCACCGCCCCTTTGCCCCCCTGGTAGCTATGATACTGTGGCGGAGGGAAGCTTTAAATGCTCTAAAATTTCCTGGTAGACGGCTGCGCTGACTTTGGTGTTGAAAAAACACAGTGGACCTACACCAGCACATGACATGGCTCCCCAAACCATCACTGATTGTGGAAACTTCAAACTAGACCTCAAGCAGCTTGGATCGTGGCCTCTCCACTCTTCTTCCAGACTCTGGGACCTTGATTTCAAATGAAAATTGGAACTCTGGGACCTTGTGGAGTGTGTCAATGACTGCCTTCTGGACATCTGTCAAGTCAGCAGTCTTCACCATGATTGTGGAGCCTACTAAAACAGACTAAGGGACCTTTTTAAATGATTAGGAAGTCTTTGCAGGTGTTTTTTGTTAATTATTTTAATTTACTGAGTTAATGACTTTTGTGTTTTCATTGGCTGTAAGCCATAATCATCGACATTAACAGAAATAAACACTTGAAATAGATCACTGTGTTTGCAATGACTCTATATAATATATGAGGTTCACTTTTTGCATTGAAGAACTGAAATAAATTAACTTTTTGATGATATTCTAATTTTGTGAGATGCACCTATATATTATGGCCTTGTAAATTAGAGTGTCTATCTTCATGGGTTGCACTTAAATAGTGCTGGGCAGCCCATGTTCTGGCCTCAGCAGCGAATTTAGCTATCCAGGGAATCTAGTCACTTAATGTGTATATCAGTTCTGACATTATGTTGCTTGCATTTGAATCCTGTCTATTTTTTATTGTTTGATAACTGCACTGTCTGCTAGTGATTTAATGTATTTGCTCTCGGGCACTCGGAGCCGGGCAATAGGGAGAAGATGGGGGTAGTGGTGGCAACCCGGTCCGTGGCTCAGGGTGGTCAGGCCAGTGGCAGTCCTTTATAAGTTTTAAGTAATGTCCGACTACGCCACCCGTGGATTGCGGTCAGTGCTAACCGCCGCTGCAGTGCAGACCTCTGGGGCAGATGTAAATGTGCAGCTCTGAATAGTACAACTCCCCACGGGAAGAGTAGGGCCCCAGGGTAGTGTATGATGGATGATGGAGGAGATGATTCCAACCGCATTAGCCAGGAAACGGAGGCCTCTTAAACAGTTCAGGGTCTTTATTAGAACAGGTAAAACGACCCAGAAACAGGCCCGGCTAGGAGGGGGCCTGGATGTCTGAGAGTAAGTGGGAAGCTGGCCCTGGTCAGAGTGAGGGTGTCGGCCTACCGTGCTCTCTGTGCTCCTTCTGGCTATTTCCCTTCTGGTAATGTAACAGCCCACATTCCTGAGCTCACCGTGTCCTCTCGCCCTTATGGCTTGCAACTTGGGTCCCTTGCTACTCCCGGCCTGGTACGGCTCTGCTGGTCCCTTCTGCTGTGGCGGAGCCTCCGGGCTTCTTAGGCCAAGGAACATACAGTCCCCTGCGGACTGGTTATCTGCTGTAGGATGTGGAATCCTCACAGCCTCAGACACCAAAGTCTGGAAGATTAGTTTCTTTATCTGCCAGGACAGACTCACTTCGCCTTTTGTCGCTGGCTCATGGCTCTCCTACTGCCACACGTCCTCTTAGGCTGCAACACAACTGTCTGTCCCTGCTCTGGGACACCTCTCAATCCAGAGACAGGTTGTCCAGTTCTCTCTAACCCTGCCCCCAGTTCCAGCTTTTATAGGGGCAGCCTGCTCCCCCTACTGGCCTGTGACAGGAGGTATTGCATGCTAATGGCCCTTGACTAGAGGACCTCCCCCTTGCTCTCAGACACAGCTTTATTATACATTTGTGTTATCCAGGCCAAGGTGACACATTCCCCCCTAGTAAAATTTAGTACTCCGGGACTAAACAATAAACAAAGATCATATGCATGACCATAAAACATTATCAGGCAAGTGACGCACAGATTGAGTTCTTAAGGTCACAGTGTGGTCTGTGACCGGGTGTCCATTTTCACCAACACAACGGGGAGCCTTAACCAGGTGGGGGTCTGTCCTAGCCCCAAGTCCTTTACAGTCTTAGTTCATTCCTTGGTCAGGCTCCGAACGCAGTCCATACAAAGTCCCGGTTATTAAAAGTCCATAACCTTTGAGTCCGTACGGTAACTGTAAGAAACTGAAATACACAATTACTAATCATGCATGTAAATTTGCAAACATTTCAACACTTGGCAACAGGGTTATTTACAGTTTTAGTGCACCCTATATTCTCCAGCGAGCGGGTATCTGCCCCTTTGTGCTTCTGGTTGACCTGCGTAACCCACTGTCTGGTGGTGGACCAACCTGGTTTTCTTCACTAGCGTTAGGGGTAGAGCTACCAGCTTGGTGTACAGGTAGGGCAGGCAGCTGTCTACGGGTCCTTTGGCTCATCGCAGGCATGGCAGGCTCACTGTCAGCAGAGGGTTGATTCTCCTGGGCTGCTGGTACAGGCTCTTCTGCCTCTGGAACTGCTTGCTCTTCTTCACCTTCCGGCTCTGGTGTAGGTTGTTGCTGAGCCGGTTGCAGGAAATGCAGGACGGGTACCACTATGGCATCGTTTATTCGAGTCCAGGACTGAGGGAACTCTCAGAGAACGGTGCTGATCATTTCTTCCTTGTCCTCTGCGGGTTCAAGGTCACTTTGATCCTCTTCTGCACTACGGAGTTGTTCGGGGCACCTTTTTAGGTGGTCTCTGGAGACGGTACTAGTGGTTTCTCCTCCATCCTTGGTGATCACGCACACCTTCGAGTTGTCATGATCAGACTGCAGTATGGTGTAGGGTTCCCTTTCCCACTGGTCGTCCATCTTATGTAGCCTTCTCTTTCGCTTCAGGACCTGCTCACCAGGTTCTAGGGGACCAGCAGGGGCGTGTTGGTTGAAGAGTCTTTCTTGCCTTTCTCTCACCTGGGCCAGGCTCTTCTCCTCACTCTCCTGTACATTCTTGTACTGCAGTCGCCTCTCCGTATCCCAGTCCGCATCCAGGGAGGTGTCCTCAGATGTTAGGACTCCCATCTCCAGATCTAGGGGCAGCTTACCTGGTCTGGCTCGCATCAGGTAAGCCGGGGTGCAGTTTGTAGCGTTCACCGGGATATGGTTGTATAAGTCTATCAGGTCCGGCAGTTTTTCTGGCCACAGGCTGCATTCCTCCAGGGGCAACGTCTTCAGGAGATCAATGACTATATTGTTCATTTAATCACACATCCCGTTGGTTTGTGGGCGGTAAGGCGTTGTCCGAATCTTCTTACAGCCATAGAGGTTGCAGAACTCTTGCAAGATTTCAGCTCCGAACGCTGGACCCTGGTCCGTCAGGACCTGTTCCGGATACCCGTGTGGACGGCAGAAGTATTGCTGGAAGGCTCTGGCCGCCGTTTGGGCTGTCAAGTCTTTTACCGGGACCACCACTAGAAAACGGGAATAGTGGTCCACGATTGTCAGGGCGTAGATGTATCCTGACCGGCTTGGAGCCAATTTGACGTGGTTCAGAGCTACCAGCTCAAGAGGCTGCTGGGTGACGATGGGCTTCAAGGGTGTCTTCTGGCTGGTGCGGTCTTTTCTCCTTAAGTTACAAGGGCCACAGTCCCTGCACCACTTCTCTACAGCCCCTCTCATGCCGACCCAAAAGAGCCGTCCTCTTAGCAGGAACTCCAGTTTCTTCCAACCGAAGTGCCCCGCTCTGTCATGGTAAGCCCCCAGGACCATAGCTGCATCCCGCCTTGGGACCACGACTTGCCAGGTCAGCTCTTGTGTCCGGTGGTTGACAAGTCTTCTGTACAGCTTGCCTTCATAGAGGAACAGCTTGCTCTTCTCTTTCCATAGCTGCTTGGCTTCCTCTGGAGCATCCGGATCTAAGCGGGCATCTTCCTGGGTCAGCAGATCTTTCACCAGGCGGATTGCAGGGTCACTATCTTGGGTCTCGGCCCAGCTGTGGTGAGGTAGGGGATTGATCATAACGGTTGTTAAATCTTCCTCCTTCACGCGGTGGGAGTATTGAGCGGCCCCATACCGGTGAAACGCGGGGAGTTCTACCTCCTCCAGCTCTTCTGGGTCTTCGTCACCTTCAGGTAAGTGAGGCATTCTCGATAGAGCATCAGCGTTGGCATTGGTTTTGCCTGCCTGGTACTTGATCACGAAGTCATAATTGGAGAGACGGGCCATCCACCGCTGTTCCAGGGCACCAAGTCTTGCACTGTCTAGGTGTGTTAACGGGTTGTTGTCCGTGTACACAGTGAACTCTGCGGAGGTCAGGTAATGCTTGAAGCGTTCCGTTAGGGCCCACACCACCGCCAAGAATTCTAGCTTGAAGGAGCTGTAATTCTCCGGGTTCCTCTCGGTGGGCCTCAGCTTCCGACTGGCGTACGCGATCACTCTTTCTCTGCCCTGTTGGTTTTGTGACAGTACGGCTCCCAGTCCCACATTACTGGCGTCTGTGTGGAGAATAAAAGGCTGGCCATAATCAGGGTAGGCCAGGATCTCATCCCCTGTGAGGGCCATCTTCAACTGACGGAAGGACTCCTCTTCCGGTTTATCCCACTTGAAGGGTGGCTTTTGGCTTCTGGACTTAGACTGTCCTATCAGGAGGTCCTGCATAGGAGCTGCCATCTTAGTGAACCCGGGGATGAACCTTCGGTAGTAGCCTACCAACCAGAGGAATTGCCTCACTTCCTTGATGTTCGAAGGGCTTGGCCAGCTCTTGATTGCCGTGACCTTGTCAGGGTCGGGGGCTACTCCTTCCGCACTTACCACGTGCCCTAGGTACTGGACCTTCGGTTTCAACAGGTGACACTTTGATGGTTTCACCTTCAGGCCATAGCCTGCCAGGGCTTCGAACACCTCGGCCAGGTGCTTTAGATGGTGCTCGTAAGTCTTCGAATAGACGATCACGTCGTCCAGGTAAAGGAGGACAGTCTCGAAGTTTCGGTGCCCTAGACAGCATTCCATCAGCCTCTGGAAGGTCCCTGGTGCGTTCCAGAGCCCGAAGGGCATACAGTTGAACTCGCTCAGTCCCATCGGGGTGGTGAAGGCGGTCTTCTCCTTGTCAGCCTCTGCCACAGGAACCTGCCAGTACCCGCTAGTAAGGTCCAAAGTAGAAAAGAAGTTAGCTGATTTTAGTGCGGCTAAAGACTCTTCTATTCTAGGCAGCGGATATGCGTCTTTGTGGGTGATACGGTTGATTTGTCTATAGTCCACGCACATTCTCATGGTGCCGTCTTTCTTTTTTACCAGAACCAGGGGGGCTGCCCAGGGGCTACAGCTATCTCTAATGTCCCCAGCTTCTTTCATTTCCCGCAGCATACCTTTGGCGTTCTGATAATGTGCAGGGGGTACAGGCCTGTGTCTCTCTTTTATTGGTGGGTGGCTCCCTGTGGGGATGTGGTGTTCTATCCCTTTTACTCTGCCGAAGTCTAGCGGGTGCTTACTAAAGACTCTCTCGTACTCCTGTACCACCCGGTAGACTCCTTGTTTTTGGTGCAGGGGAGTGGAGTCAGCACCCACATGGAGTTTCTGGCACCAGTCCTCCTTTTGTTTCTGGGAGCCATTACTCTCCGCCTGTGGAGAGGGAGGCAAAGGTTCCACGGCCCTGATAGCTTTGTGCTCAACAGCAAACAGTTTGGCAAGTGTAGCGTACCTGGGTAAGTGTACCTCCCTCTCCCCAATGTTGAGAATGTGAACGGGCACCCTCCCATGACGGACATCAACCACCCCCCAGGCTGTCAAAATGGTGGGCCTGCTGTCTGAGTACACGGGTTCTACCATGGCTTGGTAGTCTCTACCTCTCAACCCGATTGCAGTCCGACACCAGATCATCATTTCACTTTTGGGAGGCATGGAAATGGGGAATGGGTCACTCAGTCTTACGCTACCGATCTCACCACCAGACAGTTCTACCTGCTGCCGTCTCATCAGGGCTTTTATCTCCTTGTTGAGGACTCTCTGTTGGCTGGAACTAGCATTCACTGCCACCTGTTGTAGAATTACAATTACCTCTGAAAGACAATTTTCAATCACGTTAGTACCCACAGTTATTTTAGGGTGACTTTCACGACGGTCAATGTCCACAATAATCACTCCCTGTGCCGGTAGTTCAACTTTACCAATTTTAATGGTCATTTCCTTGAACCCCATCTGCGGCACGGGCAAGCCATTACTGGCGATGATGCTCAAGTCACTGTCTGGGTACCGTGTTATATCAGCATCAGTCCAATACTGCTTAAAAAGTACATAAGTGATAGTAGTTACTTGCGACCCGGTATCCAGCAAGGCGCTCATGGGGATACCGTTCAGCACCACGGGTAAAACCGGGCGCCCCCCCCCAACGTACTTATCACGCCAATTATAAGGGCCTGGTGATCTTATGCCTGGGGGTTGGCTCTCTGCCCCAGGTTGGACCCGTTTAAATTACAGTACCTGGAAATGTGTCCGGGCTGGTTGCATCGACGGCAAATGGGCTGTCCATCCTCTGCGTAGCGATCTGTGGGCCTTCCTCGGAACGACGGGGTCCTCCTCTGTCGACGCCACGGGACATCCTCCGGACTTGAAGCCAACTCGATGGGTCTTGACGGGTCCACTTGTAACGCCTGGACGGTCCTGGTCAATGCCGCAACGCTCCTGGTCAGCTCCTGGACTTGGTGATGCAGATCTTTCGACGGGGCTTGGTTCAGGGCCTGTGCATCGTCCCCCACAGAGTCCACAGAGGAGGGCGCCGCCTTCTGGTGGTAGGTGAGAGCAGGGCGCCGGGGGTTTATAGCGCCACTTGTTGCGGGTTCACGGAGCACCCTTATGGCCCTGTCCTTGAATTGGGCAAAGGTCAGATCAGGGTTCTGAAAGAACATGAGGCGCAGCTGGGTCCTGTGGGCGCTAGACAGCAGACCTTCTATGAACTGTTCTGTTAGTAGCTTATCCGTATCCTGCACGCTGCCAGGGTCAGCTTGTTTGATGGCTCTCAAGGCTTCCTGCAAATTTAGGGCATAGTCTCTGATGCTGTCCTGTGCCCGCTGCTTACATCCGTAGAACCGCATTTTAATTTCAGCGGAGGTACGTGTATCAAAGGTACCCCACAGCCGGGCCAGAATGTCCTTTACGGTCCTTTTCTCCTCAGCGGGCCATTACTTTACCTCCCGCTGGGCTGTGCCAGTTAACTGCCCTGTCAGTATGCTAATCTTCTGTTCCTCTGTCAGGGGGTAAACTTGGAACAAACTGTACAGCCTTTCCTTAAAGTCAGTTAGGGCATGGGGCTCCCCTGAATACTTAGGCAACCAGGCCGCTCCATTGACGTAGGGCAGGGAAAATGGCATCACCGCTGCTGCAGCTGTGCTGGTGGTAGTGGGCGCCTCAGTGTCCGACATCTTCCTCCCCCCTAGTTAAGCGTGGCCTACCTTCTGACGATCCTCTTCTGTAGGCCGCGACTCCACTGGTGCTGCTCCGGACGAGGACCTGCGTCGCGTCCTGATGACGTCAGCGTCGCTCTCTCTCCCTTCCAGGACCTTGCGCAGCGTCGGTGCGTGGGGCGGAGATTCGGGTCTCGCGCGGTTTGGACGTCCACGCCCCTCCTCTTCCCGCGCAGCGTCCTGAAAATGGCATCCGTTGGCGGGAAAACGGCTGAAGATGGCGGGAACCGACGGAAGATGGCGGGAGACGGTTGAAAATGGCGGGAAACGGCTCCGGGTGGTGGAAAAACTCTTCTTCAGGTACGTGTACAGTCTTTTTCAGGCACGCAATACCCGTTTGTGGCGGGTTGGTTACAATCCTGCCGACTACGCCAAAGCTGACTCGCCCCCTGGGCCGTGGGGCACTCGGAGCCGGGCAATAGGGAGACGATGGGGGTAGTGGTGGCAACCCGGTCCGTGGCTTAGGGTGGTCAGGCCAGTGGCAGTCCTTTATAAGTTTTAAGTAATGTCCGACTACACCACCCGTGGATTGCGGTCAGTGCTAACCGCCGCTGCAGTGCAGACCTCTGGGGCAGATGTAAATGTGCAGCTCCGAATAGTACAACTCCCCACGGGAAGAGTAGGGCCCCAGGGCAGTGTATGATGGATGATGGAGGGGATGATTCCAACCGCGTTAGCCAGGAAACGGAGGCCTCTTAAACAGTTCAGGGTCTTTATTAGAACAGGTAAAACGACCCAGAAACAGGCCCGGCTAGGAGGGGGCCTGGATGTCTGAGAGCAAGTGGGAAGCTGGCCCTGGTCAAGATGAGGGTGTCGGCCTACCGTGCTCTCTGTGCTCCTTCTGGCTATTTCCCTTCTGGTAATGTAACAGCCCACGTTCCTGAGCTCACCGTGTCCTCTCGCCCGTATGGCTTGCAACTTGGGTCCCTTGCTACTCCCGGCCTGGTACGGCTCTGTTGGTCCCTTCTGCTGTGGCGGAGCCTCCGGGCTTCTTAGGCCAAGGAACATACAGTCCCCTGCGGACTGGTTATCTGCTGTAGGATGTGGAATCCTCACAGCCTCAGACACCAAAGTCTGGAAGATTAGTTTCTTTATCTGCCAGGACAGACTCACTTCGCCTTTTGTCCCTGGCTCGTGGCTCTCCTACTGCCACACGTCCTCTTAGGCTGCAACACAACTGTCTGTCCCGGCTCTGGGACACCTCTCAATCCAGAGACAGGTTGTCCAGTTCTCTCTAACCCTGCCCCCAGTTCCAGCTTTTATAGGGGCAGCCTGCTCCCCCTACTGGCCTGTGACAGGAGGTATTGCATGCTAATGGCCCTTGACTAGAGGGCCTCCCCTTTGCTCTCAGACACAGCTTTATTATACATTTGTGGCATCCAGGCCAGGGTGACACACATTGTGGTCCTGTTCTTGTCACAGTTTGGGCAGCGACCATTATTTCCTCTTCTCTTCTGATCGAGAAGTTCCCTTATCACTCATCTTGTAAAGTGGCACAGAGCGGTAGTCGTGACTGAACGTCTGTCTGATTTCGCTCTGGCACTTTACAGACAATGGGTGTCCCAGTCCCAGTGTGCTCTAGCGTGTGGGGTGCAGCACATTCTCTTGTAGGCCGCAGGCCTCCACTGCCTTCAGGCTTCTTTCCTCAGAAGCCGCCGCACACAATTTAGGGGACACAAAGTTCTTTGTAACAGTCAAACATATACTTGACAGTTCTAGTTCATCAGGTGGGTACAGACAGGATAAGGCACAGCAGTTCACATTATCCTCCTTCTTAGCATAACTCCTCTTCAGCCCTGTTGCTAGCTCATCCTGTATTTCTCGTCCACCTCTGCAGTGCACCCGGGACTGGCCTTCAACTTCCATCCATGCAGGTCCCTGTCCATCTTCCTTTGTACTTCAGAGTACACAAAGTGTCCGGCAGCTCCTATGCCAGACCTTAGGCTCTGGACGTGACTGGAGCGACTGCTCTGGATCCCAGTAATGCCTCCCACTGCCTGGAACAAGTGACACATGCTGCCCCTAGCAGCCCACCGCACCTGAACTTCACCTTCACTATGCACTTCACTAACTCTCACTGAACTCACACTATTCTGACTCCATGACTAAGCTGCAAGCATAGGGCGCTGTGAGACACCGTTTCTAGGCTGTCTCTTTACCGTACTCACACATAGTGATGTCTTCAGATAGTTTAACTCGACTGCAAGAAGCACATTGTTGAAGATTCAGAAAAAGATTTATTTTCTAGCAGAATACTCGATGATGTGCAAATGTACAGCAGGTAAAAAGACTTTTTTAGAAACGGGCTGGAAGCACATAAGCTTCTAACATGGCTGAAGATGGTGAATGAGGAAGAAGAATGGAGAAGAAGGGAGGGGTTACTGACATCACAGCTACATCTGAGAGAGACAGGGAGAGACAAAGGACAAACTTATAAGAAAGGAAAACCTAACTGCATAGCAACAAAACAGTAACTTAATGATAATGCAATATGGTCTGTAAGATTCCCAAATCATGGGACATGGCGCACACTATCAGGAAGTGCCCCTCTTTTTATTAACACTAGTGCCCATCCACTGCACTAGTTCTATCAATAACTATTTCCTATCTCATATACTAAACCTATTATCCTTATCCTATGTGTTATGCAATTCAAAAATTCTATAAACAAATTAGGAAATCCCAGAATTATAATAGAAACCCTAAAATACAAATGTTATTAAATCTCATTAAAAGCGGGACTAAACAAATTAGTCACACCCCTAACGATAGACCCTTATTCAGACTGCCGGAAGAGGCACTTCTCAATCAGAGGCAGGCCACACCCATTGAGTACTATATACAGTGGGTACGGAAAGCATTCAGACCCCTTTACATTTTTCACTCCTTGTTTCATTGCAGCCATTTGGTAAATTCTAAAAAGTTCATTTTTTTTCTCATTAAAGTACACTGTGCACCCCATCTTGACTGAAAAAAAACAGAAATGTAGAAATTTTTGCAAATTTATTAAAAAAGGAAAACTGAAATATCACATGGTCATAAGTATTCAGACCCTTTGCTCATATTTAAGTCACATGCTGTCCATTTCTTGTGATCCTCCTTGAGATGGTTCTACTCTTTCATTGGAGTCCAGCTGTGTTTAATTAAACTGATAGGACTTGATTTGGAAAGGCACACACCTGTCTATATAAGACCTCACAGCTCACAGTGCATGTCAGACCAAATGAGAATCATGAGCTCAAAGGAACTGCCTGTTACGATGTTAGTAGATACCCTGAAGTCCAATGGCGTGGGCCAAAAGCAGAGACTGAGACAAGAGTAGTGTGAAAGTCTATTTTAAACTCAAGTGCAAAAGATCACAGCAAACAGTTTATGAAGGTAAGTTCATTCCAAACAATACTTCTTAGAACCTAATCTGTAAGGCACGGCCTTCATTACTATTAGGGTATGTAAACGTTAACGATAGTCCAAGTTTACTTAGGTACAGTAATATGCAAACAGAAATAAGGATAGTAAGCAGACGTAGGTATTCCTCAGTTGATTGTGGACTCACGTAGTGCAGAAGAGAAGACAAACTGGAATATGGATCTGGATATTGAAGAATGCAGAAGGTGCAGCGGAGGAAACAGCGATGTCTTAAACCAGAATGAGGGAAATTATGCCAGAATGGGGACAATATGCCAGAGAGGGGCCCATGATGGGGGAAAATGTTATAGCATGAGGTCTGACCCAATTCCCAACTCCATTTGCTGAAATGCAGCCCCAAACTTACAGGACCCTTCACCGTGGTTATGCATCACTATTGACCACAGACACTCATTATTGTTCTGCTCTCCAGCCCTTCAGTGAACAAACTCCCTACAGTAACAACCACATTTTTCATATTTTGGCTCAACCGCGCACATCTTGCCAATCCCCCCCCTCCTTCCCCGTTTTCTCTGTTTTAATGCATAGTTGAGTCACTTGGCCTTGTTTTGATGTGGAAGATATGGCTTTTTCACCATAATTCTGCTATGAAGACCACTTCTGGCCAGTCTTCTCTGAACAGTAGATGAGTGAAGCTGAGTCCCACTGGTTGCTGCCAGTTCTGAGCTGATGGCACTGCTGGACATCTTCTGCTTTTGTAGGAAAGTAACCATAATGTGTCATACATCTGCTGCACTAAGTTTCCTTGGCCGACCACTGCATCTATTGACCTCAACCTTGCACATTTTCTTGTGCTTCTTCACTAGTGCTTGAATGACACATCTTGAACCCTCAATCTGCTTTGAAATTTGTGCCTTAGAGACCTTGCTGATGTAGTATAACTTCCTTGTGTATTCTTGCTCAGTCTTGCCATGGTGTATGACCAGACACCTGACTGCATTATTACAAAATCCCTGACTTTGCGCAGGTGTACCTAGAAGAATTGACGCTGTTTTAAAGTGAAAAGTTGGTCACACCAAATATTGATTGGATCTAGATTTTTCGTTTGTTCATTCACTTGTATTTTGTTAATTGATTAAATAGATCATTAACATTTCTATTTTTGAAGCATTCTTACTTTACAGCATTTTTTCTACACATTTCTAAAAATTATTTTTATGTGTCTTTTATTTGCTCATTAATAATCTGATATACCTTTTGGTATTTTGTGTATAGTTGTTTTTTTGCTGTTGGGGTAAATTGTAGGATATTGATTTCAGAGGGGTTTCCTGATCCTTTGATTGTAGGAATGAGTGGTATATATGTGCTAATAAATTAGGACAAACGTAGGAAATTTAGGAAAAAAATTGGACATATCGGCAGTAATAACATGCTGATTGTGATGTCATGAAGATGACTTGAATTTCCACCATTAAGAGAACAGCATTGCTGGTCATTTATATTAAGTAAATTGGATATTCATTCTTCTCGATTGTGATGTCATGAAGATGACTTGAATTTCAACCAATCAGAGATCAGCATGTTTCAGGTCACCCAGATAGAACAGTCCATGAAACATGAGTCACGGCCACTGTGAGGTCATAATGCTGATTAGAATTTCCACCAATCAGAAAACAGAATTGCCCAGAAGAACCACCCAGGAGGTATGAGTCATTGCCACTGTGAGGTCATAATGCTGACCAATCACAGAGCAGCCATGCCCAGATTTTCCACCAATCACAGAGCAGGCACCCCCAGATTTTCCACCAATCAGAGATAAGCAGTGGGTATAAATAGCAGCCACACCCAGATTTTCCACCAATCAGAGATCAGCAGTGGGTATAAATAGCTGCTGCCGCCTGCCCGGCTTAGCCTTGCACTGGTTGGGTCTCTCTCTTTTTCTCTCTCTTGGTATCTCCCGGTATCTATCCCTCCCCTCTCTCTTCTCTCTCTCTTTGACCCAACGGCCCTCTTAAGGGCTACCCCAAATGTGTAAAAGATAGAACCAATATTTGTGTTGTTTGTCCGTTTTATGAGCCTTTGATTAACCCCTTCCTACTCTTTGCTATATATATATATATATATATATATATATATATATATATATATATATATATTTATTATGTGCAGGTGGGCCTTAAAGGGATTTTCCAGGACAAACATTTTGATGGCTTATCCCCTGGTTAGCTCATTAATATCAGATTTGTGGTGGTCCGGCACACGGCACCTCCACTAATCAGCTGTTTGCAGCTTCGGCCGAGGTCAGATGTAAACAGTGTTGAGGAGCTGAAAAATCACTGATCTGTTCACTCTGTAGTGGCCGCTCCCTGGTGCTGCAGATCAGCTCCTATTACATGAATATTAGCTGATCTGCAGGACCCACAGTACAGTGAATGGAGCTGTGATGTTCAATCTTCACACTATTTACACTTGAGCGCTGCAATCAGCTGATGGGTAGAGCCGGTGCCGCGTGTCGGAGCCCCACCGATCTGATATTGATAACCCATCCCCAGGATAAATCATCATTATTATACTACTCATACATGAAGAAAGCGAGGTGGCACACCGATTTAATAAAATCTTCTTTTATTCCATTTCCATTAAAAATACAGGGAAGCGGCGCCTTATGCAGACGACGGCCGTTTCGCGTGTCTATCACGCTTCTACGGGTCGAGGCATATGGTCATGGGGGTGTGCAGGGGTTAAAATACTCCCGACCCCACCCCCTGCACCAAACAGCCATACAAAATGTTACAACAAAAAATACATTAAAAACAACCACCCAGGAGGTATGAGTCATCGCCACTGTGAGGTCATAATGCTGACCAATCACAGAGCAGCCACACCCAGTTTTTCCACCAATCAGAGCAGCCATACCCAGATTTTCCACCAATCAGAGATCAGCAGTGGGTATAAATAGCCGCTGCCGCCTGCCCGGCTTAGCCTTGCACTGGTTGGGTCTCTCTTTTTTCCCTCTCTTGGTATCTCCCGGTATCTCTCCCTTCCCTCTCTCTTCTCTCCCTCCCCTCTCTCTTCTCTCTCTCTCTTTGACCCAATGGCCCTCTTAAGGGCTACCCCAAATGTGTAAAAGATAGAACCAATATTTGTGTTGTTTGTCCGTTTTATGGATGGAGCGAGACATGATGTCCCAGATGTGTCCCGGATTCAGGTCTGGGGAACGGGCGGGCCAGTCCATAGCTTCAATGCCTTCATCTTGCAGGAACTGCTGACACACTCCAGCCACATGAGGTCTGGCATTGTCCGGCATTAGGAGGAACCCAGGGCCAACCGCACCAGCATATGGTCTCACAAGGGGTCTGAGGATCTCATCTCGGTACCTAATGGCAGTCAGGCTACCTCTGCCGAGCACAAGGAGGGCTGTGCGGCCATCCAAAGAAATGCCACAGAACACCAGGATTGGCAAAGTCGCCACTGGCACCCTGTGCTCTTCACAGATGAAAGCAGGTTCACACTGAGCACATGTAACAGACGTGACAGAGTCTGGAGACGCCATGGAGAGCGATCTGCTGCCTGCAACATCCCTCAGCATGACCGGTTTGGTAGTGGGTCAGTAATGGTGTGGGGTGGCATTTGTTTGGAGGGCCGCACAGTTCCCTTTATTTTTTGAGCAGTGCATATACATATATAAAATGTTCCTCCCCCACCATGTGACATACTGCATACCTCATAGGGACAGCAGTCAGGAAGCACCAGTAGTACCAGCAGCTCCCACAGTACAATGCAAATGTAGCATTCTCAGCGTGTACTGACCAATGCTGTCCACCAGGTGGCATCAGCAGGAAATTACAGGGATGAGACAAGCACTGCATGACAGCCCCGCCCCAATCTGCCCTATACCAGACACGCCCCCTACCAACGCCCCACCCCCGCTGCCATGACAACCGAATTGTTTAATGGCAGAATGAGACCTTATATGAGCAAAGAAGTAGCGGCCGGAGAGCGGGGTCCGCACAGGTGAGCGCCCCCATAACACAGTGTATGTACTGCACGTCAGCTCTATGGCAGACTGTCACCTGTGCTGGATCCAGGACGTGTTACACTTATATCTGTACAGAGACACAGAGGACGCAGCGGGGCCCTGTCGCCAGATATATATATTTCTATATATTTGTGTGTGTGTATATATACAGTATATATATATGTGTGTGTATATACAGTATATATATATATATATGTGTGTGTCTATATACAATATATATATGTGTGTGTCTATATACAGTATATACTGTATATGTGTGTCTATATACAGTATATATGTGTGTGTGTCTATATACAGTATATATATATATATGTGTGTGTGTGTGTGTGTGTGTATATATATATATATATATATATATATATATATATATGTGTGTGTATATATATATATATACAGTATATATATGTGTGTGTATATACAGTACAGAAAAAAGTTTGGACACACCTTCTCATTTAAAGATTTTTCTGGATTTTCATGACTTTGAAAATTGTACATTCACACTGAAAGCATCAAAACTATGAATTAACACATGTGGAATTATATACTTAACAAAAAAGTGTGAAACAACTGAAAATATGTCTTATATTCTAGGTTCTTCAGAGTAGCCACCATTTGGTTTGATGACTGCTTTGCACACTCTTGGCATTCTCTTGATGAGCTTCAAGAGGTAGTCACCGGAAATGGTCTTCCAACAATCTTGAAGGAGTTCCCAGAGATGCTTAGCACTTGTTGGCCCTTTTGCCTTCACTCTGTGGTCCAGCTCACGCCAAACCATCTCGATTGAGTTCAGGTCTGGTGACTGTGGAGGCCAGGTCAACTGGTGTAGCACCCCATCACTCTCTTTCTTGGTCAAATAGCCCTTACAAAGCCTGGAGGTGTGTTTGGGGTCATTGTCCTGTTAAAAAATAAATGATGGTCCAACTAAACGCAAACCAGATGGAATAGCATGCCACTGCAAGATGCTGTGGTAGCCATGCTGGTTCAGTATGCCTTCCATTTTGAATAAATCCACAACAGTGTCAGCAGCAAAGCACCCCCACACCATCACACCTCCTCCTCCATGCTTCACGGTGGGAACCAGGCATGTAGAGTCCATCCGTTCACCTTATCTGCGTCGCACAAAGACACGGTGGTTGGAACCAAAGATCTAAAATTTGGACTCATCAGACCAAAGCACAGATTTCCACTGGTCTAGTGTCCATTCCTTGTGTTCTTTAGCCCAAACAAGTCTCTACAGCTTGTTGCCTGTCCTTAGCAGTGGTTTCCTAGCAGCTATTTTACCATGAAGGCCTGCTGCACAAAGTCTCCTCTTAACTGTTGTTGTAGAGATGTGTCTGCTGCTAGAACTCTGTGTGGCATTGACCTGGTCTCTAATCTGAGCTGCTGTTAACCTGCGATTTCTGAGGCTGGTGACTCGGATAAACTTATCCTCAGAAGCAGAGGTGACTCTTGGTCTTCCTTTACTGGGGCGGTCCTCATGTGACCCAGTTACTTTGTAGCGCTTCATGGTTTTTGCAACTGTACTTGGGGACACTTTCAAAGTTTTCCCAATTTTTCGGACTGACTGACCTTCATTTCTTAAAGTAATGATGGCCACTCGTTTTTCTTTACTTAGCTGCTTTTTTCTTGCCATAATACAAATTCTAACAGTCTATTCAGTAGGACTATCAGCTGTGTATTCACCTGACTTCTGCACAACACAACTGATGGTCCCAACCCCATTTATAAGGCAAGAAATCCCACTTATTAAACCTGACAGGGCACACCTGTGAAGTGAAAACCATTTCCGGTGACTACCTCTTGAAGCTCATCAAGAGAATGCCAAGAGTGTGCAAAGCAGTCATCAAAGCAAAAGGTGGCTACTCTGAAGAACCTAGACTATAAGACATATTTTCAGTCGTTTCACACGTTTTTGTTAAGTATATAATTCCACATGTGTTAATTCATAGTTTTGATGCTTTCAGTGTGAATGTACAATTTTCATAGTCATGAAAATACAGAAAAATCTTTAAATGAGAATGTGTGTCCAAACTTTTGGTCTGTACTATATAATCAAAAGATGTCAGCAGAACATCGGATGGAGTCAGTTTATTATCTGCAATGGAGCAGCTTAACATTGTATGTACCTTTGACATTGCTATGTAGTCCAAACCATCAGAGCAGTTAAAGACCACACACTGCACGGCCAGCGCCTTGGCCAAATCTTTGGTGGTCTCAGTTTTTCCTGTGCCGGCCGGACCTTCTGGAGCTCCACCAAGATTTAGATAAAAAGCACCGATCTACCAATGAAACATGAAAGAACTGGTATGAAATATCAATAATAATTGCTAATAAGTTTCATGCATCATACAAAAGTCAAAAACATTTCTGAGCATAACCCATCACATCATAGCAGAGTCCGCTAGCATCGGTCAGTGAGCGGAGTGATGACCAGGCGTGGGGAGCTGCCCAGGTACTCATAGGCGGACTTCACATTGCAGTTGATGATTCGCACTCTCGCATTCTCATTCTCCCAGTAATAGCGGAGTTGGGCAAGCCACCGGAAGTCTGTTCATGAGAAACTCCTGAGGAATGTAGGAAAAGATAGTCAACCTCTAAGACACTGCAGAATCACAAGGGAGAGTTTCTAAAGGGAAGGCAAATGCACATACATTATAGGACAAAACTCCTAGTCACCGAATTCTGCTTTTTTCATTTAGTCCCATTGCCCACGGTGTATAACATCCGGACTCTCAGCCCCCAGTTTATAAAATCCGGCCTCTCGCCTCCCCCGGTGTATAACATCCACCCCTCGCCCCTAGTTTAGTATAACATCTCTCCCCTCGCCCCCCCCGCCAGTGTATAAAATCCATCCCCTCAACCCCACTGTATAACATCCAACCCCAAGCGCTCCATTGCATAACATCTGGCCCCCAGGGTATAACATCCGGCCCCCAGCCCCGGTGTATAACATCTGTCCCCTCGCTCCCTCCCCCTGGTGTATAACATCCGGCCTCTCGCCCCCCCGGTGTATAATATCCGTCCCCTCGCCCCAGTGTATAATATCCGTCCCCCCGCCCCTGGTGTATAATATCCGTCCCCTCGCACCTGGTGTATAATATCCGTCCCCTCGCCCCTGGTGTATAATATCCGTCCCCTCGCCCCTGGTGTATAATATCCGTCCCCTCGCACCTGGTGTATAATATCCGTCCCCTCGCACCTGGTGTATAATATCCGTCCCCTCGCCCCTGGTGAATAATATCCGTCCCCTCGCCCCTGGTGTATAATATCCGTCCCCTCGCCCCTGGTGTATAATATCCGTCCCCTCGCACCTGGTGTATAATATCCGTCCCCTCGCACCTGGTGTATAATATCCGTCCCCACGCCCCCCGGTGTATAATATCCGTCCCCACGCCCCCCGGTGTATAATATCCGTCCCCACGCCCCCCGGTGTATAATATCCGTCCCCTCGCCCCTGGTGTATAATATCCGTCCCCTCACCCCTGGTGTATAATATCCGTCCCCTCGCACCTGGTGTATAATATCCGTCCCCTCACCCCTGGTGTATAATATCCGTCCCCTCGCACCTGGTGTATAATATCCGTTCCCTCGCCCCTGGTGTATAATATCCGTCCCCACGCCCCCCGGTGTATAATATCCGTCCCCTCACCCCGGTATATAATATCCGTCCCCTTGCTCCTCAGTGTATAACATCCAGCCCTCGGACAGTATAACATCTAGCCCCTCGTACCCCTAGGGTATAACATCTGGCCCCTCGGCCTTGTATAACATTAAGACTCTCGCCCCCCACCAGTGTATAACATCAATCCCCACGCCCCCCGGTGTATAACATCCGCCCTCCCATGCTGTGTGCTGTTACTAACATATGACAGAACGGCTGGTGGTGCAGAGCTCTCTGATACCAGCGCGGTCCTGTAATAGGAGCCACCGGGGTAACAAGTCTGGATATTACATTTCTTCCCTCCTAAATCTTCCCCCATCACATGTGAGTGATATTATTAAGGAGTGGAAGGAACTGCAGCAACTCAGGAGACCCCAGAACATTACAGAGCGGGGTCACTGAGTGCTGAGGAGCAGAGGGCAGAACGCTCTCCTGACTCCATAACTGCAGAGTCCAGATCTACTTTGGTAACAACATCACCACAAACACTGCGCCCCCGCCTGGAGCTTTATGGCCGAGCAGCTGCATGCAGCCTTACATCACCAAGCACGATGCCGAGCGTCGGATGGAGTGGTGTGAAGCCGCCACCACAGGACTCTGGAGGAGACCTGTTCTGTGCAGTGACGGATCACACTTCTCTATCTGGCATCTGATGGACGAGTCTGGATTTGGTGAATGCCAGGAGAACGTTACCCTATTAACTGCATTGTGCCCGCTGGGCAGTTTGGTGGTGGAGGTATGGCCTTGTTTTTAGGGGGTGGTCTAGGCCCCTTAGTTCCAGTGAAAAGATATCTTAATGCTTCAGCACAAGACATTTTAAACAATTGTAGCTTCCAACCCTAAGGGAATAGAAGAGCAGAACTGTTTCCCACACGTTCTCAACCTCAACCCCACTAAACACCTTTAGGATGATTAATTAGAACAAATACTGGAGAATGGCAGCATAAATATGTCACCGCCACATAGGGAAGAGCAATGTCAGGCACACATCAATTACATTGCCATATGTCTGCTCAGGCTTAGAATGGCTGACCATTCGGAGAATGACATAATACCTACAAAGAAACCGAACAAAAGGTCATTAAAGGAATTGACATAAAACCCCTTTATTAGTCCATCCATGGTTATAGAACGACACTGCACAGAGGAGAGCACACACACCATTGATAGAAAATATTACAAACCGCACCTAGGCCATCCAAACCACTGACTATAAAGAAGATCAATTGTGGCAATGAGTCATATACAGGGGATGCCGACACCTACAGATGCCAAAACATTCCTATATAGGGACCACCATCTCAATATGCAGAAATGACTACTGCCCCATAGACGTCATTGTAAGTACACCCCAAGATTGCTTTACTGTGACAAGATCAATTGTGTCCTATGAAAACTCAAAGAAAAGAGGGGGGAACATAACATAGATATGGAAAGAACATAGGAATATGGTGAAATGTATGAAGGTGCTCGGCATACTGAGCTGTGATATCTGTAGAGGGACGGACTCCATATTAACATCCTGGATATGGATTAGAATAGGAGGCCATAAAAGCCCCTGTAGGTGTAATGTGGAGGGGGCACAATACCTTTCTCCATGTAGTGTATAATAAATAGAACATGGTATTGGAAAGTTTGCTGCCAGCCATGATGTTTGCACAAACCTGTTTCGATCATTTCCCTGACCACGTCACGAGCGTGCCCCTCTATGGTGACGAGAGCCCCCAATGTGCTGCGAGTCTGCTGGGACAATTTGCCTCCTCGCAAATTGCTCCAAATACCCAGATGTACCTCTATAAAACCCTGCTACAAACAGCATGGAAAACTCAATGCAGATGGATTCATTTTATGCTGGTATTATGGGAAATCCCATACAATGTCTTCCCTTATTGGTAGATATGACGAGAGTAGAGATGAGCGAATGGATTTGCAGGACTCTGGTCCAACAGTCCGGTCAGTATTCCACGGCCGCAGGACCGGAGCCCCGTGAACCGGCATCTCCGGCTCCTCTTTTGATGTCGATGTCATAGTTGTGGTGTGAGGCACAAATGACATCACGCCTGGCCGGCTAATCAAAAGAGGAGCCAGGGATGCCGGCATGTAAGAGGCGGTTAGCAAGGCTCCCATCCAACAGCCACAGACTACTAACCTGCTCTCTTAGACCAAGGTCCTGCAAATTTAGTTGCGCATCTCTAGACAAGATGCATGAATCAATGCAAAATCCCAACAATACTATGGAGCCTTTTGGGTACCTTCAAGATATTGAGCCGCTGTACAACTGCAACCCCCAGGAGAAGACCCCTGGGCAAGAACACTACATGGGCTCTTTGCAGTCTAATAACGTACTGTGAAATAAGCTGCTTGCATCTTTGGATGTGAATGTGGGTCCCCTTACCTCTGTTGCACCAATGGTATATCCCCCCCTGGAAACTCCTATAAGCTGCGTCTCTGGGTATGACAGTCTATTAGCAGGAGAACTCATGAAGTCTGTCTATGAATGTATATATATGTATTTCTCCCAGAAAATTATTACAATTACACGTTTTGTTGTTCACATGTTTATTTCATTTGTGTATATTGGAACAACACAAAAAGAAGATATTAGTCAACAATTTTGGTTCTCAAGTCCTCAGACAGTTCTCTTCTCCTCTTACTGTTCTCCCTGCTTAGTGTGGCACGTAACAACGCAAAGACTGAGTCAACTTTTCCCCTTTGTATCAGGTTTCAGGTGTGATTTTCATATTGCCCGCACCTTTTACTTGCCACAGGTGAGTTTGAACGAGCATCACATGCTTGAAACAAAATTGTTTACCCACAATTTTGGAAAGATGCCAACAATTTTGTCCGACCCATTTATGGGGTTTTGTGTGAAATTATATCCAATTTGCCTTTTTTTGTGTTGTTCCAATACATACAAAGGAAATAAACATGTGTATAACAGAAAATACACATGCAATTTTTTATGGAAAAATACTTCATTTTCTGGAACAACTTCAAGGGTGCCAACACTTCCGGCCATGACTGTTTATAGTGAAGCAACCTTGATCAGTAAAGGAGCTTATGCCGTACCTCCGGGCCACTGCCGATAGCTTCATGCACTTCACTTGTCCAGAACATGAGACACACAGAGCACGACCTGTCCCGGCCATTCCCTCACCCAGTCTTTTCTTGCAGTCGCAGGGTATGCCTTTTAAAAAAGAAAGTTAAATTACGTTGACAGAAGCATTTAAGAGAGGGACAACCTTACTAGTATTATCTAGCAAATTCATTTCTACCGATTGCAGGTAGAAGATCTGCTACCTGGCTCTATTGCAAGAGATACATCATCCACAAATCATTCACTGCCGCCAAATAATCTTATACAAATATAAAAGAACTAGATGGTGGCCCGATTCTAATGCACCGGGTATTCTAGAATAGGTATGCGGCCGACCGGGTGCAATCAGCAGAGCTGTGTTTAAATTTGGCGCCAAAATCGCTGATTGGTCGCGTTCGGCAACCGCGACCAATCAGCAAAGCGGTGTTTAAATTTGGCGGCAATATCGATGATTGGTCGCGGGCGGCGGCCGCGACCAATCAGCGAACCGTGTTAGTGAGGACTGGAGAGCGTGTTTAAATTTGGCACCAAAATCGCTGATTAGTCGCGACCAATCAGCCGAGCGGTGTTTAAATTTGGCGCCAATACTGCTGACTGGTCATGGCCGCCGACCGCGACCAATCAGCAGAGCGATGCAGAGTGGGGTTTAAATTCGGCGCCAAAATCACAGATTGGTCGCCGGCCGTGACCAAACAGCAGAGCATTCTTTAAATTTGGTGCCAAAATCGCTGATTGGTCGAGGCCGGCGACAGCGACCAATCAGCAGAGCGTTGTTTAAATTTGGCGCCAATCTCGCTGATTGGTCGCGGCTGGCGGCCGCGACCAATCAGCAGTGCGGTGTTTAAATTTGGCACCAAAATCGCTGATTAGTCGCGGCTGGCGGCTGCGACCAATCAGTAGAGCAGGGTTTAAATTTGGCACCAATAATGCTGATGGGTCTTTGCCGGCGACCGCGACCAATCAGCACAGCGGGGTTTACATTTGGCCCCAATGCTGCTGATTGGTCTCGGCCGGCGACCGTGACCAATCAGCAGAGCGTTGTTTAAATTTGGCACCAAAAACGCAGATTGGTCGCGGCCGGTGGTTGCGACCAATCAGCAGAGTGAGGTTTAAATTTGGCGCCAATACTGCTGATTGATCTCGGCCAGCGACCGCGATTAATCAGCAGAGCGTTGCTTAAATTTGGCGCCAATCTCGTTGATTGGACGCGTCCGGCGTCCGCGTCCAATCAGCACAGCAGTGTTTAAATGTGGCGGCAAGATCGGTGAATGGTCGCGGCCGCTATTTAAATGTGGCGCCCAAATCGGTGATTGGTTGCGGGCAGCGGACGCGAACAATCAGCAGAGCGGTGTTTAACTTTAGCGCCAAGATCACTGATTGGTCGGGTGTGGAGAGCGCGACCAATCAGCGAATCGTATTGGTGAGGAGCGGGGAGCGGAATCGTATTAGAGAGGACAGGGGAGCGCCCCTGCCTGTGCGGCTACTTCCGCTGCGAGAACCCGGGACATGAGCGGGCGCTCGGAGCAGAAGTATCCCGACCCGCAGCGCCGCTCCCCGGTCCCCCCTTCACACCCTAGCCGCTGATGTCCCCACAGTATCCGCAGGGTGTTACAAAGGTCCGGACATTTGTGTTCAAAATCGGTGATTGGTCGCTGGTGCTGCCCGCGACCAATCACCGATTTGGGCGCCAATTTTAAATATCGGCCGCGACCAATCACCGATCTTGGCTCCACATTTAAACACCGCTGTGCTGATTGGTCGCCGACGCTGGGCGCGACCAATCACCGATTTTGGCGCCACATTTAAATTTAAATAGCGGCCGCGACCAATTGGATGTCAGCGCCGCTCCCCGGTCCTCCCTTCACACCCTAGCCGCATGGATGTCAGCGCCGCTGCCTGTGCGGATAGTTCCGCTGCAAGAACCCGGGACATGAGTGGGCGCTCGCAGCAGAAGTATCCGGACTCGCAGCGCCGCTCCCCGGTCCTCCCTTCACACCCTAGCCACTGATGTCCCCACAGTATCCGCATGGTGTTACAAAGGTCAGGACATCTGTGTTAAAAATCGCTGATTGGTCGCTGGCGCTGGCCGCGACCAATCACCGATCTTGGCGGCAAATTCAAACACCGCTGTGCTGATTGGTCGCCGACGCTGTGCGCGACCAATCACCAATTTTGGCGGCACATTTAAATAGCGTCCGCGACCAATCAGTACAGCGGTGTTTAAATGTTGAGCCAAGATCGGTGATTGGTCGCGGCCGATATTTAAATTTGGCGCCTAAATCGGTGATTGGTCGGCGGCAGCGTCAGCGACCAATCAGCGATTTTTAACACAAATGTCCGGACCTTTGTAACACCATGCGGATACTGTGGGGACATCAGCGGCTAGGGTGTGAAGGGAGGACCGGGGAGCGGCGCTGCGGGTCGGGATACTTCTGCTGCGAGCGCCTGCTCATGTCCCGGGTTCTCGGAGCGGAAGTATCCGCACAGGCAGCGGCGCTGACATCCATGCGGCTAGGGCGTGAAGGGAGCACCGGGGAGCGGCGCTGACATCCAATTGGTCGCGGCCGCTATTTAAATGTGCCGCACAAATCGGTGATTGATCGCCGACTTGGCCCGCAACCAACCACTGATCTTGCGGCCAAAGTTAAACACTACGGTGCTAATTGGTCGCGGATGCTGACAGCGACCAATCACCGATTTGGGCGCCACATTCAAATATCGGCCGCGACCAATCACCGATCTTGGCTCCACATTTAAACACCGCTGTGCTGATTGGTCGCCGACGCTGGGCGCGACCAATCACCGATTTTGGTGCCACATTTAAATAGCGTCCGCGACCAATCCGCACAGCGGTGTTTAAATGTGGAGCCAAGATCGGTGATTGGTCGCGGCCGATATTTGAATGTGGCGCCAAAATCGGTGATTGGTCGCTGTCAGCGTCCGCGACCAATCAGCACCGTAGTGTTTAACTTTTGCGGCAAGATCCGTGATTGGTTGTGGGCCAAGACCGCGACCAATCACCGATTTGTGCGGCACTTTTAAATAGCGTCCACGACCAATTGGATGTCAGCGCCGCTCCCCGTTCCTCCCTTCACACCCTAGCCGCATGGATGTCAGCGGCGCTGCCTGTGCGGATACTTCCGCTCCGAGAACCCGGGACATGAGCGGGCGTTCGGAGCAGAAGTATCACGACCCGCAGCGCCGCTCCCTGGTCCTCCCTTCACACCCTAGCCGCTGATGTCCCCACAGTATCCGCATGGTGTTACAAAGGTCCGGACATTTGTGTTAAAAATCGCTGATTGGTCGCTGGCGCTGCCCGCGACCAATCACCGATTTGGGCGCCAAATTTAAATATCAGCCGCGACCAATCAGCACAGCGGTGTTTAAATGTGGAGCCAAGATCGGTGATTGGTCGCGGCCGATATTTAAATTTGGCGCCCAAATCGGTGATTGGTCGCGGGCAGCGCCAGCGACCAATCACCGATCTTGGCTCCACATTTAAACACCGCTGTGCTGATTGGTCGCGGCTGATATTTAAATTTGGCGCCCAAATCGGTGATTGGTCGCGGGCAGCGCCAGCGACCAATCAGCGATTTTTAACACAAATGTCCGGACCTTTGTAAGACCATGCGGATACAGTGGGGACATCAGCGGCTAGGGTGTTAAGGGAGGACCGGGGAGCGGCGCTGCGAGTCCAGATACTTCTGCTGCGAGCGCCCGCTCATGTCCCGGGTTCTCGGAGCGGAAGTATCCGCACAGGCAGCGCCGCTGACATCCATGCGGCTAGGGTGTGAAGGGAGGACCGGGGAGCGGCGCTGACATCCATGCGGCTAGGGTGTGAAGGGAGGACCGGGGAGCGGCGCTGACATCCATGCGGCTAGGGTGTGAAGGGAGGACCGGGGAGCGGCGCTGACATCCAATTGGTCACGGACGCTATTTAAAAGTGCCGCACAAATCGGTGATTGGTCGCTGTCTTGGCCCGCGACCAATGACTGATCTTGGCGCCAAAGTTAAACACTATTGTGCTGATTGGTCGGGGACGCTGACCGCGACCAATCACCGATTTGGGCGCCAAATTGAAATATCGGCCGCGACCAATCACCGATTTTGGCGCCAAATTTAAATATCGGCCGCGACCAATCACCACAGCGGTGTTTAAATGTGGAGCCAAGATCGGTGATTGGTCGCGGGCAGCGTCGGCGACCAATCAGCACAGCGGTGTTTAAGTTTTGCGCTAAGATCAGTGATTGGTCGGGTCCGAAGACCGCGATCAATCATCGAATCGTCTTGGTGAGGACCGGGGAGCGGCGCTGCCTGTGCGGCTACTTCCGCTGCGAGAACCCGGGACATAGCGGGCGCTCACAGCAGAAGTATCCCGACCCGCAGCGCCGCTCCCCGGTCCTCCCTTCCGCATGGAGGTCAGCGACGCCGGCGGTCCTTCCGCTGCTACCGGCCGGGAGATGAGCGCCTCGCGGCGCTCATCTTCCGGCTGCATCTCCATCCCGCAGATGGGTCCGTCGGTCGGGTTCCTTCTGCTGTTGCCGGCCGGGAGATGAGCGCCTTGCGCCAGTCATCTCCTGGCTGCATCGCCGCTCAGCTCCGTCCCGCAGATGAGCCGCTAACGGCCGCCATCTTTTTTTAGAAATCCCCCGGCGCTGATTGGCCGCTGCCGGACCAATGAGCGACGCGGGATTTCCTGGACAGACAGACACACAGACAGACAGACAGACGGGATAAGACGATTATATATATAGACTAGATTAGTTCCAATTAATGCTTTTGGTCTGTAGGTAGATCCGTACCATTCGTGACCGAGCAATAACATCATGCACGCTCCTTAACATGACATCTTCCCCTTGGATGAGCCACTTCTCCACGGCCCCCCGAGCCTCGGAGGTGGAGATGGTCTGGATGAGCTCTACGCGTTCCCCCTCGGTGCTGTACATGGCTTTGATGTCCAGGTTAGGAAGGAGCTCCAGCTTTGCTATGCCTTCAAAGCCCTTCTTTAGATGTGGTTGGACCCGCAGAGGATCTTTAGTCTCAGAGAGAATTTCTAGCATTTCATTGTTGTACAGGAAGAAAAAGCTAAAGCGAAAATGCACAATATGATAAAGATGTCATTAAAGTATTGGGTCAGGCGCCATTTGTATTAGTGTCTATGTGAGAAAATAGAAAAGCAAAGCTTTAAAGTAAAGATTCAGTCCCCATACACATTGGATTAAAATAGTTTAAACCTGACGATTGCAGCAGGACCGGCCTACCCACTGATGTGTATGGGGGTCTCCTGACTCTCCCCCGATAGAGGATGTCAGGGCCAGAAGGATCGGGCAGATGGGATTTCAATACCCGGTCTTTTGGTTCTCAGGGGAGATAACCCGCTGCCGGAGGTGTCCAGTACCGACTTTCTCCTCTCTCCCCATTAAAACCACATGACTGTTCAGCAGAATAGGTGGGAGTCAGGAGAAATAGCCAAATAACCATTCAGACCACGGGTATCTCATATGTCATGCGTATGGTTAGCTTAAAGGGGCTATCCAGCTTTGGGAACTTTTTTTTATTTAACTGAAATGTGTATTCCCATCTCCAGGATTCTACCCCAATATGTAGTATGCGTAATAATAATAATATTAGCAAATACCTCCAATTAGAAGTTTAGTATAGTTCTTCTGATTTGTTTTGTTGCTTACCCCATGTGCAGGGCATTGCAGTAGCTTAGGTTACGACCACTAGCAAATAACTGTCACTATATGAGTGGTCGTAACCATGGATACCGAAGCTACTGCAATGCCTTGCACATGGGGAAAGCGACATAGTGAATCAGAAGAACTATACTACACTTCTAATTGGAGGTATTTGCTAATATTATTATTATTACTACGCCTACTACATATTGGGATAGGATCTTGGAGATGGGAATACCCATTTAATTGCGAGTATTTGCGACAATTCAGTTTCATTAAAAATGTTGCACCGTTAGGCTTTTTGTTTCCTGCACATTCAGCTTTGATGTGATCTGTGGTCATAAATCGGCTAAGAGGAGCTGAAAAAAGACAGATTAAAAATAAGTCCAATAGCCAGCGCAACACAGAGCCAATAGAAGGCAAACAGTGCAAAATTATTAATGAAATCCAATTACAAAAATGATTTCAATGCGTTTAAATAAGAAAAAAAAATATTTAAGGAATATATACAATCATTGCAACAAGTGAAAGGACTATACCGTGGGAAAAAAGCCTCTTCTTCTCCAGATAGGCATTCAGCCCTTTCATGATTTTATCCAGAAGCACATTGCTGTCCTGAAGTTTCTCCAGAAGTCCGGTCAGAGAAGTGGCGCTTAAAACCTAAAACAAAGTAGATAGCCCATAAGTAAGATTCCATTATATAGTTATAGAGACTGAAAAAAGGTCACATTCATTGACTATTGTGCCAATAGTTTATATTAAAAGAAAAATTAGAACCTATTTGGATAGAAAATAGAAGATGCGGGAGGCTGGAGTCCAGGCAGTGCGGAGCCCCATAACCCGGGATCCTTGTGATGGAAGCATCAGGACACGGACTCTTGGAAAACATCAATCCTGGATGCAAGATGACCGTGCTTTCTTGTATCAGTCCACCATGAAGCATCCATTTACCTTCGGGTCTTTAACGCAATGTTTCATGATCTCTCTCCAGTTTCTGTCCACAGTCTGGAATAAGCGTCCTTCTTCAGGCATTTGCTGCATGATGTCCTCAGAAGAGAAGATTAAAGCCACTGGGTCGGCACCTTCAGCCATTCATCAATGGTTTCCTGGATCCTTATCAGTCGTTCCTCCCATTGCTTAAAGGAGGAGAGCAAAAAGTTAATTACACATAAAATGAAAAGGATAGAAAAAAAATGCTATCATTTTAGAAGATAAATTATCAATGGATATGAATTCTGAATTGTTGGACATTTGTAGGGAAAGTTTGGTGAGACTCCTTGATACCATCCCCTTTACATGTAAGCTGGAGCCGCATGTAACTTTAGCCTCGGAGATCCTAATGAAACCTTAGCTTCTGCTAATAAGCAAGTGAAGATTTTAAGCTGAGTGACAACATTTACTGTGGGTGGGAACTCCTTAATCCCTTCAGGACCGGATAATTTTTTGTTTTGCATTTTTTCCTTCCCTTCTTCAAAAAGCCATACATTTTTTAATTTTTCCATTGATATAGCTGCAAGAGGCTATGTAATGTGCTGTAGCTTAACCCCTTCCCAACATATGACATACTGTTAAGCCATATGCCATGTTCCTGCAGATGTGCAAAATTTGGACCTGGGCCCCCACCAGCATGTTGGTCAGATGTATGGGCCCTTGTAGCATTCTAGATCCGATAATGATGCGCGTGTTCGTCCCTGCCTTGGATGTTTCCCATTGTAGCCCCATCCTATAATAATGTCTCTCATTCTAGGCCCCTTCCTGGTATAATGTTCCCCATCCTGCGCCCCTTCCTGTTATAATATCCCCGATCCTGGGCCTCTTCCTGTTATAATATCCACCTTCTGTGTATAATACCCCCCATCCTGAGCCCCTTTCAGCAATAACGTCCCAATCCTGGGCTCCTTCCTGGTATAATGTCCTTGGTCCTGGGCCTCTTACTGTAATAATGTCCCCCATCCTGGCCCCTTCCTGTAACAATGTCCCCAATCCTGGTACAATGTCCCCCATCCTATAACAATGTCCTCCATCCTGGTATCCTGTCCCCCATCCTAGGCCCCATTCTGGTATAATGACCTCCATCCTTGTGCCCTTCCTGGTGTAATGTCCTTCATCCTGGCCCATGTCATGGTATAATGACCCCCATTCTGGTATAATGCTCCCTATCCTGGGCCCTTTCCTTGTATAATGTTCCCCATCCTGGGCCCCTTCTTTATATAATGCTCCCCATCCTGGGCCCCTTCCTTGTCTAATTCTCCCCACCCTGAGCCCCTTCCTTGTCTAATGCTCCCCATCCTTGGCCCTTTCCTGGTATAATGTTCTGTTGTTCTTTTGTAATACATTAAATAAACAAAAATAAATGATTCTTCTTACCTTCCTGCGCTCCCACGACATGCGGCGTCTTCTTCTGTAGCTGATTTCAGTGTGCCGGCAAGGGCAGCGCATGACGTCACTTCCATGCGTCGCTCGTGACTGGCACGCCGACATCAGCTACTGGCCTTTGATTGGCTGGCGGCATGCATTGCAGCTCAGGGACCCGGCATGTTCCTGCGCAGCAATATACTTCAGCCGAATGTGCGTCCTCAGACTGTGGAAGTGCCATACATATATGAGATGGGAATACCACTCTGCCACTGTGCGCTCCTTTATGCACTTTACCCTCCTTTTTGGCACTCTTTGTGGTAAGAGACTACCTTAAAAAATGTTTTATATGACATGTATCTGATTATTTGTGGGCAGGAGCATTATTTAGATGGATACCTGATGCATATGGCAAGTGTAAATCCAATGACTATGGAATACTTATGGATTACTTTTTGATATATTATTACACTCATTGGATTGTCTTGATATACTAACCTTATGCTATATTATCTATATTGCTCATGTCCCACTGTGACCATATGCGTGACCATATATGTATACTTTGTAACATATCTTGCTACATTGGTAATCTAATTAGTGTCTTTATACTATCCGTATTATGTCATTTCTCTTTTTACTATGTACGTTTTTTAACTTGATGGAATAAAAATTTATATATTTTACGCCAATTAACTCTTTCTTCTCCTATGTACCCATGTGTTTCATGAGTTGGCTCAGTTTGGCAAATCTGGGATATATTTCCCCCCGGATATGCCAACTTTACCCCTATAGGGTCTATTTAGTTGTATCACTCTGAGTCTATGTCTGATCCAGAGATACAATAATGAACATGAATCCTTATATATCACGGATCTTGCAGCCGCCTTTACCTGCTTGGACATAAGTGTTACATAGTTACATAGTTTAAAAGGCCGAAAAAAGACAAGCGTCCATCCAGTTCAGCCTATTTCTTGTGCACTGCAGCTATTCCGCAGCCTTGATCCAGGGGAAGGCAAAAAAAACCATGCGGTATAGGCCAATTTACATCATTGAGGAAAAATTCACTTCCCGACTCCAATCTGGCAGTCAGATTAAATCCCTGGATTAATTAACTATCACTAAGCATAAGATGTAATTTTATTGTTCTCAAGAAAGGCGTCCAGTCCTCTCTTGAACTCATTAAGTGAGTTGGACATCACCACTTCCTCTCCCAGAGAATTCCAGAGTCTCACAGCTCTGACCGTAAAGAATCCCCTTCTATGCTGGTGCAGGAACCTCCTTTCCTCCAGACGCATAGTGTGCCCCCTCGTCTTTGTCACCATCCTTGGTATAAACAGGTCATGGGAGAGATCTCTGTACAGCCCCCTGATGTATTTATACATGTTTATGAGGTCTCCCCTAAGCCTTCTCTTTTCCAACGTAAATAGGCCTAATTTGGACAACCTCTCTGGGTATTCTAGTCCCTCCATTCCCTTTATTACCTTAGTCGCCCTCCTTTGTACCCTCTCTAGCTCCAATATGTCTTTCCTGAGTACCGGAGCCCAGAACTGTGCACAATATTCTAAGTGCGGCCTTACCAGCGCTTTATACAGAGGAAGAACAATGTTCTCATCATATGCCCCTATTCCTCTTCTGATGCATGCCATGACTCTATTTGCCTTCGCAGCTGCTGCCTGACACTGGGCACTCCAATTTAATTTGCTGTTAACCAAGACGCCCAGGTCCTTCTCCATGTCAGATTTCCCCAACGGTTTCCCATTTAATATGTATGGGTGACTGCTGTTTTTCTTTCCCATGTGCATGACCTTACATTTATCGGCATTGAACCCCATTTGCCATTTTTTGGCCCAACTCCCCAATTTATCTAAATCCTCCTGTAGCTGTGCCCTATCCTCATCTGTATTAACTACGTTACAAAGTTTAGTATCATCTGCAAATATTGCTATTTTACTATGCAACCCTTCCACTAGATCATTAATAAGTATATTAAATAATATAGGGCCCAAGACAGACCCTTGAGGCACCCCGCTAGTCGAGACGCAGTTATAAAAGGAATCCAATTTGTCCGCATTAATCAACTGCAGGGCATCTTGATTGGCAAATAGATTGATCACGTTGGGGTACCAAGTGTTCAGCAACTTTTCTTCTGTCTTGGCACAAGCCAAGGATCCGCTGTTCCTCAGGGATTCACATTCTACAGGACCCCTGGACCTGACAAAGAATAAAGCACTTTATCATATTAAACCTGACAGGGCACACCTGTGAAGTGAAGACCATTTCCGGTGACTACCTCTAGAAGCTCATCAAGAGAACGCCAAGAGTGTGCAAAGCAGTCATCAAAGCAAAAGGGGGCTACTTTGAAGAACCTAGAATATAAGACATATTTTCAGTTGTTTCACACTTTTTTGTTAAGTATATAATTCCACATGTGGTAATTCATAGTTTTGATGCCTTCAGAGTGAATGTACAATTTTCATAGTCATGAAAATACAGAAAAAGCTTTAAATGAGAAGGTGTGTCCAAACTTTTGGTCTGTACTGTATATATCCACCCATATACAGTATACATATACACACATATACAGTATACATATATACACACCCATATACAGTATACATATATATACACACATATACAGTATACATATACACACCCATATACAGTATACATATATATACACACATATACAGTATACATATATACACACATATACAGTATACATATATACACACATATACAGTATGCATATATACACCCATATACAGTATACATATATACACACATATACCAGTATACATATATATACACCCATATACAGTATACATATATATACACACTTATACAGTATACATATATACACACCCAGTATACAGTATATATATATATACACACCCATATACTGTATATATATATATATACACACCCATATACAGTATACATATATACACACATATACAGTATACATATATACACACATATACAGTATACATATATACACATATATACACACATATACACACACATACCAGTATACATATATATATACACACGCCCATATACAGTATACAGTGCTGGCCAAAAGTATTGGCACCCCTGCAATTCTGTCAGATAATGCTCAATTTCTTCCTGAAAATGATTGCAATCATAAATTCTTTGGTATTATTCTCTTCATTTAATTTGTCTTCAATGAAAAAAACACAAAAAGAATTGTCCTAAAGCCAGATTGGATATAATTCCACACCAAACCTAAAAAAGGGGGTGGACAAAAAGTATTGGCACCCTTTGAAAAATCATGTGATGCTTCTCTAATTCGTGTAATTAACAGCACATGTAACTTACCTGTGGCACCTAACAGGTGTTGGCAATAACTAAATCACACTTGCAGCCAGTTAACATGGATTAAAGTTGACTCAACCTCTGTCCTGTGTCCTTGTGTATACCACATTGAGCATGGAGAAAAGAAAGTAGACCAAAGAACTGTCTGAGGACTTGAGAAACCAAATTGTGAGGAAGCATGAGCAATCTCAAGGCTACAAGTCCATCTCCAAAGACGTGAATGTTCCTGTGTCTTCCGTGCGCAGCGTCATCAAGAAGTGTAAAGCCCATGGCACTGTGGCTAACCTCCCTAGATGTGGACGGAAAAAAAAATTGACGAGAGATTTCAACGCAAGATTGTGCGGATGGTGGATAAAGAACCTCGACTAACATCCAAACAAGTTCAAGCTGCCCTGCAGTCCGAGGGTACAGCAGTGTCAACCCATACTATCCGTTGGCGTCTGAATGAAAAGGGACTGTATGGTAGGATACCCAGGAAGACCCCACTTCTTACCCCGAGACATAAAAAAGCCAGGCTGGAGTTTGCCAAAACTTACCTGAGAAAGCCTAAAACGTTTTGGAAGAATGTTCTCTGGTCAGATGAGACAAAAGTAGAGCTTTTTGGGAAAAAGCATCAACATAGAGTGTACAGGAAAAAAAAAGAGGCATTCAAAGAAAAGAACACGGTCCCTACAGTCAAACATGGCGGAGGTTCCCTGATGTTTTGGGGTTGCTTTGCTGCCTCTGGCACTGGACTGCTTGACCGTGTGCATGGCATTATGAAGTCTGAAGACTACCAACAAATTTTGCAGCATAATGTAGGGCCCAGTGTGAGAAAGCTGGGTTTCCCTCAGAGGTCATGGGTCTTCCAGCAGGACAATGACCCAAAACACACTTCCAAAAGCACTATAAAATGGTTTTAGAGAAAGCACTGGAGACTTCTAAGGTGGCCAGCAATGAGTCCAGACCTGAATCCCATAGAACACCTGTGGAGAGATCGCAAAATGGCAGTTTGGAGAAGGCTCCCTTCAAATATCAGGGACCTGGAGCAGTTTGAAGTGACCGCGGGCAAGGCCGCGCATTGGTATCTATGATCTGGCCCAGCAAGATCCCCACACACAGACTCTATCTTGACAACCGTATCTTTACTCGCATACATTTTTAACACAGCAAAGAAAAAAAAACAATAAATGACAACCGTAAATATGCACAGTAATAACGTGTACTGATAAGCTGACCCTCACTGTCCCTACTCACACGTTACCAGTCCTTTACTCCAGAAGGATGTGTCCCCCGTCGCAGGCCTGTCTGTCTTTGCAGGAAGGCGTCCCAGCCGGAGAAAAAACAGGAACAGCAGAATTCGCGGAAACAAAGGAAGGGATACTTCGGCCTCTCGCCAGAGGTCCCGCTTACAGTCTCTCTGATCCGGATAGAAGCTCTGGTGGGTCCCCTTATGTAGTCCACACTCCAGTAGCAGGGAGTGTAACAGCTGAATCCTTCAGCAGTGCAGGAGCTGGGGAAGGCTCCGAGGATATGGTGTCAGATAGAAGAAATCACGTTGAGAGTCTCTCCTGCGCCACACACGAGGGCCTGCACACCGTCCTGGCTCTTTTCACAGACCACAGCAGACTCTGCGCGCGCTTTTTCCTGCTTCCCACTTTGGTCACGTGACTCTCTAGGGCGGGACACAGGAGGCTCAGTCTTTTTCTCTGTCATCACACCCTGCGCAGGTGCAACCTCTGGCCACAAGGTGGCAACATCATCCTGTGTAATCACTTCTGTAACAGGCTCTATATCAATTATCACAGAACAGCCAGAGACGGCCAGCTCACTACAAGTTTGCCAAAGAAGAATGGTCTACAATTCCAGCAGAGCATTGTAAGAAACTCATTGATGGTTACCGGAAGCGGTTGTTCGCAGTTATTTTGGCTAAAGGTTGTGCAACCAAGTATTAGGCTGAGGGTGCCAATACTTTTGTCTGGCCCATTTTTGGAGTTTTGTGTGAAATGATCAATGATTTGATTTTTGCTTCATTCTCTTTTGTGTTTTTTCCTTGCAAGCAAATTAAATGAAGATAATAAGACCAAAGAATTTGTGATTGCAATCATTTTCAGGAAGAAACTGAGTATTATCTGACAGAATTGCAGGGGTGCCAATACTTTTGGCCACCACTGTACATATATATATACACACACATACAGCATACATATATACACCCATATACAGTATACATATACACACATCTACAGTATACATATATATACACCTATATACAGTATACATATATACACACCCATATACAGTATACATATATACACAGTATAGATATACACACACATATACAGTATACATATATATACACACACATACAGTATACATATATACACACCCATATACAGTATACATATACACACCCATATACAGTATACATATATACACACCCATATACAGTATACATATATATATACATACAGTATGCATATACACATATACAGTATACATATATATATATACATACATACATATAGAGTATCTATAATATAACGCTACAAGCGTCCCTCTGTCTGAAGCCTTTATAGTCTGCGCTAGTGCGACACGCCTGCACAGTCTGGCTCCAGACTGAAGAACGCATGGAGCCGTTACAGGTAAGAGGAGTGTATGGTGCTGGAGATCGAGGTATGCGTATACACTGAACACATACCGCGATCTCTGGCGCCATACTTACATACTTACCTGACCGGGATGAGCGCTACCGCGGCGCCTCTGTTCGGTCCAGAGTCCGGGGGAAGAGGGAGGCATTGAAATCGGCACATGCGCATAGCGCTATCCGGCGCCATTTTACTGAAGACACATTTGCAATGTGTCTTCAGCAAAATGGAGCCGGACAGCGTGGTATGAGCACACGCGTACTTCGGCGCCGCACTCCTCCCCCGGCCTCCAGCAGAACGGGAAACAGCGCTGGAGCACAGGGAAGAAAGGTGAGTATAAGTGTTTATTTTCTTGTATGTGTGTGTAGCATGATAGGGATGAGGGGTGCCATACATACCAGGATTGGGGGGTGAGGGGTGCCATACATACCAGGATTGGGGGGTGAGGGGTGCCATACATACCAGGATTGGGGGGTGAGAGGACCATACATACCAGGATTGGGGGGTGAGGGGTGCCATGCATACCAGGATTGGGGGGTAAGGGGACCATGCATAACAGGATTGGGGGTGAGGGGACCATGCATAACAGGATTGGGGGTGAGGGGTGCCATGCATAACAGGATTGGGGGTGAGGGGTGCCATGCATATCAGGATAGGGATGAGGGGTACCATGCATACCAGGATTGGGGATGTGAGGGGGTACCATAGATACCAGAATAGGGATGAGGGGGTACCATGCATACCAGGATTGGGGGTGAGGGGTACCATGCATACCAGGATTGGGGCTGAGGGGTGCCATGTATACCAGAATTGGGGGGGGGACCATGCATACCAGGATTGGGGATGAGGGGTGCCATGCATACCAGGATTGGGGAATGAGGGGTGCCATGCATACCAGGATTGGGGAATGAGGGGTGCCATGCATACCAGGATTGGGGAATGAGGGGTGCCATGCATACCAGGATTGGGGGTGAGGGGTGCCATGCATACCAGGATTGGGGAATGAGGGGTGCCAAGTATACCAGGATTGGGGGTGAGGGGTGCCATGCATACCAGGATTGGGGGGTGAGGGGTGCCATGTATACCAGGATTGGGAGGTGAGGTGACCATGCATACCAGGATTGGGGAATGAGGGATGCCATGTATACCATAATTGGGGGGTGAGGGGACCATACATACCAGGATTGGGGGGTGAGGGGACCATGCATACCAGAATTAGGGGGTGAGGGGTGCCATGTATACCAGGATTGGGGAATGAGGGATGCCATGTATACCAGAATTGAGGGGTGAGGGGACCATGTATACCAGGATTGGGGGATGAGGGGTGCCATGTATACCAGAATTGGGGGTGAGGGGTGCCATGCATACCAGGATTGGAGAATGAGGGGTGCCATGTATACCAGGATTGGGGGGTGAGGGGACCATGCATACCAGGATTGGGGGGTGATGGGTGCCATGTATACCAGGATTGGGGAATGAGGGGTGCCATGCATACCAGGATTGGGGAATGAGGGGTGCCATGCATACCAGGATTGGGGAATGAGGGGTGCCATGCATACCAGGATTGGGGGTGAGGGGTGCCATGCATACCAGGATTGGGGGGTGAGGGGTGCCATGTATACCAGGATTGGGAGGTGAGGGGACCATGCATACCAGGATTGGGGAATGAGGTGTGCCATGCATACTAGGATTGGGGGGTGAGGGGACCATACATACCATGATTGGGGGGTGAGGTGTGTCATGCATACCAGGGTTGGGGGGTGAGGGGACCATACATACCATGATTGGGGAATGAGGTGTGCCATGTATACCAGGATTGGGGGGTGGAGGGACCATGCATACCACAATAGGATGGGGGCAGCACAAATACCAGGATGGGAGACCATATACCAATAAAAATGCTCGCCACCCGGGCGTAGAACGGGTTCAATAGCTAGTACATATATACACGCATATATACAGTAATACAGCATATACATACACATATATATACTGTATATCCCCACACACACACACATATATACAGTAATACAGCATATACATACACATATATACTGTATATACACACACACATATATATATCTGGCGACAGGGCCCCGCTGCGTCCTCTGTGTCTCTGTACAGATATAAGTGTAACACGTCCTGGATCCAGCACAGGTGACAGTCTGCCATAGAGCTGACGTGCAGTACATACACTGTGTTATAGGGGGCGCTCACCTGTGCGGACCCCGCGCTCCGGCCGCTACTTCTCTGCTCATATAAGGTCTCTCTTTCTGCCATTAAATAATTCGGTTGTCATGGCAGCGGAGGCGGGGCGTTGGTAGGGGGCGTGTCTGGTATAGGGCAGATTGGGGCGGGGCTGTCATGCAGTGCTTGTCTCATCGCTGTAATTTCCTGCTGTTGCCACCTGGTGGACAGAATTGGTCAGTACACGCTGAGAATGCTCACATGGTGGGGGAGGGGCAGCTTATATATGTATATACACAGTCACAATGCAGTTAGGGTTATGTTCACACAGTGTTTATTTAAACGATTTTTTCCACATTATAAAACTCAGTGTTGTCAGGAAAAGCATTGCATGTATTTTTGATGTATGCCTCACACTAAATACATTTTTGAAGATTTTTTTTTAATCTTCCATCCTATACTCGGGCACTGGCTGTATATTGTTGAGGCCCCGGGACTTGCTTAGATCCGCTGGGTGGCATTGCCAGCTACATTGCAGTAAATGGGTGACCTGAAATCCCACATTTATCCTGTGACCAGTTAGGGACTGTTTTTTCTTAAAGAAGGGGCTCGTGTTATTAATCCCAGACAATCCATTAATGGAGTTTCCAGTAGTATAATAATGATGATTTATCCTGGGGATGGGTTATCAATATCAGATCGGTGGGCTCCGACACGCGGCACTGGCTCTACCCATCAGCTGATTGCAGCGCTCAGATGTAAATAGTGTGAAGATTGAACATCACTGCTCCATTCACTATACTGTGGGTCCTGCAGATCAGCTAATATTCATGTAATAGGAGCTGATCTGCAGCACCAGGTAGCAGCCACTACACAGTGACCAGAGCTGTGATGTTCAGCTCCTCAACACTGTTTACATCTGATCTCGACCGAAGCTGCAAACAGCTGATTAGTGGAGGTGCCACGTGCCGGACCCCCACAAATCTGATATTAATGAGCTAACCAGGGGATAAGCCATCAATATGTTTGTCCTGGAAATTCCCTTTAAGGCCCACCTGCACATACTATGTATATAATATATATATATATATATATGGCAAAGAGTGGGAAGGGGTTAATCAAAGGCTCATAAAACGGACAAACAACACAAATATTGGTTTCTATCTTTTACACATTTGGGGTAGCCCTTAAGAGGGCCGGAGAGAGAGAGAGAGAGAAAGAGAGAGAGAGAGAGAAGAGAGAGAGAAGAGAGAGAGAAGAGAGAGAGAAGAGAGAGAGAGAAGAGAGAGAGAGAAGAGAGAGAGAGGAGAGAGAGAGAAGAGAGAGAGAAGAGAGAGAGAGAAGAGAGAGAGAAGAGAGAGAGAAGAGAGAGAGAGAAGAGAGAGAGAAGAGAGAGAGAAGAGAGAGAGAAGAGAGAGAGAGAGAGAGAGAGAGACCAAGAGAGAGGAAAAAAAAGAGAGACCCAACCAGTGCAAGGCTAAGCCGGGCAGGTGGTAGCGGCTATTTATACCCACTGCTGATCTCTGATTGGTGGAAGATCTGGGTGTGGCTGCTCTCTGATTGGTGGAAAATCTGGGTGTGGCTGCTCTGTGATTGGTCAGCATTATGACCTCACAGTGGCGATGACTCATACCTCCTGGGTGGTTCTTCTGGGCGGTTCTGTTTTCTGACTGGTGGAAATTCTAATCAGCATTATGACCTCACAGTGGCCATAACTCATGTTTCATGGACTGTTCTATCTGGGTGACCTGAAACATGCTGATCTCTGATTGGTGGAAATTCAAGTCATCTTCATGACATCACAATCAGCATGTTATTACTGCTGAGATGTTCAGTTTTTTCCTAAATTTCCTACGTTTTGTCCTAATTTATTAGCACATATATACCACTCATTCCTACAATCAAAGGATCAGGAAACCACTCTGAAATCAATATCCTACAATTTACCCCAACAGCAAAAAACAACTATACACAAAATACCAAAAGATATATCAGATTATTAATGAGCAAATAAAAGACACCATCACATAAAAATAATCTTTAGAAATGTGTAGAAAAAATGCTGTAAAGTAAGAACGCTTCAAAAATAGAAATGTTAATGATTTATTTAATCAATTAACAAAATACAAGTGAATGAACAAACGAAAAATCTAGATCCAATCAATATTTGGTGTGACCAACTTTTCACTTTAAAACAGCATCAATTCTTCTAGGTACACCTGCGCAAAGTCAGGGATTTTGTAATAATACAGTCAGGTGTCTGGTCATACACCATGGCAAGACTGAGCAAGAATACACAAGGAAGTTATACTACATCAGCAAGGTCTCTAAGGCACAAATTTCAAAGCAGATTAAGGGTTCAAGATTAGAGATGAGCGTTGTTCTACTCGAACTATTCGCCAATCTCAAATTCGAGCTGTTTTGGGCGGTGTTCGAGCCGGTCGGCGAACACGAACAATTTGAGAAAAATTCGGCTGTTCGAGGTTATGTTCGATAACTGTTCGTGCACCAAAATCATAACTGGATTTTTTCTCAGTAATGATGAAAATTAATGTTAATACGCAGTTTGAGTGTACAGCGGGGTGGGGGGAGGGGCAGGGGATGGATCTCTGCAGGAACAATGAAGATCTCCATTTTTTTTTCTCTTTCCCGCATTTGCAGTGGGGAGGTGCAATCTGTCAGCCTATCAGCAGCGCACACACGGAGCGAAGTGCTTTTTTTCACACAAGCAAGGGCATGTGTGATTGGCAGTGTATGTCACATGTCCTTGCCCTATAAGACCAAGCCATTTTCCCCGTCGCCACCATTTTCTCACTGCTGCAGCTGCGTGTTAGACGGCACCGCTGTTGCTGTGTGCGCTATACCTTGTTAATTTCAAGCCAATTTTCGCACAAATATACAGATAGCTTGGGAGTAGGGACTAGTTGTGATTGCAGTTCTTTTAAGGACTAGGTTACAGCATTTCCTACGACTTTTATCAGGCAGGTCTGTGCTCTTAAATAGATAGATTGTGGGAGTAAAGACTAATTGTAATTGGAGTCCTTTTCAGGACTAGGTTACATCAGTTCCTATCAGTTTTTGCCAGGCAGGTCTGTGCCAGTGCTGTGCAAGTTTTTTTCACAGCATTTGGCTGAATCTAGCAAAGCTAATCCTTTTTGGCCTATTGCAGAGTGTGTTAGTCAGTGGAGTAGCCTATCTGTGTTGCAAGATATACCACCTGTGTATATGTAGCACCCTGAGGATTCGGCTGCTACAGGGGTATTGCACCTCAACCCAGAGGTGTGATATTCCACTCCCGGGTAAGGATGGAGTGTGGACCTGAGCTCGGTAGGCTGCATGCACTACACACATCCCATTTCCGAGGAACAGACCAACGGTACTCCCACTTAGAAATGTGCAGGTACGACCGAGTCTGTTCCTGGCTGGAGTGGGAGGGGGGTGGTACATCCCAAGTAGTGTAGGGGCAGATAGGGGGAGCAGCCTGGGTAAAGATAGGAGCTCATTGGGTGCTGGTCACCTGAGCTCACACATAGAGGGTGTATATAAGGTGGGCACCAACTAAGAACAGGGTCAGTTGCAGAGAGAAAGTCAGCGAGCAGAGGAGAAGAGGGACCCAGAGTGAGAGAGGAGAAAGAGAGACCCAGAGGGGGAACCAGAAGAAAAGGACTCCAAGAACCCAACTTAAATCCCCGGGTGAAGAGTCGGCACAGGGTACCGGAACCCAAGCTGGTGGGGGCAAAAACACTCCCCAGCCAGAGACCGGAGACCGTGGGCAGCGTTTGTCACGGTCACCCACCACATCCACCACGAAGGCATACCACGAGGAGGGTCAGGGAACCCAAGGCCAAGGGTCTCCCAACAGAAGGCCCGAGGGAGCTGGACCTGGGTGGATCAATAGTGGGGACGGCCAGAGAAAGGACAGAAGGAGAGCTCAGGGTCACGCTCCGGACTTATTTGGGAGTTGGCTGGATCCAGAACCTGGTGGACGCAGCACGGCTCGGGAGGTCACTCGAAGCTGGAGTGACCAGAACATCAGCAGTGAGTAAACATCCTAAACTGCATAACCCGACTCTGTCTCTGATTGCCGTCTACACTGCATCACCACAACTCCCATCCTCTGCACCTGATCCCCCTGAGGCTATACCCCACCCGTTGGGGGTTATATCACCAAAGCTGCACCTACACCACCAGCCTCAGCGGACCCTGCTGCAGCGGCGGCCACAGTGACCGCAACACAACGGGTGGCGTAGTCGACATTAAGAACTTAGTAACATCTGTAGGACTGCCACATACAACTGAGTTTGACACCCTGGGCACGGACCGGGTCACAGCCACTCGGAAGACTACAACTCCCATCTGATCCGGCTCCGGATATTCCCCCTAAAGAATATGGCCCAGGGGGCGCGTCATATAGAATACCAATTTTTTTACTGCACCTAGTGAAGTAAAATCTTTTGGGCATAGCATCATTCTATTAGTCCATCTATACTGACCTCCATCAGGTTGCAAACTGAATATAATTTTTTTCTGCATCTAGCTCTGAAAAAATATTTGGGCTTCTAGCGGTGTGTGGGACTTGGTCTATTAGTCCATCTATACTGACCTCCATCAGGTTGCAAATTAAAAATAATTTTTTTCTTCATTTAGCTCTGAAAAAATATTTGGGCTTCTAGCAGCGTGTGGGACTTGGTCTATTAGTCCATCTATACTGACCTCCAACAGGTTGCAAATTAAAAATAATTTTTTTCTGCATCTAGCTCTGAAAAAATATTTGGGCTTCTAGCAGCGTGTGGGACTTGGTCTATTAGTCCATCTATACTGACCTCCAACAGGTTGCAAATTAAAAATAATTTTTTTCTGCATCTAGCTCTGAAAAAATATTTGGGCTTCTAGCGGTGTGTGGGACTTGGTCTATTAGTCCATCTATACTGACCTCCATCAGGTTGCAAATTAAAAATAATTTTTTTCTGCATCTAGCTCTGAAAAAATATTTGGGCTTCTAGCAGTGTGTGGGACTTGGTCTATTAGTCCATCTATACTGACCTCCATCAGGTTGCAAATTGAATAAAAAAATTTTCTGCATCTAGCTCTGAAAAAATATTTGGGCTTCTAGCGGTGTGTGGGACTTGGTCTATTAGTCCATCTATACTGACCTCCATCAGGTTGCAAATTAAAAATAATTTTTTTCTGCATCTAGCTCTGAAAAAATATTTGGGCTTCTAGCAGTGTGTGGGACTTGGTCTATTAGTCCATCTATACTGACCTCCATCAGGTTGCAAATTAAAAATATTTTTTTTCTGCATCTAGCTCTGAAAAAATATTTGGGCTTCTAGCAGTGTGTGGGACTTGGTCTATTAGTCCATCTATACTGACCTCCATCAGGTTGCAAATTGAATAAAAAAATTTTCTGCATCTAGCTCTGAAAAAATATTTGGGCTTCTAGCGGTGTGTGGGACTTGGTCTATTAGTCCATCTATACTGACCTCCATCAGGTTGCAAATTAAAAATAATTTTTTTCTGCATCTAACCCAGCCAATAGTTTTGGCCTAATACCACAGTTTGGCCACTCAGCTCTGCTCGGTTACCATCCATTGTTTTTTTGTGCAAACAACTCCAGAGTTGTGAATTAGTTAACCACCAAAATGAGTGGAAAAAGGCCTGCTGCTGGTGGAAAGGGGAATAGGCGTGTTGGGAAGGGGAAAAAAGGTTATGTCCGTGGGGTAGGTGCAGAAGAAAGACCATCTTCCAGCCAAACTAAAATGTCTACTTCTTTTAGCGGACAATGTGATAAGATCCCTTTCTTACGGCCACGCCAATCGCTACAAATTCCAGATGAGGCACAAAAACAGCAGGTGCTTCAACGGATATCAAGTGCTCCTTTAAGTGGGCTCTCCTCCACATCAACTTCAACATCACAAATACTCCAGTCCTCAAAGGTGTCACCCAAATCGCACTTGCTTCCTCACAGCTCCCAAATCTCCAGCTGCCCGTCTGAGTATGAGGTAGAACAGATGGTTGAGTCTGCAGAGCTGTTTACTCATACTATAGCCTGGGAATCAGAGGTCGACTCCAGCGCTTCTGTGAATCCAGACGAGGAAATGATCTGTACTGATGCCCAGAATCTTTATGAGTCGGATCCAGGACCAGACGCAGAAGGTTCTGACCATAATGTAGACCCTCATTCCCAAACTGTAACTCCTGTTGGTGGAGACAATGAGGAAGACGATGATAAGACTCAAATACCTGATTGGAGCGACAACTTTAGTTTTTTGTCAGGGCAGGAACAGGTTGGCTCTGAGGACGACGGGTGTGATAACGCACAGGGTGATGATGATGAGGTCGGAGATCCCACTTACTGTCAACCCACAGTCAGCCAAGAGATGAGGTCAGCAGAGGAGGTGGAGGAAGATGCTAGTGACGACGAGGTCAGGTTGCGCCTTCCTGGACAGAGACGTAGTACTGGAAGCACGTAAACAACTGCATCCTCAAACACAACTCTGCCTCTCACCACAAGTCGTGGTGGCTCTTCAGGTCGCATGGGTGCTAAGCCTTGCATAGCCTGGGCATTTTTTCAGATCGATAAAGATGACCCAACTCGTGTTATCTGTAACATTTGTCAGCAAAAGCTAAGTAGAGGCCAAAAAATACATAGTTTGAGTACTTCATGCATGAACCGGCACATGGACATGAAGCATAAGTTGCAGTGGGAAGCTCAGTGTGCTACAATGCGGTCTAGCCGGCCGGGCCAACCACCGTCTGCCATATCTTGTGCATCCGCGGCCTCTTCATCCTCTGTGACTGGGGGGACAGCAGTCACACCTGTTTTGGGGCGCAGACCTGCCACCTCTTTACCCGCAACAGCCAGCGTGATTGGCAGGTCATCATTTTCTTTGGAGGTGGTAACACCAGCTGGTCTTGAGCGCTGTCCGACATCGATAGCACCACCTTTGGATCAAGGCAACCTAACATGTCCGCCTGCATCTTCCTCACAGACCGGCAGTTTGCCGGGGACACCCTTATCAACCCCATCTAAGCACAATAGCCAGCCCTCGGTCCCTCAGATGTGGACAAGTAAAAGACCATTTCCTCCTAGCCATGAGAAAGCTAAGAGGTTGAATTTCACCATCTGCAAGCTCTTGGCTACAGAAATGCTGCCTTTCCGCCTGGTGGACACAGAGGATTTTCGAGACCTTATGTCCGTCGCAGTGCCCCAGTACCAGATGCCCAGTCGGCACTACTTCTCAAAGAAAGGTGTGCCTGCGCTCCACCAGCATGTCGCACACAACATCACCGCTTCTTTGAGAAACTCTGTGTGTGACAGGGTGCATTTCACCACAGACACTTGGACGAGTAGGCATGGACAGGGGCGTTACATGTCGCTGACTGGGCACTGGGTAACTATGGTGACAGCAGGACAAGGGGCTGCTGTCCAAGTCTTGCCGTCCCCACGAGTTGTGCGTCAATCCTCTTTATGTCATTTTTCCTCCACTGCTTCTGCCTCCTCAACCTCCTCTCGGTCTTCCACCTGCACCCAAAGCCTGTCTGGTCATGCCACAAGCTTTCTAACTGCGCAGAAGGGATCCTGCACACCTCCTTACTATGCTGGCAGTAGGGCTCAACGTCATCAGGCGGTTTTTACATTGAAATGTCTGGGAAATGTGAGTCACACAGCTGAGGAGTTGTGGTCAGCTCTGGAGAACCAATTTCATGAATGGTTGTCTCCACTGGACCTGAAACCAGGGAAGGCCGTGTGCGACAATGCTGCAAACCTGGGTGCGGCCCTTCGCCGGGGCAATGTCACACACGTGCCTTGTATGGCTCACGTGTTGAACCTGGTTGTCCAGCAATTTTTAGCCCACTATCCCAGACTAGATGGCCTTCTGCAGAGGGCACGGTCGCTGTGTGCTCACTTCCGCCGTTCGCATCCCGCAGCTCAGCGACTTACATCTCTACAGAAGTCGTTGGGCCTGCCACTTCACCGGCTAAAATGCGATGTGCCTACCCGGTGGAATTCAACTCTGCACATGTTGCAGCGACTGTGGCAGCACCGACAAGCCCTGGTGCAATACGTTCTGACGTATAGCCTGGGCCAACGAGATTCAGAGGTGGGGCAAATCACGCTGGAGGAGTGGTCTCAGATCAGGGACCTATGCACCCTTCTGCACAGTTTTGAAATGGCGACGAAGATGTTTAGTGCTGACGATGCCATTATCAGCATGACTATTCCGGTGATTTACATGCTGGAGCACATGTTAAACAGAATTCGGAGTCAGGTGGTGGCACAAGAGGAGGTGGAGGAAGTAGAGGAGGAGGAGTTGTATGCGGAAGGGCTAACATCTGCAAGGTCCAGACGGTCGGCAGCACCAAGGCGGCAGGCATGTGAGGGTGGGGGAGATGATTTTACCAGGGCGCATGGTAGCAGCCAAACTAGTGAGGAAGGTGCAGGAGCCCAGGAAGAAGTGGAGGACGAACTGATGGAAGACTCATCAGATGAGGGAGACCTTGATCCCATTTCTGTTGTGCGAGGTTGGGGGGAGAGGACAGAGGAAGGAAGCATGATTGCTACCTCGCCACCAACACAACAGGGACTTGGTGCTCCTGGATGCGCAACACACATGAGTGCCTTCTTGCTGCACTACCTGCAACATGACCCTCGAATTGTGAGAATTAGAAATAATCCTGACTACTGGGTTGCCACACTGTTAGATCCCCGGTACAAAAGTAAATTTGCAGAAATTATTCCTGCCATAGAAAGGGATGCACGCATGCAGGAGTATCAGCAGAGACTGTTGCAGAATCTTACATGTGCTTTTCCACAAAATACCAGTGGTGCACGTAGTGAATCTCACAGTTCCAACTTGCCAACCGTGGGACCGTCAAGTGTTCAGCACTCAAACCGTAACAGAACCACAGTATCTGCTGGTAACATCAATTTTGCGGAATCATTTCACCACTTTTTTAGCCCATCCTTTGCAAGGCCACAGGAGACAAGAAGTCTGACACATAGTCAACGCCTAGAGACGATGGTACAGGAGTATCTCCAAGTAAACATTGAAGCCACGACTGTGTCACTGGACCCTTGCTCTTTTTGGGCTTCCAATCTGGATAAATGGCCGGAGCTAGCCACTTACGCCTTGGAGATCTTGTCATGCCCCGCAGCCAGCGTTCTGTCTGAACGTGTGTTCAGCGCTGCTGGTGGTGTGCTGACAGATAAGCGCACGCGGCTCTCCACTGATAATGTAGACAGACTCACGTTCATAAAGATGAACAAATCATGGATCCGAAACGACTTTTCTACCCCTGTGTCATCCTGGGGAGAGTAAAAGCTTGATGATTGGTTAAAATCACCCTACCAACCGTTTTAAGCTTTCAAATTACTAATCATGTTTATCTGTATCTTGACTGGAAAATAATTTGGGCTTTGTAGCAGTGTGCAGCACTGATCCTATTAGGCCATCTATAATAAGCTTCACCAGATTTAAAATTAAAAATAATTTTTAGCTGCATCTAGCCCGGAAAATAATTTTGGGGCTCCGAGATGCGCAAGACACATAAGTGCCTTCTTGCTGCACTACCTGCAGCATGACCCTCATATTGTCAGAATTCGAAGTAATCATGACTACTGGGTTGCCACACTCTTAGATCCCCCAAACTTTTCGATCAACCTTTTCATTTTAATAAAGACCAAAAAAATGGTCATTTTTGAAATTATAAGCATTAGCAGGTTGTTAGAAACTGAAATCAAACAGTTTTCAACTCAAAACTTTATTCTAGGTGATGTTACATTTTCACATAGGACCCCTTGTTCGAAAGGAGCTTCTGAACTCTCTCGTCCATTGAATTTGTCAGGTTTTGGATGGTTTCTGCTTCAATTGTTTTGCATGAGGACAGAATACCCTCCCAGAGCTGTTGCTTAGATGTGAACTGCCTCCCGCCATCATAGACACTCCTTTTAATGATGCTCCAAAGGTTCTGAATGGGGTAGAGGTCAGGGGAGCATGGGGGTCACACCATAAGTTTGTCCCCTTTTATGCCCATATCAGCCAGAGATGCAGATGTTTTATGTGCAGCATGAGATGGTGCATTATCATGCAGAAAAATGATCTTGCTGTGAAATACACGGTTCTTCTTCTTGAACCATGGCAGGAAGTGCTGTTTGAGAAAATCCACATACATTATGGAGTTCATCTTTAGCGCCTTCAGGGATCCTAAAGGGGCCGACAATCTCTCTCCCCATGATTCCAGCCCAAAACATTACTCCACCTCCTCCTTGTTGGCGCTGTAGCCGTGTTTGCGTGGGGTGTCCATCAACCAGCCATCCTCCACTCCATCCATCTGGACCATCGAGCGCTGCACGGCACTCATCCATGAACAAAACAGTTTTGAAATCAGTCTTCATGTAATGTTTGGCCCACTGGAGCCGTTTCTGCTTGTGTGAAGTGGATAGAGGAGGTCGACAGGATGGCATATGCACAGCTGCAAACCTCTGAAGGACCCTGCATCTTGTTGTTCGGGGGACGTTGGAGGCACAAGCAGCTTCAAAAACTTGTCTGCTGCTATGACAAGGCTTTTTTGCCGCTGCTGTTTCAACCTGACGTAATTGCCTGTAGGAAAGAGTCCTCAATTTGCCCTTATCAGCACGCACACGTGTGTACTGTGAATCAGCTACATACTTCTTGATTGCCAAGACACTTCATCCTGATCATCGCACAATGTTGATTCTAGTCATGCCTTGACCTAAACACTCCACAATTTGTTGCTTCTCAGCAGCCGACACATCCTTTTTCTTTCCCATTTTGGCAGAAAATGTAGGCTGCTTAATAATGTGAGAGAGCCTTCTTAAGTAGTCTTGCCTTTCATTGGACACACCTGACAAACTAATTAGCACAGGTGTCTGCAATTGCTTACAGTGATATAAAGAGCCCTGACACACATCACCATCAATGAGTTTAACTGACAAACAAACAAATTCTTCCCTTATCACTCCTAAACACTTTTTGCATAATAATTTGGAACGCGGTGTACATGTGCTTTTCCACAAAACACCAGTGGTTCACGTAGTGAATCTTACAGTTCTAACTTGCCAACCGTGGTCTGTATGGAGTTGTTCAATAAAGGGCCCAAAATTAAGATAACATAGATGGGAGAGGTCTCTATGAATAGGAATTCCTAAGTATTTGATACCCTGTGAGGGCCAGGCAAAGGGAAAGTTGGACTGGATGGAATCCTATATGGATTTAGGGAGGGAGACATCGAGGGCCTCAGACTTCGCTGCATTGATTTTAAAATTTTACCATGTAACAAAGTGATCTATTTCAGCCATAACAGCATGGATGGATATATGTGATTGAGTGATATATACTAGGACATCATCAGCAAATAGAGAGCACTTGTACTCGGTGCCTCCCACCTCAATCCACCTAATATTGGGGTTATGGCGAATTGATGAGAGCAGGTGCTCCGTCACTAGGATGTATAAGAGAGGGGACAGAGGACATCCCTGCCTTGTCCCATTGGTGATTGTGAAAGGTGATGAAAATGTTCTGACGCACCCCCTGGGCCTTGGGACACCCGGAGCCGGACCCTTTTTGGTGGATGCTGGTGGTTGTAGTCTTCGTGGCGGCGATCCGGTTCCGTGGCTCAGGGCGGTCAAACCAGTGGCGGAACTATTTATGTGGTTTTGATGTTTAAATGTCCGACTACGCCACCCGTGGATTGCGGTCAGAGTGAACCGCCGCTACAGGGCAGACCGCTAAGGCTGGTGTTGTGGGTGCAGCAGAGCGTAGCATAACTCCCCACGGGAGGAGTATAGCCTCAGGGCAGTGTATGCGGAGGATGGGGGTGATGGTGCAGGGCAGCAGCAGTAACGACACGGAGTCAGTGATGCAGTCCAGGGCCTTTACTCACAGTTCTTATTATCCAGACCACGTCTGCAGGTAACGGCTGCCCACGTCGTACTGTGCTCACCAGGTGAGGGGCTCAGACAACTCCCAGATAACTTTGGAGCGCTTCACAGGACCCCCTTTGTGTGTCCTTTGTCTGGCCTTTCTTACCAACACTTCTGTCCGGCTGCCTCGGGCCTCCTCTTGGTAAACTTGGCGCCAGTTTCCCTGACCCTATGTGGTGCCTTCCTAGCGGGTGGAGCAAGGGGCTGCGCCACATAAAATGTCAGAGCCTCCGGTTTCTAGCTGAGGGTCGTTTCCTGCCTCCACTAGTTCGGGGACCGGTCTCCCCCTTTGGCCTGACCCCTCCACGCAGGTGGATTCGGGCGTGCGGTGGCGACTCGCCCGTCCGCACCCCTGGGATCCCTTCATTCCTCGTTCCTGGAGCCTTCTCCGCTCCTCTTCCTTCCTTCTCCCTCTTGCAGGCCTGGGCCTCTGTTACTAGGCCCGCCTCCGGAGCAGAGCTCATGCAGAGCCCCTGCTCCCTGCCACTTCTGCTCAGACTTCTCTGCACTGAACTAAGATGGTGCCCACCTTTTATACTCCCTTCTCAATGCACCCAGGAACTGCTTCCTCCCTGCTCCTGCACTGCAGGGTTCCCCTTCCTCAGTGTTCCCTCCCCCCACTCCAGCCAGGGACAGGGACTGTCATGCCCATCTCAGGGGCATATTGGTCGCCCTGCCCCACGGCAATGTGGTGTAATGCATGCAGGTGTCGGGTCCTGATCCACACTCCATCCTTATCTGAGAGTGAGATATCACACCTCTGGGTGAGGTGCAATACGTCTGTAGCAACCGAGCCCTCGGTGCTACAGTTCCATTTATCTTCAGCCTAGGTGACGTATTGTGATACAGGGCCGTGATTTTGGCTATAAAAGGGTCCCCTAGACCCCTACCCCAAGCTTTTTAAGAGAATCATATATGGCGTGCCAGGAGACTCTATGGAATGCTTTCTCAGCATCCAACGAGAGTATCTACTTACAAATTTTTAACTGCATCTAGCCCAGGAAATACTTTGTGCCTAGTAGCAGTGTCTGCTAGTCAGCGGATTATCCCGGCTGTTAAGCAAGCTACACCACCTGTAGTTTGGACACTTAATTTTTTCAAAGGAAATGCTTCGGGACCACGGGATACTTAGTGAAGAGCATCAGGAGGCACCCCAAGGCATAGGGGCTGGGACTGGCACTAGGATGCCTTGCGGTGGACAGCCGAGCTCGATCCTTATAAAAGCTTTTTAACTGCAGCAGCTTTAGTGGACGCTACTGGAGCTGGAATTACGCGGCTGCTGGCATGAGACTTGCCCTCCAATAGATCCTTGTAAATGGATTTAAAGTGTATTCATTCAAATTAGAGAGACAATTTAAATTAAAAAGCTTAGAGCTGCCTCCACCACAGGGGGGCTCTCTCGACCCACCAGCGGACAGGCACCAGTATTGGGAGAGGGGGGCTGGCCGTCAGGGTTCACCGCGGCTCTGGCACAAACCCGGCGACACGGAGGTGGCACGGGCAGGAGCGGACTGGCCGTCTCGGCTTCTCACTTTTTGGATTTTAGAAGGGCATGACATGCCTATATCTGTGTCTCCCCCTCCTTTTACTCCTCCACCTCTTTTCTTTTCGCATGACTATATGTACTTGTCACTTTTCCATGTGTTAGTTGTGTCTTCTGAGCAGTTTGTCAGCTTTTGGACACCTTTGAAGGTGTTTTCTATGTGTTTCTATGTGTTTTTGTTTGCCTGCCATTGGTTTTAACGGTGTTCGAAGGTGTTCGACGAACAGTTCGACGAACAGTTCGGCGAACACACGGGTGTTCGACGAACCGAACCGAACTCGAACACTACGGGGGTGGCTCAACACTAATAAGGACGTCCTCTGTACGGTAACTTCAATTTAGATGTCTCAGTACAGAGGTGACTAGATCAGAGTTGCTGTAGTGAGATTCATAGTTTGTGTGCACCGTACTGTGTATAAGGACGTCCTCTGTACAGTAACTTCAGTATAGATGTCTCAGTACAGAGGTGACTAGATCAGAGTTGCTGTACTGAGATTCATAGTTTCTGTGCACTGTACTGTGTATAAGGACGTCCTCTGTACAGTAACTTCAGTCTAGATGTCTCAGTACAGAGGTGACTAGTTGGGAGTTGCTGTACTGAGATTCATAGTTTGTGTGCACCGTACTGTGTATAAGGACGTCCTCTGTACAGTAACCTCAATCTAGATGTCTCAGTACAGAGGTGACTAGATCAGAGTTGCTGCACTGAGGTCCATGATTTCTGTGCACTGTACTGTGTATAAGGACGTCCTCTATACAGTAACTTCAGTCTAGTTGTCTCAGTACAGAGGTAACTAGATCAGAGTTGCTGCAGTAAGGTTCATGATCTCTGTGCATTGTACTGTGTATAAGAATGTCCTCTGTATGGTAACCTCAATCTAGATGTCTCAGTACAGAGGTGACTAGATGGGAGTTGCTGTACTGAGATTCATAGTTTCTGTGCACTGTACTGTGTATAAGGACGTCCTCTGTACAGTAACTTCAGTCTAGTTGTCTTAGTACAGAGGTAACTAGATCAGAGTTGCTGTACTGAGGTCCATGATTTCTGTGCACTGTACTATGTATAAGGACGTCCTCTATACAGTAACTTCAGTCTAGATGTCTCAGTACAGAGGTGACTAGATCGGAGTTGCTGTACTGAGGTCCATGATTTCTGTGCACTGTACTGTGTATAAGAACGTCCTCTGTACAGTAACCTCATTCTAGATGTCTCAGTACAGAGGTGACTAGATCAGAGTTGCTGTACTGAGATTCATAGTTTGTGTGCACCGTACTGTGTATAAGGACGTCCTCTGTACAGTAACTTCAGTATAGATGTCTCAGTACAGAGGTGACTGGATCGGAGTTGCAGCACTGAGGTCCATGATCTCTGTGCACTGTACTGTGTATAAGGACGTCCTCTGTACAGTAACTCCATTCTAGATGTCTCAGTACAGAGGTGACTAGATCAGAGTTGCTGTAGTGAGATTCATAGTTTGTGTGCACCGTACTGTGTATAAGGACGTCATCTGTACAGTAACTTCAGTATAGATGTCTCAGTACAGAGGTGACTAGATCAGAGTTGCTGTAGTGAGATTCATAGTTTGTGTGCACCGTACTGTGTATAAGGACGTCCTCTGTAAAGGTATTTCAGTATAGTTGTCTCAGTACAGAGGTAACTAGATCAGAGTTGCTGTACTGAGATACCTAGTTTGTGTGCACCGTACTGTGTATAAGGACGTCCTCTGTACGGTAACTTCAATTTAGATGTCTCAGTACAGAGGTGACTAGATCAGAGTTGCTGTAGTGAGATTCATAGTTTGTGTGCACCGTACTGTGTATAAGGACGTCCTCTGTACAGGTATTTCAGTATAGTTGTCTCAGTACAGAGGTAACTAGATCAGAGTTGCTGTACTGAGATTCATAGTTTGTGTGCACCGTACTGTGTATGAGGACGTCCTCTGTACATTAACCTCATTCTAGATGTCTCAGTACAGAGGTGACTAGATCGGAGTTGCTGTACTGAGGTCCATGATCTCTGTGTACTGTACTGTGTATAAGGACGTCCTCTGTACAGTAACTTCAATCTAGATGTCTCAGTACAAAGGTGATTAGATCAGAGTTGCTGCAGTAAGGTTCATGATCTCTGTGCACCGTACTGTGTATAAGGACGTCCTCTGTACGGTAACTTCAATTTAGATGTCTCAGTACAGAGGTGACTAGATCAGAGTTGCTGTACTGAGATTCATAGTTTGTGTGCACCGTACTGTGTATGAGGACGTCCTCTGTACATTAACCTCATTCTAGATGTCTCAGTACAGAGGTGACTAGATCGGAGTTGCTGTACTGAGGTCCATGATCTCTGTGTACTGTACTGTGTATAAGGACGTCCTCTGTACAGTAACTTCAATCTAGATGTCTCAGTACAAAGGTGATTAGATCAGAGTTGCTGCAGTAAGGTTCATGATCTCTGTGCACTGTACTGTGTATAAGGACGTCCTCTGTACAGTAACTTCAGTCTAGATGTCTCAGTACAGAGGTGACTAGATCAGAGTTGCTGTACTGAGATTCATAGTTTGTGTGCACCGTACTGTGTATAAGGACGTCCTCTGTACAGTAACTTCAGTCTAGTTGTCTTCGTAAAGAGGTGACTAGATCAGAGTTGCTGTACTGAGATTCATAGTTTGTGTGCACTGTACTGTGTATAAGGACGTCCTCTGTACAGTAACCTCAATCTAGATGTCTCAGTACAGAGGTGACTAGATCAGAGTTGCTGCAGTAAGTTTCATGATTTCTGTGCACTGTACTGTGTATAAGGACGTCCTCTGTGCAGTAACTTCAGTCTAGATGTCTCAGTACAGAGGTAACTAGATCAGAGTTGCTGTACAGAGATTCATAGTTTGTGTGCACCGTACTGTGTATAAGGACGTCCTCTATACAGTAACTTCAGTATAGATGTCTCAGTACAGAGGTGACTAGATCAGAGTTGCTGTAGTGAGATTCATAGTTTCTGTGCACCGTACTGTGTATAAGGACGTCCTCTGTACAGTAACCTTAGTCTAGATGTCTCAGTACAGAGGTGACTGGATCGGAGTTGCAGCACTGAGGTCCATGATCTCAGTGCACTGTACTGTGTATAAGGACGTCCTCTGTACAGTAACTTCAATTTAGATGTCTCAGTACAGAGGTGACTAGATCAGAGTTGCTGTAGTGAGATTCATAGTTTGTGTGCACCGTACTGTGTATAAGGACGTCATCTGTACAGTAACTTCAGTATAGATGTCTCAGTACAGAGGTGACTAGATCAGAGTTGCTGTACTGAGATTCATAGTTTCTGTGCACTGTACTGTGTATAAGGACGTCCTCTGTACAGTAACTTCAGTCTAGTTGTCTCAGTACAGAGGTTACTAGATCAGAGTTGCTGTACTGAGATTCATAGTTTGTGTGCACTGTACTGTGTATAAGGACGTCCTCTGTACAGTAACTTCAGTTTAGATGTCTCAGTACAGAGGTGACTAGTTGGGAGTTGCTGTACTGAGATTCATAGTTTGTGTGCACCGTACTGTGTATAAGGACGTCCTCTGTACAGTAACCTCAATCTAGATGTCTCAGTACAGAGGTGACTAGATCAGAGTTGCTGCACTGAGGTCCATGATTTCTGTGCACTGCACTGTGTATAAGGACGTCCTCTATACAGTAACTTCAGTCTAGTTGTCTCAGTACAGAGGTAACTAGATCAGAGTTGCTGCAGTAAGGTTCATGATCTCTGTGCATTGTACTGTGTATAAGAATGTCCTCTGTATGGTAACCTCAATCTAGATGTCTCAGTACAGAGGTGACTAGATGGGAGTTGCTGTACTGAGATTCATAGTTTCTGTGCACTGTACTGTGTATAAGGACGTCCTCTGTACAGTAACTTCAGTCTAGTTGTCTTAGTACAGAGGTAACTAGATCAGAGTTGCTGTATTGAGGTCCATGATTTCTGTGCACTGTACTATGTATAAGGACGTCCTCTATACAGTAACTTCAGTCTAGATGTCTCAGTACAGAGGTGACTAGATCGGAGTTGCTGTACTGAGGTCCATGATTTCTGTGCACTGTACTGTGTATAAGAACGTCCTCTGTACAGTAACCTCAATCTAGATGTCTCAGTACAGAGGTGACTAGATCAGAGTTGCTGTACTGAGATTCAAAGTTTGTGTGCACCGTACTGTTTATAAGGACGTCCTCTGTACAGTAACTTCAGTATAGATGTCTCAGTACAGAGGTGACTAGATCGGAGTTGCAGCACTGAGGTCCATGATCTCTGTGCACTGTACTGTGTATAAGGACGTCCTCTGTACAGTAACTCCATTCTAGATGTCTCAGTACAGAGGTAACTAGATCAGAGTTGCTGTACTGAGATTCATAGTTTGTGTGCACCGTACTGTGTATAAGGACGTCCTCTGTACGGTAACTTCAATTTAGATGTCTCAGTACAGAGTTGACTAGATCAGAGTTGCTGCAGTAAGGTTCATGATCTCTGTGCACTGTACTGTGTATAAGGACGTCCTCTGTACAGTAACTTCAGTCTAGTTGTCTCAGTACAGAGGTAACTAGATCAGAGTTGCTGTACTGAGATTCCTAGTTTGTGTGCACCGCACTGTGTATAAGGACGTCCTCTGTACAGGTATTTCAGTATAGTTGTCTCAGTACAGAGGTAACTAGATCAGAGTTGCTGTACTGAGATTCATAGTTTGTGTGCACCGTCCTGTGTATGAGGACGTCCTCTGTACAGTAACCTCAATCTAGATGTCTCAGTACAGAGGTGACTAGATCAGAGTTGCTGCAGTAAGGTTCATGATTCTGTGCACTGTACTGTGTATAAGGACTTCCTCTGTACAGTAACTTCAGTCTAGATGTCTCAGTACAGAGGTGACTAGATCAGAGTTGCTGCAGTAAGGTTCATGATTTCTGTGCACTGTACTGTGTATAAGGACGTCCTCTGTACAGTAACTTCAGTCTTGATGTCTCAGTACAGAGGTGACTAGATCGGAGTTGCTGTACTGAGGTCCATGATCTCTGTGTACTGTACTGTGTATAAGGACATCCTCTGTACAGTAACTTCAGTCTATTTGTCTCAGTACAGAGGTAACTAGATCAGAGTTGCTGTACTGAGATTCATAGTTTGTGTGCACTGTACTGTGTATAAGGACGTCCTCTGTACAGTAACTGCAGTCTAGATGTCTCAGTACAGAGGTGACCAGATCAGAGTTGCTGTACTGAGATTCATAGTTTGTGTGCACTGTACTGTTTATAAGGACGTCCTCTGTACAGTAACTTCAATGTAGATGTCTCAGTACAGAGGTGACTAGATCAGAGTTGCAGCACTGAGGTCCATGATCTCTGTGCACTGTACTGTGTATAAGGACGTCCTCTGTACGGTAACTTCAATTTAGATGTCTCAGTACAGAGGTGACTAGATCAGAGTTGCTGTAGTGAGATTCATAGTTTGTGTGCACCGTACTGTGTATAAGGACGTCCTCTGTACAGTAACTTCAGTATAGATGTCTCAGTACAGAGGTGACTAGATCAGAGTTGCTGTACTGAGATTCATAGTTTCTGTGCACTGTACTGTGTATAAGGACGTCCTCTGTACAGTAACTTCAGTCTAGTTGTCTCAGTAGACATGTGACTAGATCAGAGTTGCTGTACTGAGATTCATAGTTTGTGTGCACTGTACTGTGTATAAGGACGTCCTCTGTACAGTAACTTCAGTCTAGTTATCTCAGTACAGAGGTTACTAGATCAGAGTTGCTGTACTGAGATTCATAGTTTGTGTGCACTGTACTGTGTATAAGGACGTCCTCTGTACAGTAACTTCAGTCTAGATGTCTCAGTACAGAGGTGACTAGTTGGGAGTTGCTGTACTGAGATTCATAGTTTGTGTGCACCGTACTGTGTATAAGGACGTCCTCTGTACAGTAACCTCAATCTAGATGTCTCAGTACAGAGGTGACTAGATCAGAGTTGCTGCACTGAGGTCCATGATTTCTGTGCACTGTACTGTGTATAAGGACGTCCTCTATACAGTAACTTCAGTCTAGTTGTCTCAGTACAGAGGTAACTAGATCAGAGTTGCTGCAGTAAGGTTCATGATCTCTGTGCATTGTACTGTGTATAAGAACGTCCTCTGTATGGTAACCTCAATCTAGATGTCTCAGTACAGAGGTGACTAGATGGGAGTTGCTGTACTGAGATTCATAGTTTCTGTGCACTGTACTGTGTATAAGGACGTCCTCTGTACAGTAACTTCAGTCTAGTTGTCTTAGTACAGAGGTAACTAGATCAGAGTTGCTGTACTGAGGTCCATGATTTCTGTGCACTGTACTATGTATAAGGACGTCCTCTATACAGTAACTTCAGTCTAGATGTCTCAGTACAGAGGTGACTAGATCAGAGTTGCTGCAGTAAGATTCATGATTTCTGTGCACTGTACTGTGTATAAGGACGTCCTCTGTACAGTAACTTCAGTCTAGATGTCTCAGTACAGAGGTGACTAGATCGGAGTTGCTGTACTGAGGTCCATGATCTCTGTGTACTGTACTGTGTATAAGGACATCCTCTGTACAGTAACTTCAGTCTATTTGTCTCAGTACATAGGTAAGTAGATCAGAGTTGCTGTACTGAGATTCATAGTTTGTGTGCACTGTACTGTGTATAAGGACGTCCTCTGTACAGTAACTTCAATCTAGATGTCTCAGTACAGAGGTGACTAGATCGGAGTTGCTGTACTGAGGTCTATGATATCTGTGCACTGTACTGTGTATAAGGACGTCCTCTGTACAGTAACTTCAGTATATTTGTCTCAGTACAGAGGTAACTAGATCAGAGTTGCTGTACTGAGATTCATAGTTTGTGTGCACCCTACTGTGTATAAGGACGTCCTCTGTACAGTAACTTCAGTCTAGATGTCTCAGTACAGAGGTGACTAGATCGGAGTTGCTGTACTGAGGTCCATGATCTCTGTGCACCGTACTGTGTATAAGGACGTCCTCTGTACAGTAACTTCAGTCTAGATGTCTCAGTACAGAGGTGACTAGATCAGAGTTGCTGTACTGAGATTCATAGTTTGTGTGCACCCTACTGTGTATAAGGACGTCCTCTGTACATTAACCTCATTCTAGATGTCTCAGTACAGAGGTGACTAGATCGGAGTTGCTGTACTGAGGTCCATGATCTCTGTGCACCGTACTGTGTATAAGGACGTCCTCTGTACAGTAACCTCAATTTAGATGTCTCAGTACAGAGGTGACTAGATCAGATTTGCTGCAGAAAGGTCCATGATCTCTGTGCACTGTACTGTGTATAAGGACGTCCTCTGTACAGTAACTTCAGTCTAGATGTCTCAGTACAGAGGTGACTAGATCAGAGTTGCTGTACTGAGATTCATAGTTTGTGTGCACTGTACTGTGTATAAGGACGTCCTCTGTACAGTAACTTCAATTTAGATGTCTCAGTACAGAGGTGACTAGATCAGAGTTGCAGCACTGAGGTCCATGATCTCTGTGCACTGTACTGTGTATAAGGACGTCCTCTGTACGGTAACTTCAATTTAGATGTCTCAGTACAGAGGTGACTAGATCAGAGTTGCTGTAGTGAGATTCATAGTTTCTGTGCACCGTACTGTGTATAAGGACGTCCTCTGTACAGTAACCTTAGTCTAGATGTCTCAGTACAGAGGTGAGTGGATCGGAGTTGCAGCACTGAGGTCCATGATCTCTGTGCACTGTACTGTGTATAAGGACATCCTCTGTACAGTAACTTCAATTTAGATGTCTCAGTACAGAGGTGACTAGATCAGAGTTGCTGTAGTGAGATTCATAGTTTGTGTGCACCGTACTGTGTATAAGGACGTCATCTGTACAGTAACTTCAGTATAGATGTCTCAGTACAGAGGTGACTAGATCAGAGTTGCTGTACTGAGATTCATAGTTTCTGTGCACTGTACTGTGTATAAGGACGTCCTCTGTACAGTAACTTCAGTCTAGTTGTCTCAGTACAGAGGTTACTAGATCAGAGTTGCTGTACTGAGATTCATAGTTTGTGTGCACTGTACTGTGTATAAGGACGTCCTCTGTACAGTAACTTCAGTTTAGATGTCTCAGTACAGAGGTGACTAGTTGGGAGTTGCTGTACTGAGATTCATAGTTTGTGTGCACCGTACTGTGTATAAGGACGTCCTCTGTACAGTAACCTCAATCTAGATGTCTCAGTACAGAGGTGACTAGATCAGAGTTGCTGCACTGAGGTCCATGATTTCTGTGCACTGTACTGTGTATAAGGACGTCCTCTATACAGTAACTTCAGTCTAGTTGTCTCAGTACAGAGGTAACTAGATCAGAGTTGCTGCAGTAAGGTTTATGATCTCTGTGCATTGTACTGTGTATAAGAATGTCCTCTGTATGGTAACCTCAATCTAGATGTCTCAGTACAGAGGTGACTAGATGGGAGTTGCTGTACTGAGATTCATAGTTTCTGTGCACTGTACTGTGTATAAGGACGTCCTCTGTACAGTAACTTCAGTCTAGTTGTCTTAGTACAGAGGTAACTAGATCAGAGTTGCTGTATTGAGGTCCATGATTTCTGTGCACTGTACTATGTATAAGGACGTCCTCTATACAGTAACTTCAGTCTAGATGTCTCAGTACAGAGGTGACTAGATCGGAGTTGCTGTACTGAGGTCCATGATTTCTGTGCACTGTACTGTGTATAAGAACGTCCTCTGTACAGTAACCTCAATCTAGATGTCTCAGTACAGAGGTGACTAGATCAGAGTTGCTGTACTGAGATTCAAAGTTTGTGTGCACCGTACTGTTTATAAGGACGTCCTCTGTACAGTAACTTCAGTATAGATGTCTCAGTACAGAGGTGACTAGATTGGAGTTGCTGTACTGAGGTACATGATCTCTGTGCACTGTACTGTGTATAAGGACGTCCTCTGTACAGTAACTCCATTCTAGATGTCTCAGTACAGAGGTAACTAGATCAGAGTTGCTGTACTGAGATTCATAGTTTGTGTGCACCGTACTGTGTATAAGGACGTCCTCTGTACAGGTATTTCAGTATAGTTGTCTCAGTACAGAGCTAACTAGATCAGAGTTGCTGTACTGAGATTCATAGTTTGTGTGCACCGTCCTGTGTATGAGGACGTCCTCTGTACAGTAACCTCAATCTAGATGTCTCAGTACAGAGGTGACTAGATCAGAGTTGCTGCAGTAAGGTTCATGATTTCTGTGCACTGTACTGTGTATAAGGACTTCCTCTGTACAGTAACTTCAGTCTAGATGTCTCAGTACAGAGGTGACTAGATCAGAGTTGCTGCAGTAAGGTTCATGATTTCTGTGCACTGTACTGTGTATAAGGACGTCCTCTGTACAGTAACTTCAGTCTTGATGTCTCAGTACAGAGGTGACTAGATCGGAGTTGCTGTACTGAGGTCCATGATCTCTGTGTACTGTACTGTGTATAAGGACATCCTCTGTACAGTAACTTCAGTCTATTTGTCTCAGTACAGAGGTAACTAGATCAGAGTTGCTGTACTGAGATTCATAGTTTGTGTGCACTGTACTGTGTATAAGGACGTCCTCTGTACAGTAACTTCAGTCTAGATGTCTCAGTACAGAGGTGACCAGATCAGAGTTGCTGTACTGAGATTCATAGTTTGTGTGCACTGTACTGTTTATAAGGACGTCCTCTGTACAGTAACTTCAATGTAGATGTCTCAGTACAGAGGTGACTAGATCAGAGTTGCAGCACTGAGGTCCATGATCTCTGTGCACTGTACTGTGTATAAGGACGTCCTCTGTACGGTAACTTCAATTTAGATGTCTCAGTACAGAGGTGACTAGATCAGAGTTGCTGTAGTGAGATTCATAGTTTGTGTGCACCGTACTGTGTATAAGGACGTCCTCTGTACAGTAACTTCAGTATAGATGTCTCAGTACAGAGGTGACTAGATCAGAGTTGCTGTACTGAGATTCATAGTTTCTGTGCACTGTACTGTGTATAAGGACGTCCTCTGTACAGTAACTTCAGTCTAGTTGTCTCAGTAGACATGTGACTAGATCAGAGTTGCTGTACTGAGATTCATAGTTTGTGTGCACTGTACTGTGTATAAGGACGTCCTCTGTACAGTAACTTCAGTCTAGTTATCTCAGTACAGAGGTTACTAGATCAGAGTTGCTGTACTGAGATTCATAGTTTGTGTGCACTGTACTGTGTATAAGGACGTGCTCTGTACAGTAACTTCAGTCTAGATGTCTCAGTACAGAGGTGACTAGTTGGGAGTTGCTGTACTGAGATTCATAGTTTGTGTGCACCGTACTGTGTATAAGGACGTCCTCTGTACAGTAACCTCAATCTAGATGTCTCAGTACAGAGGTGACTAGATCAGAGTTGCTGCACTGAGGTCCATGATTTCTGTGCACTGTACTGTGTATAAGGACGTCCTCTATACAGTAACTTCAGTCTAGTTGTCTCAGTACAGAGGTAACCAGATCAGAGTTGCTGCAGTAACGTTCATGATCTCTGTGCATTGTACTGTGTATAAGAACGTCCTCTGTATGGTAACCTCAATCTAGATGTCTCAGTACAGAGGTGACTAGATGGGAGTTGCTGTACTGAGATTCATAGTTTCTGTGCACTGTACTGTGTATAAGGACGTCCTCTGTACAGTAACTTCAGTCTAGTTGTCTTAGTACAGAGGTAACTAGATCAGAGTTGCTGTACTGAGGTCCATGATTTCTGTGCACTGTACTATGTATAAGGACGTCCTCTATACAGTAACTTCAGTCTAGATGTCTCAGTACAGAGGTAACTAGTTCAGAGTTGCTGTACTGAGATTCATAGTTTGTGTGCACCGTACTGTGTATGAGGACGTCCTCTGTACAGTAACCTCAATCTAGATGTCTCAGTACAGAGGTGACTAGATCAGAGTTGCTGCAGTAAGGTTCATGATTTCTGTGCACTGTACTGTGTATAAGGACGTCCTCTGTACAGTAACTTCAGTCTAGATGTCTCAGTACAGAGGTGACTAGATCAGAGTTGCTGCAGTAAGGTTCATGATTTCTGTGCACTGTACTGTGTATAAGGACGTCCTCTGTACAGTAACTTCAGTCTAGATGTCTCAGTACAGAGGTGACTAGATCAGAGTTGCTGCAGTAAGGTTCATGATTTCTGTGCACTGTACTGTGTATAAGGACGTCCTCTGTACAGTAACTTCAGTCTAGATGTCTCAGTACAGAGGTGACTAGATCGGAGTTGCTGTACTGAGGTCCATGATCTCTGTGTACTGTACTGTGTATAAGGACATCCTCTGTACAGTAACTTCAGTCTATTTGTCTCAGTACATAGGTAAGTAGATCAGAGTTGCTGTACTGAGATTCATAGTTTGTGTGCACTGTACTGTGTATAAGGACGTCCTCTATACAGTAACTTCAATCTAGATGTCTCAGTACAGAGGTGACTAGATCGGAGTTGCTGTACTGAGGTCTATGATATCTGTGCACTGTACTGTGTATAAGGATGTCCTCTGTACAGTAACTTCAGTATATTTGTCTCAGTACAGAGGTAACTAGATCAGAGTTGCTGTACTGAGATTCATAGTTTGTGTGCACCCTACTGTGTATAAGGACGTCCTCTGTACAGTAACTTCAGTCTAGATGTCTCAGTACAGAGGTGACTAGATCGGAGTTGCTGTACTGAGGTCCATGATCTCTGTGCACCGTACTGTGTATAAGGACGTCCTCTGTACAGTAACTTCAGTCTAGATGTCTCAGTACAGAGGTGACTAGATCAGAGTTGCTGTACTGAGATTCATAGTTTGTGTGCACCCTACTGTGTATAAGGACGTCCTCTGTACATTAACCTCATTCTAGATGTCTCAGTACAGAGGTGACTAGATCGGAGTTGCTGTACTGAGGTCCATGATCTCTGTGCACCGTGCTGTGTATAAGGACGTCCTCTGTACAGTAACCTCAATTTAGATGTCTCAGTACAGAGGTGACTAGATCAGATTTGCTGCAGAAAGGTCCATGATCTCTGTGCACTGTACTGTGTATAAGGATGTCCTCTGTACAGTAACTTCAGTCTAGATGTCTCAGTACAGAGGTGACTAGATCAGAGTTGCTGTACTGAGATTCATAGTTTGTGTGCACTGTACTGTGTATAAGGACGTCCTCTGTACAGTAACCTCAATCTAGATGTCTCAGTACAGAGGTGACTAGATCAGAGTTGCTGTACTGAGGTCCATGATCTCTGTGCACTGTACTGTGTATAAGGACGTCCTCTGTACAGTAACTTCAATTTAGATGTCTCAGTACAGAGGTGACTAGATCAGAGTTGCAGCACTGAGGTCCATGATCTCTGTGCACTGTACTGTGTATAAGGACGTCCTCTGTACGGTAACTTCAATTTAGATGTCTCAGTACAGAGGTGACTAGATCAGAGTTGCTGTAGTGAGATTCATAGTTTGTGGGCACCGTACTGTGTATAAGGACGTCCTCTGTACAGTAACTTTAGTATAGATGTCTCAGTACAGAGGTGACTAGATCAGAGTTGCTGTACTGAGATTCATAGTTTCTGTGCACTGTACTGTGTATAAGGACGTCCTCTGTACAGTAACTTCAGTCTAGTTGTCTCAGTACACATGTGACTAGATCAGAGTTGCTGTACTGAGATTCATAGTTTGTGTGCACTGTACTGTGTATAAGGACGTCCTCTGTACAGTAACTTCAGTCTAGTTGTCTCAGTACAGAGGTTATTAGATCAGAGTTGCTGTACTGAGATTCATAGTTTGTGTGCACTGTACTGTGTATAAGGACGTCCTCTGTACAGTAACTTCAGTCTAGATGTCTCAGTACAGAGGTGACTACATCAGAGTTGCTGCACTGAGGTCCATGATTTCTGTCCACTGTACTGTGTATAAGGACGTCCTCTATACAGTACCTTCAGTCTAGTTGTCTCAGTACAGAGGTAACTAGATCAGAGTTGCTGCAGTAGGGTTCATGATCTCTGTGCATTGTACTGTGTATAAGAACGTCCTCTGTATGGTAACCTCAATCTAGATGTCTCAGTACAGAGGTGACTAGATGGGAGTTGCTGTACTGAGATTCATAGTTTCTGTGCACTGTACTGTGTATAAGGACGTCCTCTGTACAGTAACTTCAGTCTAGTTGTCTTAGTACAGAGGTAACTAGATCAGAGTTGCTGTACTGAGGTCCATGATTTCTGTGCACTGTACTATGTATAAGGACGTCCTCTATACAGTAACTTCAGTCTAGATGTCTCAGTACAGAGGTGACTAGATTGGAGTTGCTATACTGAGGTCCATGATTTCTGTGCACTCTACTGTGTATAAGGACGTCCTCTGTACAGTAACCTCAATCTAGATGTCTCAGTACAGAGGTGACTAGATCAGAGTTGCTGTACTGAGATTCATAGTTTGTGTGCACCGTACTGTGTATAAGGACGTCCTCTGTACAGTAACTCCATTCTAGATGTCTCAGTACAGAGGTAACTAGATCAGAGTTGCTGTACTGAGATTCCTAGTTTGTGTGCACCGTACTGTGCATAAGGACGTCCTCTGTACGGTAACTTCAATTTAGATATCTCAGTACAGAGGTGACTAGATCAGAGTTGCTGTAGTGAGATTCATAGTTTGTGTGCACCGTACTGTGTATAAGGACGTCCTCTGTACAGTAACTTCAGTCTAGTTGTCTCAGTACAGAGGTGACTAGATCAGAGTTGCTGCAGTAAGGTTCATGATCTCTGTGCACTGTACTGTGTATAAGGACGTCCTCTGTACAGTAACTTCAGTCTAGATGTCTCAGTACAGAGGTGACTAGATCAGAGTTGCTGTACTGAGATTTATAGTTTGTGTGCACCGTACTGTGTATAAGGACGTCCTCTGTACAGTAACTTCAGTCTAGATGTCTCAGTACAGAGGTGACTAGATCAGAGTTGCTGTACTGAGATTCATAGTTTGTGTGCACCGTACTGTGTATAAGGACGTCCTTTGTACAGTAACTTCAGTCTAGTTGTCTCAGTACAGAAGTGACTAGATCAGAGTTGCTGTACTGATATTCATAGTTTGTGTGCACTGTACTGTGTATAAGGAGGTCCTCTGTACAGTAACTTCAGTCTAGTTGTCTCAGTACGGAGGTAACTAGATCAGAGTTGCTGTACTGATATTCATAGTTTGTGTGCACTGTACTGTGTATAAGGACGTCCTCTGTACAGTAACTTCAATCTAGATATCTCAGTACAGAGGTGACTAGATCAGAGTTGCAGCTGTAAGGTTCATGATCTCTGTGCACTGTACTGTGTATAAGGACGTCCTCTGTACAGTAACTTCAGTCTAGTTGTCTCAGTACAGAGGTAACTAGATCAGAGTTGCTGTACTGAGATTCCTAGTTTGTGTGTACCGTACTGTGTATAAGGACGTCCTCTGTACAGGTATTTCAGTATAGTTGTCTCAGTACAGAGGTAACTAGATCAGAGTTGCTGTACTGAGATTCATAGTTTGTGTGCACCGTACTGTGTATGAGGACGTCCTCTGTACAGTAACCTCAATCTAGATGTTTCAGTACAGAGGTGACTAGATCAGAGTTGCTGCAGTAAGGTTCATGATTTCTGTGCACTGTACTGTGTATAAGGACGTCCTCTGTACAGTAACTTCAGTCTAGATGTCTCAGTACAGAGGTGACTAGATCAGAGTTGCTGCAGTAAGGTTCATGATTTCTGTGCACTGTACTGTGTATAAGGACGTCCTCTGTACAGTAACTTCAGTCTAGATGTCTCAGTACAGAGGTTACTAGATCGGAGTTGCTGTACTGAGGTCCATGATCTCTGTGTACTGTACTGTGTATAAGGACGTCCTCTGTACAGTAACTTCAGTCTATTTGTCTCAGTACAGAGGTAACTAGATCAGAGTTGCTGTACTGAGATTCATAGTTTGTGTGCACTGTACTGTGTATAAGGACATCCTCTGTACAGTAACTTCAATCTAGATGTCTCAGTACAGAGGTGACTAGATCGGAGTTGCTGTACTGAGGTCCATGATCTCTCTGCACTGTACTGTGTATAAGGACGTCCTCTGTACAGTAACTTCAGTCTATTTGTCTCAGTACAGAGGTAACTAGATCAGAGTTGCTGTACTGAGATTCATAGTTTGTGTGCACCCTACTGTGTATAAGGACGTCCTCTGTACAGTAACTTCAGTCTAGATGTCTCAGTACAGAGGTGACTAGATCGGAGTTGCTGCACTGAGGTCCATGATCTCTGTGCACCATACTGTGTATAAGGACGTCCTCTGTACAGTAACTTCAGTCTAGATGTCTCAGTACAGAGGTGACTAGATCAGAGTTGCTGTACTGAGATTCATAGTTTGTGTGCACCCTACTGTGTATAAGGACGTCCTCTGTACATTAACCTCATTCTAGATGTCTCAGTACAGAGGTGACTAGATCGGAGTTGCTGTACTGAGGTCCATGATCTCTGTGCACCGTACTGTGTATAAGGACGTCCTCTGTACAGTAACCTCAATTTAGATGTCTCAGTACAGAGGTGACTAGATCAGATTTGCTGCAGAAAGGTCCATGATCTCTGTGCACTGTACTGTGTATAAGGACGTCCTCTGTACAGTAACTTCAGTCTAGATGTCTCAGTACAGAGGTGACTAGATCAGAGTTGCTGTACTGAGATTCATAGTTTGTGTGCACTGTACTGTGTATAAGGACGTCCTCTGTACAGTAACTTCAGTATAGATGTCTCAGTACAGAGGTGACTAGATCAGAGTTGCTGTACTGAGATTCATAGTTTCTGTGCACTGTACTGTGTATAAGGACGTCCTCTGTACAGTAACTTCAGTCTAGTTGTCTCAGTACAGAGGTGACTAGATCAGAGTTGCTGTACTGAGATTCATAGTTTGTGTGTACTGTACTGTGTATAAGGACGTCCTCTGTACAGTAACTTCAGTCTAGATGTCTCAGTACAGAGGTGACTAGTTGGGAGTTGCTGTACTGAGATTCATAGTTTGTGTGCACCCTACTGTGTATAAGGACGTCCTCTGTACAGTAACTTCAGTCTAGATGTCTCAGTACAGAGGTGACTAGATCGGAGTTGCTGCACTGAGGTCCATGATCTCTGTGCACCGTACTGTGTATAAGGACGTCCTCTGTACAGTAACTTCAGTCTAGATGTCTCAGTACAGAGGTGACTAGATCAGAGTTGCTGTACTGAGATTCATAGTTTGTGTGCACCCTACTGTGTATAAGGACGTCCTCTGTACATTAACCTCATTCTAGATGTCTCAGTACAGAGGAGACTAGATCGGAGTTGCTGTACTGAGGTCCATGATCTCTGTGCACCGTACTGTGTATAAGGACGTCCTCTGTACAGTAACCTCAATTTAGATGTCTCAGTACAGAGGTGACTAGATCAGATTTGCTGCAGAAAGGTCCATGATCTCTGTGCACTGTACTGTGTATAAGGACGTCCTCTGTACAGTAACTTCAGTCTAGATGTCTCAGTACAGAGGTGACTAGATCAGAGTTGCTGTACTGAGATTCATAGTTTGTGTGCACTGTACTGTGTATAAGGACGTCCTCTGTACAGTAACTTCAGTATAGATGTCTCAGTACAGAGGTGACTAGATCAGAGTTGCTGTACTGAGATTCATAGTTTCTGTGCACTGTACTGTGTATAAGGACGTCCTCTGTACAGTAACTTCAGTCTAGTTGTCTCAGTACAGAGGTGACTAGATCAGAGTTGCTGTACTGAGATTCATAGTTTGTGTGTACTGTACTGTGTATAAGGACGTCCTCTGTACAGTAACTTCAGTCTAGATGTCTCAGTACAGAGGTGACTAGTTGGGAGTTGCTGTACTGAGATTCATAGTTTGTGTGCACCGTACTGTGTATAAGGACGTCCTCTGTACAGTAACCTCAATCTAGATGTCTCAGTACAGAGGTGACTAGATCAGAGTTGCTGCACTGAGGTTCATAGTTTGTGTGCACTGTACTGTGTATAAGGACGTTCTCTGTACAGTAACTTCAGTATAGATGTCTCAGTACAGAGGTGACTAGATCGGAGTTGCAGCACTGAGGTCCATGATCTCTGTGTACTGTACTGTGTATAAGGACGTCCTCTGTACGGTAACTTCAATTTAGATGTCTCAGTACAGAGGTGACTAGATCAGAGTTGCTGTAGTGAGATTCATAGTTTGTGTGCACCGTACTGTGTATAAGGACGTCCTCTGTACGGTAACTTCAGTCTAGTTGTCTCAGTACAGAGCTAAGTAGATCAGAGTTGCTGTATTGAGATTCATAGTTTGTGTGCACCGTACTGTGTATAAGGACGTCCTCTGTACGGTAACTTCAGTCTAGTTGTCTCAGTACAGAGGTAACTAGATCAGAGTTGCTGTACTGAGATTCCTAGTTTGTGTGCACCGTACTGTGTATAAGGACGTCCTCTGTACAGTAACTTCAGTCTAGTTGTCTCATTACAGAGGTGACTAGATCAGAGTTGCTGCAGTAAGGTTCATGATCTCTGTGCACTGTACTGTGTATAAGGAAGTCCTCTGTACAGTAACTTCAGTCTAGATGTCTCAGTACAGAGGTGACTAGATCAGAGTTGCTGTACTGAGATTTATAGTTTGTGTGCACTGTACTGTGTATAAGGACGTCCTCTGTACAGTAACTTCAGTCTAGATGTCTCAGTACAGAGGTGACTAGATGGGAGTTGCTGTACTGAGATTCATAGTTTGTGTGCACCGTACTGTGTATAAGGACGTCCTCTGTACAGTAACTTCAGTCTAGTTGTCTCAGTACAGAGGTGACTAGATCGGAGTTGCTGTACTGATATTCATAGTTTGTGTGCACTGTACTGTGTATAAGGACGTCCTCTGTACAGTAACTTCAATCTAGATGTCTCAGTACAGAGGTGACTAGATCAGAGTTGCTGCAGTAAGGTCCATGATTTCTGTGCACTGTACTGTGTATAAGGATGTCCTCTGTACAGTAACTTCAGTCTAGTTGTCTCAGTACAGAGGTAACTAGATCAGAGTTGCTGTACTGAGATTCATAGTTTGTGTGCACCGTACTGTGTATAAGGACGTCCTCTGTACAGTAACTTCAGTCTAGTTGTCTCAGTACAGAGGTGACTAGATCGGAGTTGCTGTACTGATATTCATAGTTTGTGTGCACTGTACTGTGTATAAGGACGTCCTCTGTACAGTAACCACAATCTAGATGTCTCAGTACAGAGGTGACTAGATCGGAGTTGCTGCAGTAAGGTTCATGATTTCTGTGCACTGTACTGTGTATAAGGACGTCCTCTGTGCAGTAACCTCAATCTAGATGTCTCAGTACAGAGGTGACTAGATCGGAGTTGCTGTACTGAGGTCCATGATCTCTGTGTACTGTACTGTGTATAAGGACGTCCTCTGTACAGTAACTTCAGTCTATTTGTCTCAGTACAGAGGTGACTAGATCAGAGTTGCTGTACTGAGATTCATAGTTTGTGTGGACTGCAGGATAGGATTAGATACACAGCTCAGTAGACAGTATCACACAGGAGAGGAATAGATACACAGCTCAGCAGACAGTATCACACAGGAGAGGATTAGATACACAGCTCAGCAGACAGTATCACACAGTTGAGGATTAGATACATCGCTCAGCAGACATTATCACACAGGAGAGGATTAGATACACAGCATGGGATTAGATACACAGCTCAGCAGACAGTATCACACAGGAGAGGATTAGATACACAGCTCAGCAGACAGTATCACACAGGAGAGGATTAGATACACAGCTCAGCAGACGGTATCACACAGGAGAGGATTAGATACACAGCTCAGCAGACGGTATCACACATGAGAGGATTAGATACACAGCTCAGCCCCCAGTATCTCACAGGAGAAGATTAGATACACGGCTCAGCAGACAGTATCTCACAGGAGAGAATTAGATACATGACTCAGCAGACAGTATCACACAGGAGAGGATTAGATACACGGCTCAGCAGACAGTATCACACAGGAGAGGATTAGATGCACAGCTCAGCAGACGGTATCACACAGGACAGGATTAGATACACTGCTCAGCAGACGGTATCACACAGAATAGGATTAGATACACAGCTCAGCAGACAGTATCACACAGGAGAGGATTAGATACACGGTTCAGCAGACAGTATCACACAGGGTAGGATTAGATACATTGCTCAGCAGACAGTATCACACAGTAAAGGATTAGATACACAGCTCAGCAGACAGTATCACACAGGACAGGATTAGATACACAGCTCAGCAGACAGTATCACACAGGATAGGTTTAGATACACAGCTCAGAAGACAGTATCACACAGGAGAGGATTAGATACACTGCTCAGCAGACGGTATCACACAGAATAGGATTAGATACACAGCTCAGCAGACAGTATCACACAGGAGAGGATTAGATACACGGCTCAGCAGACAGTATCACACAGGATAGGATTAGATACACAGCTCAGCAGACAGTATCACACAGGACAGCATTAGATACACAGCTCAGCAGACTGTATCACACAGGACAGGATTAGATACACAGCTCAGCAGACTATCACACAGGATAGGATTCTAAACACTATTCAGCAGACAGTATCACACAGAAGAGGATTAGATACACAGCTCAGCACACCGTATCTCACAGGATTGGATTAGATACACTGCTCAACAGACAGTATCACACAGGACAGGATTTGATGCATAGCTCAGCAGACGGTATCACACATGAGAGGATTAGATACACAGCTCAGCAGACAGTATCACACATGGGAGGATTAGATATACAGCTCAGCAGACAATATCACACAGGAGAGGATTAGATACACAGCTCAGCAGACAGTATCACACAGGAGAGGATTAGAAACACAGCTCAGCAGACAGTATCACACAGGATATTATTAGATACACAGCTCAGCAGATGGCATCACACAGGAGAAGATTAGATACACAGCTCAGCAGACAGTATCACACAGGGTAGGATTAGAGATACAGCTCAGCAGACACTATCACACGAGAGGATTAGATACACAGCTCAACAGACAGTATCACACAGGAGAGGATTAGATACACAGCTCAGCAGACAGTATCACACAGGATAGGATTAGATACACAGCTCAGCAGACAGTATCACACAGGAGAAGATTAGATACACAGCTCAGCAGACAGTATCACACAGGGAAGGATTAGAGATACAGCTCAGCTGACAGTATCTCACAGGATAGGATTAGATACACAGCTCAGCAGACAGTATCACACAGGAGAGGATAAGATACACTGGTCAGCAGACAGTATCACACAGGAGAGGATTAGATACACAGCTCAGCAGACAGTATCACACAGCATAGGATTAGTTACACGGCTCAGCAGACAGTATCACACAGTAAAAGATTAGATACACTGCTCAGCAGACAGTATCACACAGCATAGGATTAGATACACAGCTCAGCAGACAGTATCGCACAGGAGACAATTAGATACACGGCTCTGCAGACAGTATCGCACAGGAGAGGATTAGATACACGGCTCTGCAGACAGTATCACACTGGGGAGGATTAGATACACAGCTCAGCAGACAGTATCACACAGGAGAGGATTAGATACACAGCTCAGCAGACAGCATCACACAGGAGAGGATTAGATACATGACTCAGCAGACGGTATCACACAGGAGAGGATTAGATACACAGCTCAGCAGACAGTATCACACAGGAGAGGATTAGATACATGACTCAGCAGACAGTATCACACAGGAGAGGATTAGATACACAGCTCAGCAGACAGTATCACACAGGAGAGGATTAGATACACAGCTCAGCAGACAGTATCACACAGGAGAGGATTAGATAAACAGCTCAGTAGACAGTATCACACAGGAGGGGATTAGATACACGGCTCAGCAGACAGTATCACACGGGAGTGGATTAGATACACGGCTCAGCAGACAGTATCACACGGGAGTGGATTAGATACACGACTCAGCAGACAGTATCACGCAAGATAGGATTAGATACACAGTTCATCAGACAGTATCACTCAGGAGATGATTAGATACACAGCTCAGCAGACAGTATCACTCATTAGAGGATTAGATACACAGCTCAGCAGACAGTATCACACAGGAGAGGATTGGATACACAGCTCAGCAGACAGTATCACACAGGATGGGATTAGATAAACAGCTCAGCAGACAGTATCACACAGGATGGGATTAGATACACAGCTCAGCAGACAGTATCACACAGGAGAGAATTGGATACACAGCTCAGCAGACGGTATCACACAGGAGAGGATTAGATACACGGCTCAGCAGACAGTATCACACAGGAGAGGATTAGATACACAGCTCAGCAGACAGTATTGCAGAGGATAGGATTAGATACACAGCTCAGCAGACGGTATCACACAGGACAGGATTAGATACACTGCTCAGCAGACGGTATCACACAGAATAGGATTAGATACACAGCTCAGCAGACAGTATCACACAGGATAGGATTAGATAAACTGCTCATCAGACAGTATCACACAGGAGAGGATTAGATACACAGCTCAGCAGACAGTATCACACAGGAGAGGATGAGATACACGGTTCAGCAGACAGTATCACACAGGAGAGGATTAGATACACAGCTCAGCAGACAGTATCACACAGGAGAAGATTAGATACACGGCTCAGCAGACGGTATCACACAGGAGAGGATTAGATACACAGCTCAGCAGACAGTACCACACAGGAGAAGATTAGATACACGGCTCAGCAGACGGTATCACACAGGAGAGGATTAGATACACAGCTCAGCAGACAGTATCACACAGGAGAGGATTAGATACATAGCTCAGCAGACAGTATCACACAGGACAGGATTAGATACATAGCTCAGCAGACAGTATCACACAGGAGAGGATTAGATACACTGCTCAACAGACAGTATCACACAGGACAGGATTAGATACATAGCTCAGCAGACAGTATCACACAGAATTGGATTAGATACACTGCTCAACAGACAGTATCACACAGGACAGGATTAGATACATAGCTCAGCAGACGGTATCACACATGAGAGGATTAGATACACTGCTCTGCAGACAGTATCACACAGGAGAGGATTAGATACACAGCTCAGCACACAGTATCACACAGGAGAGGATTAGATACACGGCTCTGCAGACAGTATCACACAGGAGAGGATTAGATACACGGCTCAGCAGATAGTATCACACTGGGGATGATTAGATACACGGCTCAGCAGATAGTATCACACTGGGGAGGATTAGATACACGGCTCAGCAGATAGTATCACACTGGGGAGGATTAGATACACGGCTCAGTAGATAGTATCACACTGGGGAGGATTAGATACACAGCTCAGCAGACAGTATCGCACAGGAGAGGATTAGATACACGGCTCTGCAGACAGTATCACACAGGATAGGATTAGATACACGGCTCAGCAGATAGTATCACACTGGGGAGGATTAGATACACAGCTCAGCAGACAGTATCACACAGTAGAGGATTAGATACCTGGCTCAGCAGACAGTATCACACAGGAGAGGATTAGATACACAGCTCAGCAGACAGTATCACACAGGAGAGGATTAGATACACAGCTCAGCAGACAGTATCACACAGGAGAGGATTAGATACACGGCTCAGCAGACAGTATCACACAGTATAAGATTACATACACTGCTCAGCAGAGAGTATCACACAGGAGAGGATTAGATACACAGCTCAGCAGACAGTATCACACAGTAAAAGATTAGATACACGGCTCAGCAGACAGTATCACACAGGAGAGGATTAGATACACTGCTCAGCAGACAGTATCACACAGGATAAGATTAGATACACAGCTCAGCAGACAATATCACACAGGAGAGGCTTAGATACACAGCTCAGCAGACAGTATCACACAGGATAAGATTAGATACACTGCTCAGCAGACAGTATCACACAGGAGAGGATTAGATACACAGCTCAGCAGACAGTGTCACACAGGAGAAGATTAGTTACACGGCTCAGCAGACAGTATCACACAGTAAAAGATTAGATACACGGCTCAGCAGACAGTATCACACAGTAAAAGATTAGATACACTGCTCAGCAGACAGTATCACACAGCATAGGATTAGATACACAGCTCAGCAGACAGTATCACACAGTATAAGATTAGATACACTGCTCAGCAGACAGTATCACACAGGAGAGGATTAGATACACGGCTCAGCAGACAGTATCACACAGTATAAGATTAGATACACAGCTCAGCAGACAGTATCACACAGTATAAGATTAGATACACAGCTCAGCAGAAAGTATCGCACAGGAGAGGATTAGATACACGGCTCTGCAGACAGTATCACACAGGATAGGATTAGAAACACGGCTCAGCAGATAGTATCACACTGGGGAGGATTAGATACACAGCTCAGCAGACAGTATCACACAGGAGAGGATTAGATACTTGGCTCAGCAGACAGTATCACACAGTAGAGGATTAGATACACTGCTCTGCAGATAGTATCACACAGGAGGGGATTAGATACACAGCTCAGCAGACAGTATAACACCGTATAAGATTAGATACACTGCTCAGCAGACAGTATCACACAGCATAGGATTAGATACACGGCTCAGCAGACAGTATCACACAGGACAGGATTAGATACACCGCTCAGCAGACAGTATCACACAGGATAGGATTAGATAAACCGCTCAGCAGACAGTATCACACAGGGGAGGATTAGATACACCACTCAGCAGACAGTATTACACAGGAGAGGATTAGATACACCGCTCAGCAGACAGTATCACACAGGATAGGATTAGATACACATCTCAGCAGACAGTATCACACAGGATAGGATTAGATACACATCTCAGCAGACAGTATTACACAGGAGAGGATTAGATACACAGCATAGGATTAGATACACAGCTCAGCAGACAGTATCACACAGCATAGGATTAGATACACAGCTCAGCAGACAGTATCACACAGGAGAGGATTAGATACACAGCTCAGCAGACAGTATCACACAGGAGAGGATTAGATACATGGCTCAGCAGACATTATCACACAGGAGAGGATTAGATACACAGCATAGGATTAGATACACAGCTCAGCAGACAGTATCACACAGGAGAGGATTAGATACACAGCTCAGCAGACAGTGTCACACAGGAGAGGATTAGATACACAGCTCAGCAGACAGTATCACACAGGAGGGGATTAGATACACAGCTCAGCAGACAGTATCACACAGGAGGGGATTAGATACACAGCTCAGCAGACAGTATCACACAGGATAAGATTAGATACACTGCTCAGCAGACGGTATCACACAGCATAGGATTAGATACACAGCTCAGCACACAGTATCTCACAGGAGAAGATTAGATACACAGCTCAGCAGACAGTATCACACAGGATAGGATTAGATACACAGCTCAGCACACAGTGTCACACAGGAGAAGATTAGATACACAGCTCAGCAGACAGTATCACACAGGAGAGGATTAGATACACAGCTCAGCAGACAGTATCACACAGGATAAGATTAGATACACTGCTCAGCAGACGGTATCACACAGCATAGGATTAGATACACAGCTCAGCACACAGTATCTCACAGGAGAAGATTAGATACACGGCTCAGCAGACAGTATCACACAGGAGAAGATTAGATACACAGCTCAGCAGACAGTACCACACAGGAGAGGATTAGATACACAGCTCAGCAGACAGTATCACACAGGAGAGGATTAGATACACAGCTCAGCAGACAGTATCACACAGGAGAAGATTAGATACACAGCTCAGCAGACAGTATCACACAGGAGAGGATTAGATACACAGCTCAGCAGACAGTATCACACAGGAGGGGATTAGATACACAGCTCAGCAGACAGTATCACACAGGATAAGATTAGATACATAGCTCAGCAGACGGTATCACACATGAGAGGATTAGATACACAGCTCAGCAGACAGTATCACACAGGATAAGATTAGATACATAGCTCAGCAGACAGTATCACACAGGAGGGGATTAGATACACAGCTCAGCATACAGTATCACACAGGAGAGGATTAGATACACGGCTCAGCAGACAGTATCACACAGGACAGGATTAGATACACAGCTCAGCAGACAGTATTGCAGAGGATAGGATTAGATACACAGCTCAGCAGACGGTATCACACAGGACAGGATTAGATACACTGCTCAGCAGACGGTATCACACAGCATAGGATTAGATACACAGCTCAGCAGACAGTATCACACAGGAGAGGATGAGATACACGGTTCAGCAGACAGTATCACACAGGGTCGGATTAGATACACAGCTCAGCAGACAGTATCACACAGGGTCGGATTAGATACACAGCTCAGCAGACAGTATCACACAGCACAGGATTAGATACACAGCTCAGCAGACAGTATCACACAGTAGAGGATTAGATACACGGCTCAGCAGACAGTATCACACAGGATAGGATTAGATACACAGCTCAGCAGACAGTATTACACAGGAGAGGATTAGATACACAGCATAGGATTAGATACACAGCTCAGCAGACAGTATCACACAGCATAGGATTAGATACACAGCTCAGCAGACAGTATCACACAGGAGAGGATTAGATACACAGCTCAGCAGACAGTATCACACAGGAGAGGATTAGATACATGGCTCAGCAGACATTATCACACAGGAGAGGATTAGATACACAGCATAGGATTAGATACACAGCTCAGCAGACAGTATCACACAGGAGAGGATTAGATACACAGCTCAGCAGACAGTGTCACACAGGAGAGGATTAGATACACAGCTCAGCAGACAGTATCACACAGGAGGGGATTAGATACACAGCTCAGCAGACAGTATCACACAGGAGGGGATTAGATACACAGCTCAGCAGACAGTATCACACAGGATAAGATTAGATACACTGCTCAGCAGACGGTATCACACAGCATAGGATTAGATACACAGCTCAGCACACAGTATCTCACAGGAGAAGATTAGATACACAGCTCAGCAGACAGTATCACACAGGATAGGATTAGATACACAGCTCAGCACACAGTGTCACACAGGAGAAGATTAGATACACAGCTCAGCAGACAGTATCACACAGGAGAGGATTAGATACACAGCTCAGCAGACAGTATCACACAGGATAAGATTAGATACACTGCTCAGCAGACGGTATCACACAGCATAGGATTAGATACACAGCTCAGCACACAGTATCTCACAGGAGAAGATTAGATACACGGCTCAGCAGACAGTATCACACAGGAGAAGATTAGATACACAGCTCAGCAGACAGTACCACACAGGAGAGGATTAGATACACAGCTCAGCAGACAGTATCACACAGGAGAGGATTAGATACACAGCTCAGCAGACAGTATCACACAGGAGAAGATTAGATACACAGCTCAGCAGACAGTATCACACAGGAGAGGATTAGATACACAGCTCAGCAGACAGTATCACACAGGAGGGGATTAGATACACAGCTCAGCAGACAGTATCACACAGGATAAGATTAGATACATAGCTCAGCAGACGGTATCACACATGAGAGGATTAGATACACAGCTCAGCAGACAGTATCACACAGGATAAGATTAGATACATAGCTCAGCAGACAGTATCACACAGGAGGGGATTAGATACACAGCTCAGCATACAGTATCACACAGGAGAGGATTAGATACACGGCTCAGCAGACAGTATCACACAGGACAGGATTAGATACACAGCTCAGCAGACAGTATTGCAGAGGATAGGATTAGATACACAGCTCAGCAGACGGTATCACACAGGACAGGATTAGATACACTGCTCAGCAGACGGTATCACACAGCATAGGATTAGATACACAGCTCAGCAGACAGTATCACACAGGAGAGGATGAGATACACGGTTCAGCAGACAGTATCACACAGGGTCGGATTAGATACACAGCTCAGCAGACAGTATCACACAGGAGAGGATTAGATACACAGCTCAGCAGACAGTATCACACAGCACAGGATTAGATACACAGCTCAGCAGACAGTATCACACAGTAGAGGATTAGATACACGGCTCAGCAGACAGTATCACACAGGATAGGATTAGATACACAGCTCAGCAGACAGTATCACACAGGACAGCATTAGATACACAGCTCAGCAGACAGTATTGCAGAGGATAGGATTAGATACACAGCTCAGCAGACAGTATCACACAGGATAGGTTTAGATACACAGCTCAGAAGACAGTATCACACAGGAGAGGATTAGATACACTGCTCAGCAGACGGTATCACACAGAATAGGATTAGATACACAGCTCAGCAGACAGTATCACACAGGAGAGGATTAGATACACGGCTCAGCAGACAGTATCACACAGGATAGGATTAGATACACAGCTCAGCAGACAGTATCACACAGGACAGCATTAGATACACAGCTCAGCAGACGGTATCACACAGGACAGGATTAGATACACAGCTCAGCAGACAGTATCACACAGGATAGGATTCTATACACTACTCAGCAGACGGTATCACACAGAAGAGGATTAGATACACAGCTCAGCACACAGTATCTCACAGGATTGGATTAGATACACTGCTCAACAGACAGTATCACACAGGAGAGGATTAGATACACAGCTCAGCAGACGGTATCACACATGAGAGGATTAGATACACAGCTCAGCAGACAGTATCACACAGGATAGGATTAGATACACAGCTCAGCAGACAGTATCACACAGGATAGGATTAGATACACAGCTCAGCAGATGGTATCACACAGGAGAAGATTAGATACACAGCTCAGCAGACAGTATCACACAGGGTAGGATTAGAGATACAGCTCAGCAGACACTATCACACAGGAGAGGATTAGATACACAGCTCAGCAGACAGTATCACACAGGAGAGGATTAGATACACAGCTCAGCAGACAGTATCACACAGGATAGGATTAGATACACAGCTCAGCAGACAGTATCACACAGGAGAAGATTAGATACACAGCTCAGCAGACAGTATCACACAGGGTAGGATTAGATGCACAGCTCAGCAGACAGTATCACACAGGAGTGGATAAGATACACAGCTCAGCAGACAGTATCACACAGCATAGGATTAGTTACACGGCTCAGCAAACAGTATCACACAGTAAAAGATTAGATACACTGCTCAGCAGACAGTATCACACAGCATAGGATTAGATACACAGCTCAGCAGACAGTATCGCACAGCAGACGATAAGATACACGGCTCTGCAGACAGTATCGCACAGGAGAGGATTAGATACACGGCTCTGCAGACAGTATCACACTGGCGAGGATTAGATACACAGCTCAGCAGACAGTATCACACAGGACAGGATTAGATAAATTGCTCAGCAGACAGTATCACACAGGAGAGGATTAGATACACAGCTCAGCAGACAGCATCACACAGGAGAGGATTAGATACATGACTCAGCAGACAGTATCACACAGGAGAGGATTAGATACACAGCTCAGCAGACAGTATCACACAGGAGAGGATTAGATACACAGCTCAGCAGACAGTATCACACAGGAGGGGATTAGATACACGGCTCAGCAGACAGTATCACACGGGAGTGGATTAGATACACGGCTCAGCAGACAGTATCGCACAGGGCGGGATTAGATACACGACTCAGCAGACAGTATCACACAGGAGAGGATTAGATACACAGCTCAGCAGATGGTATCACACAGGAGAGAATTGGATACACAGCTCAGCAGACGGTATCACACAGGAGAGGATTAGATACACGGCTCAGCAGAGAGTATCACACAGGAGAGGATTAGATACACAGCTCAGCAGACAGTATCACACAGGAGAGGATTGGATACACAGCTCAGCAGACAGTATCACACAGGAGAGGATTAGATACACAGCTCAGCAGACAGTATCGCACAGGAGAGGATTAGATACACGTCTCAGCAGACAGTATCACACAGGAGAGGATTAGATACACAGCTCAGCAGACAGTATCACACAGGAGAGGATTAGATACACAGCTCAGCAGACAGTACCACACAGGAGAAGATTAGATACACGGCTCAGCAGACGGTATCACACAGGAGAGGATTAGATACACAGCTCAGCAGACAGTATCACACAGGAGAGGATTAGATACATAGCTCAGCAGACGGTATCACACAGGAGAGGATTAGAGATACAGTTCAGCAGAGAGTATCACACAGGAGAGGATTAGATACACAGCTCAGCAGACAGTATTACACAGGAGAGGATTAGATAAACAGCATAGGATTAGATACACAGCTCAGCAGACAGTTTCACACAGGAGAGGATTAGATACACTGCTCAACAGACAGTATCACACAGGACAGGATTAGATACACAGCTCAGCAGACAGTATCAAGCAGGAGAGGATTAGATACACAGCTCAGCAGACAGTATCACACAGGAGAGGAATAGATACACTGCTCAACAGACAGTATCACACAGGACAGGATTAGATACATAGCTCAGCAGACAGTATCACACAGGATTGGATTAGATACACTGCTCAACAGACAGTATCACACAGGACAGGATTAGATACATAGCTCAGCAGACGGTATCACACATGAGAGGATTAGATACACTGCTCTGCAGACAATATCACACAGCATAGGATTAGATACACAGCTCAGCAGACAGTATCACACAGTATAAGATTAGATACACTGCTCAGCAGACAGTATCACACAGGAGAGGATTAGATACACAGCTCAGCAGACAGTATCACACAGGAGAGAATTAGATACACAGCTCAGCAGACAGTATCACACAGGAGAGGATTAGATACACAGCTCAGCAGACAGTATCACACAGGAGAGGATTAGATACACAGCTCAGCACACAGTATCACACAGGAGAGGATTAGATACACAGCTCAGCAGACAGTATCACACAGGAGAGGATTAGATACACAGCTCAACAGACAATATCACACAGGAGAGGATTAGATACACAGCTCAGCAGACAGTATCACACAGTAAAAGACTAGATACATTGCTCAGCAGACAGTATCACACAGCATAGGATTAGATACACAGCTCAGCAGACAGTATCACACAGTATAAGATTAGATACACTGCTCAGCAGACAGTATCACACAGGAGAGGATTAGATACACAGCTCAGCAGACAGTATCGCACAGGAGAGGATTAGATACACGGCTCTGCAGACAGTATCACACAGGATAGGATTAGATACACGGCTCAGCAGATAGTATCACACTGGGGAGGATTAGATACACAGCTCAGCAGACAGTATCACACAGGAGAGGATTAGATACACGGCTCAGCAGACAGTATCACACAGGAGAGGATTAGATACACGGCTCAGCAGATAGTATCACACTGGAGAGGATTAGATACACAGCTCAGCAGACAGTATCACACAGTAGAGGATTAGATACTTGGCTCAGCAGACAGTATCACACAGGAGAGGATTAGATACACAGCTCAGCAGACAGTATCACACAGGAGAGGATTAGATACAAAGCTCAGCAGACAGTATCACACAGGAGAGGATTAGATACACAGCTCAGCAGACAGTATCACACAGGAGAGGATTAATTACACGGCTCAGCAGACAGTATCACACAGTAAAAGATTAGATACACGGCTCAGTAGACAGTATCACACAGGAGAGGATTAGATATACAGCTCAGCAGACAATATCACACAGGAGAGGATTAGATACACAGCTCAGCAGACAGTATCACACAGGAGAGGATTAGATACACGACTCAGCAGACAGTATCATACAGGAGAGGATTAGATACACAGCTCAGCAGACAGTATCACACAGGAGAGGATTAGATACACGGCTCAGCAGACAGTATCACACAGGATAGGATTAGATACACAGCTCAGCAGACAGTATCACACAGGACAGCATTAGATACACAGCTCAGCAGACGGTATCACACAGGACAGGATTAGATACACAGCTCAGCAGACAGTATCACACAGGATATGATTCTATACACTACTCAGCAGACGGTATCACACAGAAGAGGATTAGATACACAGCTCAGCACACAGTATCTCACATGATTGGATTAGATACACTGCTCAACAGACAGTATCACACAGGAGAGGATTAGATACACAGCTCAGCAGACGGTATCACACATGAGAGGATTAGATACACAGCTCAGCAGACAATATCACACAGGAGAGGATTAGATACACAGCTCAGCAGACAGTATCACCCAGGAGAGGATTAGAAACACAGCTCAGCAGACAGTATCACACAGGATAGGATTAGATACACAGCTGAGCAGACAGTATCACACAGGATAGGATTCTATACACTACTCAGCAGACGGTATCACACAGAAGAGGATTAGATACACAGCTCAGCACACAGTATCTCACAGGATTGGATTAGATACACTGCTCAACAGACAGTATCACACAGGAGAGGATTAGATACACAGCTCAGCAGACGGTATCACACATGAGAGGATTAGATACACAGCTCAGCAGACAATATCACACAGGAGAGGATTAGATACACAGCTCAGCAGACAGTATCACCCAGGAGAGGATTAGATACACTGCTCAGCAGACAGTATCACACCGGATAGGATTAGATACACAGCTCAGCAGATGGTATCACGCAGGAGAAGATTAGATACACAGCTCAGCAGACAGTATCACACAGGGTAGGATTAGAGATACAGCTCAGCAGACACTATCACACAGGAGAGGATTAGATACACAGCTCAGCAGACAGTATCACACAGGAGAGGATTAGATACACAGCTCAGCAGACAGTATCACACAGGATAGGATTAGATACACAGCTCAGCAGACAGTATCACACAGGAGAAGATTAGATACACAGCTCAGCAGACAGTATCACACAGGGTAGGATTAGATGCACAGCTCAGCAGACAGTATCACACAGGAGTGGATAAGATACACAGCTCAGCAGACAGTATCACACAGCATAGGATTAGTTACACGGCTCAGCAAACAGTATCACACAGTAAAAGATTAGATACACTGCTCAGCAGACAGTATCACACAGCATAGGATTAGATACACAGCTCAGCAGACAGTATCGCACAGCAGACGATAAGATACACGGCTCTGCAGACAGTATCGCACAGGAGAGGATTAGATACACGGCTCTGCAGACAGTATCACACTGGCGAGGATTAGATACACAGCTCAGCAGACAGTATCACACAGGACAGGATTAGATAAATTGCTCAGCAGACAGTATCACACAGGAGAGGATTAGATACACAGCTCAGCAGACAGCATCACACAGGAGAGGATTAGATACATGACTCAGCAGACAGTATCACACAGGAGAGGATTAGATACACAGCTCAGCAGACAGTATCACACAGGAGAGGATTAGATACACAGCTCAGCAGACAGTATCACACAGGAGGGGATTAGATACACGGCTCAGCAGACAGTATCACACGGGAGTGGATTAGATACACGGCTCAGCAGACAGTATCGCACAGGGCGGGATTAGATACACGACTCAGCAGACAGTATCACACAGGAGAGGATTAGATACACAGCTCAGCAGATGGTATCACACAGGAGAGAATTGGATACACAGCTCAGCAGACGGTATCACACAGGAGAGGATTAGATACACGGCTCAGCAGAGAGTATCACACAGGAGAGGATTAGATACACAGCTCAGCAGACAGTATCACACAGGAGAGGATTGGATACACAGCTCAGCAGACAGTATCACACAGGAGAGGATTAGATACACAGCTCAGCAGACAGTATCGCACAGGAGAGGATTAGATACACGGCTCAGCAGACAGTATCACACAGGAGAGGATTAGATACACAGCTCAGCAGACAGTATCACACAGGAGAGGATTAGATACACAGCTCAGCAGACAGTACCACACAGGAGAAGATTAGATACACGGCTCAGCAGACGGTATCACACAGGAGAGGATTAGATACACAGCTCAGCAGACAGTATCACACAGGAGAGGATTAGATACATAGCTCAGCAGACGGTATCACACAGGAGAGGATTAGAGATACAGTTCAGCAGAGAGTATCACACAGGAGAGGATTAGATACACAGCTCAGCAGACAGTATTACACAGGAGAGGATTAGATAAACAGCATAGGATTAGATACACAGCTCAGCAGACAGTTTCACACAGGAGAGGATTAGATGCACTGCTCAACAGACAGTATCACACAGGACAGGATTAGATACACAGCTCAGCAGACAGTATCACACAGGAGAGGATTAGATACACAGCTCAGCAGACAGTATCACACAGGAGAGGAATAGATACACTGCTCAACAGACAGTATCACACAGGACAGGATTAGATACATAGCTCAGCAGACAGTATCACACAGGATTGGATTAGATACACTGCTCAACAGACAGTATCACACAGGACAGGATTAGATACATAGCTCAGCAGACGGTATCACACATGAGAGGATTAGATACACTGCTCTGCAGACAATATCACACAGCATAGGATTAGATACACAGCTCAGCAGACAGTATCACACAGTATAAGATTAGATACACTGCTCAGCAGACAGTATCACACAGGAGAGGATTAGATACACAGCTCAGCAGACAGTATCACACAGGAGAGAATTAGATACACAGCTCAGCAGACAGTATCACACAGGAGAGGATTAGATACACAGCTCAGCAGACAGTATCACACAGGAGAGGATTAGATACACAGCTCAGCACACAGTATCACACAGGAGAGGATTAGATACACAGCTCAGCAGACAGTATCACACAGGAGAGGATTAGATACACAGCTCAGCAGACAATATCACACAGGAGAGGATTAGATACACAGCTCAGCAGACAGTATCACACAGTAAAAGACTAGATACACTGCTCAGCAGACAGTATCACACAGCATAGGATTAGATACACAGCTCAGCAGACAGTATCACACAGTATAAGATTAGATACACTGCTCAGCAGACAGTATCACACAGGAGAGGATTAGATACACAGCTCAGCAGACAGTATCGCACAGGAGAGGATTAGATACACGGCTCTGCAGACAGTATCACACAGGATAGGATTAGATACACGGCTCAGCAGATAGTATCACACTGGGGAGGATTAGATACACAGCTCAGCAGACAGTATCACACAGGAGAGGATTAGATACACGGCTCAGCAGACAGTATCACACAGGAGAGGATTAGATACACGGCTCAGCAGATAGTATCACACTGGAGAGGATTAGATACACAGCTCAGCAGACAGTATCACACAGTAGAGGATTAGATACTTGGCTCAGCAGACAGTATCACACAGGAGAGGATTAGATACACAGCTCAGCAGACAGTATCACACAGGAGAGGATTAGATACAAAGCTCAGCAGACAGTATCACACAGGAGAGGATTAGATACACAGCTCAGCAGACAGTATCACACAGGAGAGGATTAATTACACGGCTCAGCAGACAGTATCACACAGTAAAAGATTAGATACACGGCTCAGTAGACAGTATCACACAGGAGAGGATTAGATATACAGCTCAGCAGACAATATCACACAGGAGAGGATTAGATACACAGCTCAGCAGACAGTATCACACAGGAGAGGATTAGATACACGGCTCAGCAGACAGTATCATACAGGAGAGGATTAGATACACAGCTCAGCAGACAGTGTCACACAGGAGAAGATTAGTTACACGGCTCAGCAGACAGTATCACACAGTAAAAGATTAGATACACGGCTCAGCAGACAGTATCACACAGTAAAATATTAGATACACTGCTCAGCAGACAGTATCACACAGCATAGGATTAGATACACAGCTCAGCAGACAGTATCACACAGTATAAGATTAGATACACTGCTCAGCAGACAGTATCACACAGGGTAGGATTAGATGCACAGCTCAGCAGACAGTATCACACAGGAGTGGATAAGATACACAGCTCAGCAGACAGTATCACACAGCATAGGATTAGTTACACGGCTCAGCAAACAGTATCACACAGTAAAAGATTAGATACACTGCTCAGCAGACAGTATCACACAGCATAGGATTAGATACACAGCTCAGCAGACAGTATCGCACAGGAGACGATAAGATACACGGCTCTGCAGACAGTATCGCACAGGAGAGGATTAGATACACGGCTCTGCAGACAGTATCACACTGGGGAGGATTAGATACACAGCTCAGCAGACAGTATCACACAGGACAGGATTAGATAAATTGCTCAGCAGACAGTATCACACAGGAGAGGATTAGATACACAGCTCAGCAGACAGCATCACACAGGAGAGGATTAGATACATGACTCAGCAGACAGTATCACACAGGAGAGGATTAGATACACAGCTCAGCAGACAGTATCACACAGGAGAGGATTAGATACACAGCTCAGCAGACAGTATCACACAGGAGGGGATTAGATACACGGCTCAGCAGACAGTATCACACGGGAGTGGATTAGATACACGGCTCAGCAGACAGTATCGCACAGGGCGGGATTAGATACACGACTCAGCAGACAGTATCACACAGGAGAGGATTAGATACACAGCTCAGCAGATGGTATCACACAGGAGAGAATTGGATACACAGCTCAGCAGACGGTATCACACAGGAGAGGATTAGATACACGGCTCAGCAGAGAGTATCACACAGGAGAGGATTAGATACACAGCTCAGCAGACAGTATCACACAGGAGAGGATTGGATACACAGCTCAGCAGACAGTATCACACAGGAGAGGATTAGATACACAGCTCAGCAGACAGTATCGCACAGGAGAGGATTAGATACACGGCTCAGCAGACAGTATCACACAGGAGAGGATTAGATACACAGCTCAGCAGACAGTATCACACAGGAGAGGATTAGATACACAGCTCAGCAGACAGTACCACACAGGAGAAGATTAGATACACGGCTCAGCAGACGGTATCACACAGGAGAGGATTAGATACACAGCTCAGCAGACAGTATCACACAGGAGAGGATTAGATACATAGCTCAGCAGACGGTATCACACAGGAGAGGGTTAGAGATACAGTTCAGCAGAGAGTATCACACAGGAGAGGATTAGATACACAGCTCAGCAGACAGTATTACACAGGAGAGGATTAGATAAACAGCATAGGATTAGATACACAGCTCAGCAGACAGTTTCACACAGGAGAGGATTAGATACACTGCTCAACAGACAGTATCACACAGGACAGGATTAGATACACAGCTCAGCAGACAGTATCACACAGGAGAGGATTAGATACACAGCTCAGCAGACAGTATCACACAGGAGAGGAATAGATACACTGCTCAACAGACAGTATCACACAGGACAGGATTAGATACATAGCTCAGCAGACAGTATCACACAGGATTGGATTAGATACACTGCTCAACAGACAGTATCACACAGGACAGGATTAGATACATAGCTCAGCAGACGGTATCACACATGAGAGGATTAGATACACTGCTCTGCAGACAATATCACACAGCATAGGATTAGATACACAGCTCAGCAGACAGTATCACACAGTATAAGATTAGATACACTGCTCAGCAGACAGTATCACACAGGAGAGGATTAGATACACAGCTCAGCAGACAGTATCACACAGGAGAGAATTAGATACACAGCTCAGCAGACAGTATCACACAGGAGAGGATTAGATACACAGCTCAGCAGACAGTATCACACAGGAGAGGATTAGATACACAGCTCAGCACACAGTATCACACAGGAGAGGATTAGATACACAGCTCAGCAGACAGTATCACACAGGAGAGGATTAGATACACAGCTCAGCAGACAATATCACACAGGAGAGGATTAGATACACAGCTCAGCAGACAGTATCACACAGTAAAAGACTAGATACACTGCTCAGCAGACAGTATCACACAGCATAGGATTAGATACACAGCTCAGCAGACAGTATCACACAGTATAAGATTAGATACACTGCTCAGCAGACAGTATCACACAGGAGAGGATTAGATACACAGCTCAGCAGACAGTATCGCACAGGAGAGGATTAGATACACGGCTCTGCAGACAGTATCACACAGGATAGGATTAGATACACGGCTCAGCAGATAGTATCACACTGGGGAGGATTAGATACACAGCTCAGCAGACAGTATCACACAGGAGAGGATTAGATACACGGCTCAGCAGACAGTATCACACAGGAGAGGATTAGATACACGGCTCAGCAGATAGTATCACACTGGAGAGGATTAGATACACAGCTCAGCAGACAGTATCACACAGTAGAGGATTAGATACTTGGCTCAGCAGACAGTATCACACAGGAGAGGATTAGATACACAGCTCAGCAGACAGTATCACACAGGAGAGGATTAGATACAAAGCTCAGCAGACAGTATCACACAGGAGAGGATTAGATACACAGCTCAGCAGACAGTATCACACAGGAGAGGATTAATTACACGGCTCAGCAGACAGTATCACACAGTAAAAGATTAGATACACGGCTCAGTAGACAGTATCACACAGGAGAGGATTAGATATACAGCTCAGCAGACAATATCACACAGGAGAGGATTAGATACACAGCTCAGCAGACAGTATCACACAGGAGAGGATTAGATACACGGCTCAGCAGACAGTATCATACAGGAGAGGATTAGATACACAGCTCAGCAGACAGTGTCACACAGGAGAAGATTAGTTACACGGCTCAGCAGACAGTATCACACAGTAAAAGATTAGATACACGGCTCAGCAGACAGTATCACACAGTAAAATATTAGATACACTGCTCAGCAGACAGTATCACACAGCATAGGATTAGATACACAGCTCAGCAGACAGTATCACACAGTATAAGATTAGATACACTGCTCAGCAGACAGTATCACACAGGAGAGGATTAGATACACAACTCAGCAGACAGTATCACACAGGAGAGGATTAGATACACGGCTCTGCAGACAGTATCACCCAGGATAGGATTAGATACACGGCTCAGCAGATAGTATCACACTGGGGAGGATTAGATACACAGCTCAGCAGACAGTATCACACAGGAGAGGATTAGATACACGGCTCTGCAGACAGTATCACACAGGATAGGATTAGATACACGGCTCAGCAGATAGTATCACACTGGGGAGGATTAGATACACGGCTCAGCAGATAGTATCACACTGGGGAGGATTAGATACACGGCTCAGCAGATAGTATCACACTGGGGAGGATTAGATACACGGCTCAGCAGATAGTATCACACTGGGGAGGATTAGATACACAGCTCAGCAGACAGTATCGCACAGGAGAGGATTAGATACACGGCTCTGCAGACAGTATCACACAGGATAGGATTAGATACACGGCTCAGCAGATAGTATCACACTGGGGAGGATTAGATACACAGCTCAGCAGACAGTATCACACAGGAGAGGATTAGATACTCGGCTCTGCAGACAGTATCACACAGGATAGGATTAGATACACGGCTCAGCAGATAGTATCACACTGGGGAGGATTAGATACACAGCTCAGCAGACAGTATCACACAGTAGAGGATTAGATACTTGGCTCAGCAGACAGTATCACACAGGAGAGGATTAGATACACAGCTCAGCAGACAGTATCACACAGGAGAGGATTAGATACACAGCTCAGCAGACAGTGTCACACAGGAGAAGATTAGTTACACGGCTTAGCAGACAGTATCACACAGGGGATGATTAGATACACAGCTCAGCAGACAGTATCACACAGGAGAGGATTAGATACACAGCTCAGCAGACAGTATCACACAGGAGAGGATTAGATACACAGCTCAGCAGACAGTGTCACACAGGAGAAGATTAGTTACACAGCTCAGCAGACAGTATCACACAGGAGTGGATTAGATACATAGCTCAGCAGACAGTATCACACAGTAAAAGATTAGATACACGGCTCAGCAGACAGTATCACACAGGAGAGGATTAGATATACAGCTCAGCAGACAATATCACACAGGAGAGGCTTAGATACACAGCTCAGCAGACAGTATCACACAGGATAAGATTAGATACACTGCTCAGCAGACAGTATCACACAGGAGAGGATTAGATACACAGCTCAGCAGACAGTGTCACACAGTAAAAGATTAGATACACGGCTCAGCAGACAGTATCACACAGTAAAAGATTAGATACACTGCTCAGCAGACAGTATCACACAGCATAGGATTAGATACACAGCTCAGCAGACAGTATCACACAGTATAAGATTAGATACACTGCTCAGCAGACAGTATCACACAGGAGAGGATTAGATACACAGCTCTGCAGACAGTATCGCACAGGAGAGGATTAGATACACGGCTCTGCAGACAGTATCACACAGGATAGGATTAGATACACGGCTCAGCAGATAGTATCACACTGGGGAGGATTAGATACACAGCTCAGCAGACAGTATCACACAGGAGAGGATTAGATACTTGGCTCAGCAGACAGTATCACACAGTAGAGGATTAGATACACTGCTCTGCAGATAGTATCACACAGGAGGGGATTAGATACACAGCTCAGCAGACAGTATAACACCGTATAAGATTAGATACACTGCTCAGCAGACAGTATCACACAGCATAGGATTAGATACACGGCTCAGCAGACAGTATCACACAGGAGAGGATTAGATACACCGCTCAGCAGACAGTATCACACAGGATAGGATTAGATACACCGCTCAGCAGACATTATCACACAGGGGAGGATTAGATACACCACTCAGCAGACAGTATTACACAGGAGAGGATTAGATACACGGCTCAGCAGTCAGTATCACACAGGATAGGATTAGATACACATCTCTGCAGACAGTATTACACAGGAGAGGATTAGAGATACAGCTCAGCAGAGAGTATCACACAGGGCGGGATTAGATACACAGCTCAGCAGACAGTATTACACAGGAAAGGATTAGATACACAGCATAGGATTAGATACACAGTTCAGCAGACAGTATCACACAGCATATGATTAGATACACAGCTCAGCAGACAGTATTACACAGGAGAGGATTAGATACACAGCATAGGATTAGATACACAGCTCAGCACACAGTATCACACAGAAGAGGATTAGATACATGGCTCAGCAGACAGCATCACACAGGAGAGGATTAGATACATGGCTCAGCAGACATGATCACACAGGAGAGGATTAGATACACAGCATAGGATTAGATACACAGCTCCGCAGACAGTATCACACAGCATAGGATTAGATACACAGCTCAGCAGACAGTATCACACAGGAGATGATTAGATACACGGCTCAGCAGACAGTATCACACAGGAGGGGATTAGATACACAGCATAGGATTAGATACACAGCTCAGCACACAGTATCACACAGAAGAGGATTAGATACATGGCTCAGCAGACATTATCACACAGGAGAGGATTAGATACATGGCTCAGCAGACATTATCACACAGGAGAGGATTAGATACACAGCATAGGATTAGATACACAGCTCAGCAGACAGTATCACACAGGAGAGGATTAGATACATAGCTCAGCAGACAGTATCACACAGGAGAGGATTAGAAACACAGCACAGCAGACAGTATCACACAGGAGAGGATTAGATACACAGCTCAGCAGACAGTGTCACACAGGAGAGGATTAGAAACACAGCACAGCAGACAGTATCACACAGGAGAGGATTAGATACACAGCTCAGCAGACAGTATCACAGGATAAGATTATATACACTGCTCAGCAGACGGTATCACACAGGAGAGGATTAGATACACAGCTCAGCAGACAGTATCACACAGGAGAGGATTAGATACACAGCTCAGCAGACAGTATCACACAGGAGGGGATTAGATACACAGCTCAGCAGACAGTATCACAGGATAAGATTATATATACTGCTCAGCAGACGGTATCACACAGGAGAGGATTAGATACACAGCTCAGCAGACAGTATCACACAGGAGAGGATTAGATACACAGCTCAGCAGACAGTATCACACAGGAGAAGATTAGATACACAGCTCAGCAGACAGTATCACACAGGAGAGGATTAGATACACAGCTCAGCAGACAGTATCACACAGGAGGGGATTAGATACACAGCTCAGCAGACAGTATCACACAGGATAAGATTAGATACACTGCTCAGCAGACAGAATCACACAGGAGAGGATTAGATACATAGCTCAGCAGACAGTATCACACATGAGAGGATTAGATACATAGCTCAGCAGACAGTATCACACATGAGAGGATTAGATAAACAGTTCATCAGACAGTATCACACAGGAGAGGATTAGATACACAGCTCAGCACACAGTATCACACAGGAGAGGATTAGATACACGGCTCAGCAGACAGTATCACACAGGAGAGGATTAGATACACAGCTCATCAGACAGTATCACACAAGAGAGGATTAGATACACAGCTCAGCAGACAGTATCGCACAGGAGTGGATTAGATATACCGCTCAGCTGACAGTATCGCACAGGGCGGGATTAGATACACGGCTCAGCAGACAGTATCACACGCGATAGGATTAGATACACAGCTCAGCACACAGTATCACACAGGAGAGGATTAGATACACGGCTCAGCAGACAGTATCACACAGGAGAGGATTAGATACACAGCTCAGCAGACAGTATCACACAGGAGAGGATTAGATACACGGCTCAGCAGACAGTATCACACAGGAGAGGATTAGATACATGGCTCAGCAGACATTATCACACAGGAGAGGATTAGATACACAGCATAGGATTAGATACACAGCTCAGCAGACAGTATCACACAGCATAGGATTAGATACACAGCTCAGCAGACAGTATCACACAGGAGGGGATTAGATACACAGCTCAGCAGACAGTATCACACAGGAGAGGATTAGATACACAGCTCAGCAGACAGTATCACACAGGAGAGGATTAGATACACAGCTCAGCAGACAGTATCACACAGGAGAGGATTAGATACACTGCTCAGCAGACAGTATCACACAGGAGAGGATTAGATACACAGCTCAGCAGACAGTATCACACAGGATAGGATTAGATACACAGCTCAGCAGACAGCATCACACAGGAGAGGATTAGATACACAGCTCAGCACACAGTATCACACAGGATAGGATTAGATACATGGCTCAGCAGACAGTATCACACAGGATAGGATTAGATACACAGCTCAGCAGACAGCATCACACAGGAGAGGATTAGATACACAGCTCAGCACACAGTATCACACAGGATAGGATTAGATACACAGCTCAGCAGACAGTATCACACAGGAGAGGATTAGATACACAGCTCAGCAGACAGTATCACACAGGAGAGGATTAGATACATGGCTCAGCAGACAGCATCATACAGGAGAGGATTAGATACACGGCTCAGCAGACAGCATCACACAGGAGAGGATTAGATACACAGCTCAGCAGACAGTATCACACAGGAGAGGATTAGATACATGGCTCAGAAGACAGCATCACACAGGAGAGGATTAGATACACAGCTCAGCACACAGTATCACACAGGAGAGGATTAGATACACGGCTCAGCAGACAGTATCACACAGGAGAGGATTAGATACACAGCTCAGCAGACAGTATCACACAGGAGTGGATCAGATACACAGCTCAGCAGACAGTATCACACAGCATAGGATTAGATACACAGCTCAGCAGACAGTATCACACCTGAGTGGATTAGATACACGGCTCAGCAAACAGTATCGCACAGGGCGGGATTAGATACAGGGCTCAGCAGACAGTATCACACATGATAGGATTAGATACACAGTTCATCAGACAGTATCACACAGGAGAGGATTAGATACACAGCTCAGCAGACAGTATCTCACAGGGCGGGATTAGATACACGGCTCAGCTGACAGTATCACACTGGATAGGATTAGATACACAGTTCATCAGACAGTGTCACACAGGAGAAGATTAGATACACAGCTCAGCAGACAGTATCACACATTAGAGGATTAGATACACAGCTCAGCAGACAGTATCACACAGGAGAGGATTAGATACACAGCTCAGCAGACAGTATCACACAGGATGGGATTAGATACACAGTTCATCAGACAGCATCACACAGGAGAGGATTAGATACACGGCTCAGCAGACAGTATCACACAGGAGAGGATTAGATACACAGCTCAGCAGACAGTATCACACAGGAGAGGATTAGATACACAGCTCAGCAGACAGTATCACACATTAGAGGATTAGATACACAGCTCAGCACACAGTTTCACACAGGAGAGGATTAGATACACGGCTCAGCAGACAGTATCACACAGGACAGGACTAGAAACACAGTTCATCAGACAGTATCACACAGGAGAGGATTAGATACACGGCTCAGCAGACAGTATCACACAGGAGAGGATTAGATACACAGCTCAGCAGACAGTATCACACAGGAGAGGATTAGATACACAGCTCAGCAGACAGTATCACACATTAGAGGATTAGATACACAGCTCAGCACACAGTTTCACACAGGAGAGGATTAGATACACGGCTCAGCAGACAGTATCACACAGGACAGGACTAGAAACACAGTTCATCAGACAGTATCACACAGGAGAGGATTAGATACACGGCTCAGCAGACAGTATCACACAGGAGAGGATTAGATACACTGCTCAGCAGATGGTATCACACAGGATAGGATTAGATACACAGCTCAGCAGACAGTATCACACAGGATTAGATACACGGCTCAGCAGGCAGTATCACACAGGAGAGGATTAGATACGCAGCATAGGATTAGATATACAGCTCAGCAGACAGTATCACACAGCATAGGATTAGATACACGGCTCAGCAGACAGTATCACACGAGAGGATTAGATACACGGCTCAGCAGACAGTATCACACAGGAGAGGATTAGATACACAGTTCACCATCACTGCGTTATAATAGCACTGCAGTATGTGGTGAGGGACTACAACTCCCAGCAAGTGACAGCGCAGGCACCGATCATGTAACTAAACCATCACTGCGTCATAATAGCACTGCAGTATGTGGTGAGGGACTACAACTCCCAGCAAGTTTATTTCTTTTTATTTTACACGCTGCTGTTTTCCACAGTGAATTACCAGAAAGATCTGCACCAAAATCATGAAGTGCAAATTTGCTGTTGTGGATTTTCTTGCGGATTTTTGCTAATTTGCTCTGATTTTCTATGGAAATCCTCCAGGAACAATCTGCCACATTTGAACAGATCTTCAGGCCTCATTCAGACATCTGTAGTTTTCTGGTACATTAAAAAAAAAAGCAAAAAAAAACAAAACTGATTTTCATCAAAGGGATCGATCTGAATTGTATCAATGTATGTTACTATATGCAAATAAAAATATATATATATATGGATATGTGAGCTGCCCCATAGATGATAAAGGTGCGTATTATGTCTGTCAATAACATGGATGTAAAAAAACAGACGTCTGAATGAGACGTTCACCCACAAGATCATCTAGCAATAGTGCAGCTCTGACCTGACACATAGCATTCACAGAAAGGCTCCTGATCAGCACATATGATGTCTGTGATCTATAAAGAGTCCTCCACATTGTACCCACTACATATACATTCACAATAAAGCTGTCCCCGTAACATCAACTGCCCCACACCTACCACATATAGCCAGGTCCCCGCTCCCCCACACACAGTATATAGCCAGGTCCCCGCTCCCCCACACACAGTATATAGCCAGGTCCCCGCTCCCCCACACACAGTATATAGCCAGGTCCCCGCTCCCCCACACACAGTATATAGCCAGGTCCCCGCTCCCCCACACACAGTATATAGCCAGGTCCCCGCTCCCCCACACACAGTATATAGCCAGGTCCCCGCTCCCCCACACAAAGTATATAGCCAGGTCCCCGCTCCCCCACACAAAGTATATAGCCAAGATCCCTGCTCCCCCACACAAAGTATATAGCAAGGTCCCCGCTCCCCCACACACAGTATATAGCCAGGTCCCCGCTCCCCCACACAAAGTATATAGCCAAGATCCCCGCTCCCCCACACAAAGTATATAGCAAGGTCCCCGCTCCCCCACACACAGTATATAGACAAGATCCCCGCTCCCCCACACAAAGTATATAGCCAGGTCCCCGCTCCCCCACACAAAGTATATAGCCAGGTCCCCGCTCCCCCACACAAAGTATATAGCCAGGTCCCCGCTCCCCCACACAAAGTATATAGACAAGGTCCCCGCTCCCCCACACAAAGTATATAGACAAGATCCCCTCCTCCATGTATAGCATATTTATCCAGGTCCCCGCTCCCCCACACAAAGTATATAGCCAGGTCCCCGCTCCCCCACACAAAGTATATAGCCAAGGTCCCCTCCTCCATGTATAGCATATTTATCCAGGTCCCCGCTCCCCCACATATAGCAAAGAGAACCAAGTCCAGCACCCCCTCCCCCACCACACAGCATACGGAATATAGACAAGACCCCCACACAGCATACGGTATATAGACAAGTCCCCCACACACAGCATACGGTATATAGACAAGTCCCCCACACACAGCATACAGTATATAGACAAGTCCCCCACACACAGCATACGGTATATAGACAAGTCCCCCCCACACAGCATACGGTATATAGACAAGTCCCCCACACACAGCATACAGTATATAGACAAGTCCCCCACACACAGCATACAGTATATAGACAAGTCCCCCCCACACAGCATACGGTATATAGACAAGTCCCCCACACACAGCATACGGTATATAGACAAGTCCCCCCCACACAACATACAGAATATAGACAAGTCCCCCACACACAGCATACAGTATATAGACAAGTCCCCCACACACAGCATACGGTATATAGACAAGTCCCCCACACACAGCATACGGTATATAGACAAGTCCCCCACACACAGCATACGGTATATAGACAAGACCCCCACACACACAGCATACGGTATATAGACAAGTCCCCCACACACAGCATACGGTATATAGACAAGTCCCCCACACACAGCATATGGTATATAGACAAGTCCCCCTCACACAGCATACGGTATATAGACAAGTCCCCCACACACAGCATACGGAATATAGACAAGTCCCCCACACACAGCATACGGTATATAGACAAGTCCCCCACACACAGCATACGGAATATAGACAAGTCCCCCACACACAGCATACGGAATATAGACAAGTCCCCCACACACAGCATACGGTATATAGACAAGTCCCCCACACACAGCATACAGTATATAGACAAGTCCCCCACACACAGCATACGGTATATAGACAAGTCCCCCCCACACAGCATACGGTATATAGACAAGTCCCCGACACACAGCATACAGTATATAGACAAGTCCCCCCCACACAGCATACGGTATATAGACAAGTCCCCCACACACAGCATACAGTATATAGACAAGTCCCCCACACACAGCATACGGTATATAGACAAGTCCCCCACACACAGCATACGGTATATAGACAAGTCCCCCACACACAGCATACGGTATATAGACAAGTCCCCCACACACAGCATACAGTATATAGACAAGTCATAGAATCATAGAATGGTAGAGTTGGAAGGGACCTTCTGGGTCATCTGGTCCAACCCCCTGCTCAAAGCAGGATTCACTAAATCATCTCAGACAGATGTCTGTCCAGCCTCTGTTTGAAGACGTCCATTGAAGGGGAACTCACCACCTCTCGTGGCAGCCTGTTCCACTCATTAATCACCCTAACTGTCGAAAAGTTTTTTCTAATATCTAATCTGTGTCTCCTCCCATTTAGTTTCATCCCATTGCTTCTAGTCTTTCCTTGTGCAAATGAGAATAAAGAAGATCCTTCTACAATGTGACAGCCCTTGACATATTTGTAGACAGCTATTAAGTCTCCTCTCAGTCTTCTTTTTTGCAAGCTAAACATTCCCAAATCCTGCAACCGTTCCTCATAGGACATGGTTTGCAGACCAGTCACCATTCTGGTCGCTCTTCTCTGAACTTGCTCCAGTTTGTCGATGTCTTTTTTAAAATGTGGTGCCCAAAACTGTACACAGTATTCCAGATGAGGTCTGACCAAAGAGGAGTAAAGACCGATAATGACTTCACGTGATCTAGACTGTATGCTTCTGTTAATACATCCCAGAATTGTATTTGCCTTTTTTGCTGCTGCATCACACTGTTGACTCATGTTTAGTCTATGATCTATTAGTATACCTAAGTCTTTTTCACATGTACTGTTGCTTAGTTCTATTCCTCCCATTCTGTATATGCTTTTTTCATTTTTATTGCCCAGATGTAGTACTTTGCATTTTTCCCTGTTAAAAACCATTCTGTTGGTTGCTGCCCACTGCTCCCCCACACACAGCATACAGTATATAGACAAGTCCCCCACACACAGCATACGGTATATAGACAAGTCCCCCACAAACAACATACAGTATATAGACAAGTCCCCCACACACAGCATACAGTATATACACAAGTCCCCCACACACAGCATACAGTATATAGACAAGTCCCCCATACACAGCATACGGTATATAGACAAGTCCCCCACACACAGCATACGGTATATAGACAAGTCCCCCACACACAGCATACAGTATATAGACAAGTCCCCCACACACAGCATACAGTATATAGACAAGTCCCCCATACACAGCATACAGTATATAGACAAGTCCCCCACACACAGCATACAGTAAATAGACAAGTCCCCCTCACACACAGCATACGGTATATAGACAAGTCCCCCACACACAGCATACTGTATGTAACATACCTGGCGGCGTCCTTGCATAGTGGTCCATCTCCCACTGTGCAAGAGTGCGCACTTGATCTCCAGTCCAGTCTGCTAGTCTGGCTTCCCTCCGTGCTGTCTGTTAGCCTCTGCTTCTGCTGCTTAAGGGCGGCTCCCGATCACTTCTTGCTTTTTGTACCTGCTGCAGGCACACCCCTTGTGCGTCCTCAGCCTATTGCTGTCTATCATCTGGTATTTAAACCAGCTGCTCCAATTAACCCATGCCTGAGCATTGTGTTCTGTCAGTTGGCCTTTGGTTACTGATATGCCAGGTCCTGTTTATGTTTCCTGCCTTCGGTATCAGTTCCCGTGTCTGAACTGTGTCCTGTCTGTATTATCTTCTAGCCTGTTGTCTTCTGCCTATCCTGGAGGCTGTATTTCCAGGCCTGTGTGAAATTGCTCCTGCCTGTTCGTTCCGCCTTCTAGGGGCCGCATACCTAGACCCGCTCCTTTATCTTGCTGCTGTGTCTGTTCTTGTCTGAATACTCTCCTAGCTTGCTTTGTTTTTCTCTGTGTCCGTACCTTCCCTTTTTCTGCAGAGTCTGAACTCGTACCTAACTCCTGCTCGTTGTCACTGTACTTCCGTTTGTGAGTTTGTGGTCCACTCGCTACTTCTCTGCAAGTACCCTGTGGGTATCTGGTTCTGCCTTTCCCTTCTAGTCTGTTCCGTGTGAACAGAGCCCTGTCCCCTCCGCGTCTGCGGTTTCGCTTTGCTCTGCCCTGTCCCCCGCGTCTGCGGTTTCGCTTTGCTCTGCCCTGTCCCCCGCGTCTGCGGTTTCGCTTTGCTCTGCCCTGTCCCCCGCGTCTGCGGTTTCGCTTTGCTCTGCCCTGTCCCCCGCGTCTGCGGTTTCGCTTTGCTCTGCCCTGTCCCCCGCGTCTGCGGTTTCGCTTTGCTCTGCCCTGTCCCCCGCATCTGCGGTTTCGCTTTGCTCTGCCCTGTCCCCCGCGTCTGCGGTTTCGCTTTGCTCTGCCCTGTCCCCCGCGTCTGCGGTTTCGCTTTGCTCTGCCCTGTCCCCCGCGTCTGCGGTTTCGCTTTGCTCTGCCCTGTCCCCCGCGTCTGCGGTTTCGCTTTGCTCTGCCCTGTCCCCCTCGTCTGCGGTTTCGCTTTGCTCTGCCCTGTCCCCCGCGTCTGCGGTTTCGCTTTGCTCTGCCCTGTCCCCCGCGTCTGCAGTTTCGCTTTGCTCTGCCCTGTCCCCCGCGTCTGCGGTTTCGCTTTGCTCTGCCCTGTCCCCCGCGTCTGCGGTTTCGCTTTGCTCTGCCCTGTCCCCCGCGTCTGCGGTTTCGAATTTGTCTCCCAGTCTGTACTGGACCCTACCCAGCCTGCGCTCTAGTCTGCCTGTTCCTGTATTCCCCGGTGTGGGTCAACAGCCGTGTCCAGAGTCTGACCTGGAGTAGACCCTGGTCCCTCTGATCAGTTCCTCCCTGGTGCACTGGCGTCGTATGCCGTCATGCGACCTTGGTCGGATCGGGCAGATACTTAGTTACGCCCCTCCAGGCACTCTCCGGTTCATGGCACAGTGGAATCACTACATACACACACGCACACGCCACTCAGCCCAGGCGTGTGCATTACACTGTATATAGACAAGTCCCCCCCACACACAGCATACAGTATATAGACAAGTCCCCCACGCACAGCATACAGTATATAGACAAGTCCCCCATACACAGCATATGGTATATAGACAAGTCCCCCCCCACACAGCATACGGTATATAGACAAGTCCCCCATACACAGCATACGGTATATAGACTAGTCCCCCACGCACAGCATACAGTATATAGACAAGTCATAGAATCATAGAATGGTAGAGTTGGAAGGGACCTCCTGGGTCATCTGGTCCAACCCCCTGCTCAAAGCAGGATTCACTAGATCATCTCAGACAGATGTCTGTCCAGCCTCTGTTTGAAGACGTCCATTGAAGGGGAACTCACCACCTCTCGTGGCAGCCTGTTCCACTCATTAATCACCCTAACTGTCAAAAAGTTTTTTCTAATATCTAATCTGTGTCTCCTCCCATTTAGTTTCATCCCATTGCTTCTAGTCTTTCCTTGTGCAAATGAGAATAAAGATGATCCTTCTACAATGTGACAGCCCTTGACATATTTGTAGACAGCTATTAAGTCTCCTCTCAGTCTTCTTTTTTGCAAGCTAAACATTCCCAAATCCTGCAACCGTTCCTCATAGGACATGGTTTGCAGACCAGTCACCATTCTGGTCGCTCTTCTCTGAACTTGCTCCAGTTTGTCTATGTCTTTTTTAAAATGTGGTGTCCAAAACTGTACACAGTATTCCAGATGAGGTCTGACCAAAGAGGAGTAAAGACCGATAATGACTTCACGTGATCTAGACTGTATGCTTCTGTTAATACATCCCAGAATTGTATTTGCCTTTTTTGCTGCTGCATCACACTGTTGACTCATGTTCAGTCTATGATCTATTAGTATACCTAAGTCTTTTTCACATGTACTGTTGCTTAGCTCTATTCCTCCCATTCTGTATATGCTTTTTTCATTTTTATTGCCCAGATGTAGTACTTTGCATTTTTCCCTGTTAAAAACCATTTTGTTGGTTGCTGCCCACTGCTCCAGTTTATTTAGGTCTTTTTGAATCCTCTCTCTCTCTTCTCTAGTATTAGCTATCCCTCCTAGCTTTGTGTCATCAGCAAATTTAATCAGTTTACCCTCAATTCCTTCATCTAAATCATTGATAAAGATGTTGAACAATACAGGTCCCAGGACGGAGCTGGGACAAGTCCCCCCCCCACAGCATACAGTATATAGACAAGTCCCCCACACACAGCATACTGTATATAGACAAGTCCCCCACACACAGCATACTGTATATAGACAAGTCCCCCACACACAGCATACAGTATATAGACAAGCCCCCACAAACAGCATACGGTATATAGACAAGTCCCCCCACACACAGCATACGGTATATAGACAAGTCCCCCCACACACAGCATACGGTATATAGACAAGTCCCCCCACACACAGCATACGGTATATAGACAAGTCCCCCCACACACAGCATACGGTATATAGACAAGTCCCCCCACACAGCATACAGTATATAGACAAGTCCCCCATACACAGCATACAGTATATAGACAAGTCCCCCACACACAGCATACTGTATATAGACAAGTCCCCCACACAGCATACGGTATATAGACAAGTCCCCCCCACACATAATATATAGACAAGTCCCCCCCCACACAGCATACGGTATATAGACAAGTCCCCCCCACACACAGCATACGGTATATAGACAAGTCCCCCCACACAGCATACGGTATATAGACAAGTCCCCCCACACACAGCATACGGTATATAGACAAGTCCCCCCACACACAGCATACGGTATATAGACAAGTCCCCCACACACAGAATACAGTATATAGACAAGTCCCCCCCACACAGCATACGGTATATAGACAAGTCCCCCCACACACAACATACGGTATATAGACAAGTCCCCCACACACAGCATACTGTATATAGACAAGTCCCCCACACACATAATATATAGACAAGTCCCCCCCCCACACAGCATACGGTATATAGACAAGTCCCCCCCACACACACAGCATACGGTATATAGACAAGTCCCCCACACACAGCATACAGTATATACACTGTGTTCCAAATTATGTAAATAATATTTTCTCAGATTTTCCCAAATTACCTATATGAATTGAAGTCATTGTAATTTTCCAGTCAAATAACTATTAGAGTACTTTTGTACAAACTGCCTATGATAACAGTATATTTTTAAAAAAATAAAACACTCAAACTGCACTCAAAATGCATGTTCCAAATTATTATGCACAGCAGAGTTTTCAACCTTTTCATTTTAATAAAGAACAAAACAATGGTCATTTTTGAAATTATAAGCATTAGCAGGTTATTACAAACTGAAATCAAACAGTTTTCAACTCAAAACTTTATTCGAGGTGATGTTACATTTGCACATAGGACCCCTTGTTCGAAAGGAGCTTCTGAACTCTCTCGTCCATTGAATTTGTCAGGTTTTGGATGGTTTCTGCTTCAATTGTTTTGCATGAGGACAGAATACCCTCCCAGAGCTGGTGCTTAGATGTGAACTGCCTCCCGCCATCATAGACACTCCTTCTGATGATGCTCCAGAGGTTCTCAATGGGGTTGAGGTCAGGGGAGCATGGGGGTCACACCATAAGTTTGTCCCCTTTTATGCCCATAGCAGCCAGAGATGCAGATGTGTTATGTGCAGCATGAGACGGGGCATTATCATGCATGAAATGATCTTGCTGCGGAATGCACGGTTCTTCTTCTTGAACCATGGCAGGAAGTGCTGTTTGAGAAACTCAACATACATTATGGAGTTCATCTTTACCCCTTCAGGGATCCTAAAGGGGCCGACAATCTCTCTCCCCATGATTCCAGCCCAAAACATTACTCCACCTCCTCCTTGTTGGTGCCGTAGCCGTGTTTGCATGGGGTGTCCATCAACCAGCCATCCTCCACTCCATCCATCTGGACCATCGAGATCATTTCATGCATGATAATGCCCCGTCTCATGCTGCACATAACACATCTGCATCTCTGGCTGCTATGGGCATAAAAGGGGACAAACTTATGGTGTGGCCCCCATGCTCCCCTGACCTCAACCCCATTGAGAACCTCTGGAGCATCATCACAAGGAGTGTCTATGATGGCGGGAGGCAGTTCACATCTAAGCAACAGCTCTGGGAGGGTAATCTGTCCTCATGCAAAACAATTGAAGCAGAAACCATCCAAAACCTGACAAAATCAATGGACGAGAGAGTTCAGAAGCTCCTTTCGAACAAGGGGTCCTATGTGCAAATGTAACATCACCTAGAATAAAGTTTTGAGTTGAAAACTGTTTGATTTCAGTTTGTAATAACCTGCTAATGCTTATAATTTCAAAAATGACCATTTTTTTGTTCTTTATTAAAATGAAAAGGTTGAAAACTCTGCTGTGCATAATAATTTGGAACATGCATTTTGAGTGCAGTTTGAGTATTTAATTTTTTTTAAAATATACTGCTATCATAGGCAGTTTGTACAAAAACCTTTCAATTGTACTCTAATAGTTATTGGACTGGAAAATTACAATGACTGCAATTCATATAGGTAATTTGGGAAAATCTGAGAAAATATTATTTGCATAATAGTTTTGAACACAATGTAGACAAGTGCATAGCTGTGCTAGGGTAGGAGTGGGAGGAGCCTTCCTTCTCTTGTCAGTGCTGGCCCTGCAGTCGGGCCCACCAGGGAATTCCCCAGCAGGCCAGTCCGAGCCTGGTCACATGCTGAATAGAGTCTCAGACACCTCTCTGAGTAGCCCACTGATAGAAGTGGATGAGAATCTAGTCGGCATTTGACCTCAACTATTACATCATAACACCGGCTTTATCTTTTTAAAGCTTTGTAACCTTTACTCACTTTATGAATCAGCCATAGATAAAACTCAGTAAGGATGGGTTGCTACTGTGTGCAATTTGCCAGCCAGCCCAGAACAGCGGTGACCTGAGCCGACAGCAGCGACTTGAGTAGACTGTGGCCACCTGAGCCAACAGCGGCATTTATATTGTGCTATCGCCAGGAAATGGATGACAATGGCAGTCAGGGGAATGGTGAAGGCCTGCATGGCTGCCATCTTGGTACTCCTGTGAAGTTCATCCACAGTCTGGACTTAATCATATAAACTGTATACTGCATTACTAGAGGATTACTGTATATAGAATAAGCAGTCAAGAGATTGCAGGTTCAAGTGCCCTAAGGGGACATAAAAAAAGAAAGTAAAAATGGAAAAAAAAGAAAAAAGTTTTACAAAGGAAAAAAAATAAACAAAAATGTTAAATCACCCCTATTTTCCGAGGTAAAAAAAAAAGAAAATAAAAAAGAAACATTTTATATTGTCGTGTCTGTAAAAGTCCGACCTATCAAAGCCCAAATTATTTAAACCGCACGTTAAATAGCGGAAAAATAAATTAAGAAGCCAGAATTGCCGTATTATGGTGTCACCAAACAGTAATAAATAACCCGGTATTGTGTCACCATTTTGTGAGACCCTGCATTTGTTCCATGTTTCTGCTGATGAATCTGGGCGAGGTTCGCTTTCTGCTCGCCGACCTGCGGGGGTTATTGATGCCATTCTCTGCTGTCTACAAACTTTTCATCTCTTTTTGATGCATTTTTTGGGAGGTAAAATTACCCAAAAAGAAAAAAAAAACTGGGTGTTTAGATTATCTTTGCTGTTGGGCATTTGCTGTAGGGGTTAATATATTTATGATGTGATAGATCGGACTTTTTGTCAGTGTGTCAATACTAAATAATAAATATATATATATAATCTTTTAGTCTTGCTTTGTATTGACAAATGGAGGTAGGAAATTTCAAAGGATTTTTTTATATATATATAAATTTCAATTTTAATACTTTTCTATCACATTATTTTTTGGTCCCGTTGGGCAACTTGAACCAAAAATCCACAACTCATTGGAATTGCGACACTTAAATTCTGCGGATGTCGGGAAGGGGATAAAGAGAATAAAGTAACTTTGCAGAATGCTTCCGTTTTGTGTACACAGCTCCTGTGCTGACTTAGTGTTCTCTTTGGTTACACCACACACCCATTCTGTGTCCGGCCCCCACAGATCGCCATCTCCATATATATGGGGGGATTTCCTCATGTGACGACCCCTCTGGCGATGTATACAGATCACATGTGGCTTCACCTTCAGCTTTGATCTTCCAGTCTTCAGTTCCGGATCCTCCAGGATGAGGGATAAATCTTTCTTGCTCTTCATTCCCCTCCGTGGCTGATACAGCAGCTCCAGCGCGCCGACGTTCCCCTCATAGGGAGGAATCGCTCCGCAAAGACTGTTCTCAGCCACAGGACGATCCGCCGGATACAGGAGGAAAGTTCTCCTCTCTGCAATGAAGGATTATTCCACTTTTCTGCCATTTGTAAGATCTCTGCTTGTTGTCTGAGAATAAAATCATTCTTGTTAATATCCAGAACCTGAAAAAAATCTAATCCTGACAGCAGCGGAGCATTTATTACAATGGTATTCAGTCTAGACGATCCCCCTCCTGTCCTGACCGTTTGCTACAATGTATCAGTGCTGGGAAAATCTATCAGTTTGGACTTGGTTTCCCTTACAGAGGATTGTCCAGGCCAGACACCATTGTACCCAGTGGCGTCCCGCCAATGGCGGCAGGCCACGCGACTGCTATGGGGCCCGTGAGCTGGGGGGGCCCCATAGCAGTCGCCTGCACTGTGTACCCCTGCATCAGGTCCCCCTCCTGCACCCAGGCAAGCGGAGGGGCCCTGAGCAGGCGGGGGGCTTACTCGCCGTCGGGCATCCCGGCGCGCCATGGGCCACCCCCGCCTGCTCAGGGCACCGGCCGACACAATACTTACCTCTTCCGGTGCCCTAGACGCTAGAATGTATGGGATCCTTCCAGGTATGATGTCATTTCCGGGGGCGTGTTCTAGTTCAGCACCAGATGCCAGAGTCTCATGCAGAGACAGAGCTGCCGGTGAAGCTGCAGGAGGAGGTCAGTATCCTAAGCTGAGAAACAGGAGATTGTTCTATTAATTGCTGGTCTGATGTCTTTTCTTCTTGTTGTTTTTGGGGTGAGGGGGCTTGATACTTGCGAGTGAGGGATTTGGGGGGGTTAATGCTGGAGGGCAGTCTGGTGGGGTTAATTAATGCTTGTGGAGATCTTAGGGGGCTCTGGGGAATAATGCAGGGATAATGTGTGCTTGTGCGGGCCCTAAGGGGATGCTGTGGGCTTGTGAGGGCTCTGGGGGGGATGCTGCGGGCTTGTGGGGGCCCTAAGGGGGATTTTGCGGTCTTGTGGGGGCTCTGGGGGGGATGCTGCGAGCTTGTGGGGCCCTGGGGGAGATGCTGCGGGCTTGTGGGGCCCCGGGGAGGATGCTGTGGGCTTGTGGGTGCTCTGGGGGGGATGCTGCGGGCTTGTGGGGCCCTGGGGGGGATGCTGTGGGCTTGTGGGGGCCCTGGGGGTATGCTGTGGGCTTCTGGGGCCCTGGGGGGGATGCTGTGGGTTTGTGGGGGCCCTTGGGGGGATACTGTGGGCTTGTGGGTGCTCTGGGTGGGATGCTGCGGGCTTGTGGGGCCCTGGGGGGGATGCTGTGGGCTTGTGGGTGCTCTGGGGGGGGGGTGCTGCAGGCTTGTGGGTGCTCTGGGGGGGGATGCTGCAGGCTTCTGGGTCCTCTGGGGGGGGTGCTGCAGGCTTGTGGGGGCCCCGGGGGGATGCAGAAGGCTTGTGGGGGCCCCGGGGGGGGATGCAGAAGGCTTGTGGGGGCCCCGTGGGGGATGCAGCGGGCTTGTGGGGCCTCTGTATGGGGTCCAGCCTGCATATGGCATTACATGGGGACCAGGCAGTATTCTCTACGGTGAATTATATGGGATCCAGTATTTTGTATGGAGCATTATATGGGGCTCATAATACTGTATGGAGGACTATGTGGTGCCCATAATATTGTATGGAGGACTTAGTGGTGCCATAACACTGTATGGAGGACTATACTGTCCGGTCTGCACTGTGCGCTGTGAGGATTCACCGGTTTCTGAGCTATTGTAGAATTTACAAAAGATATCACTCATGAAATGTAAGAAGTCAGTGAAATGTTTGGCATTGTACTATATCTATATCTATAATTTCTCTGCTGTATCTGTGCATCATGAATGGTTGGATGTGTTAAAGGGGCCACTGAGACTCTTTCGCCCGGGGCCCACGAAAACCTGGAGGAGGGAGCATCATGTGACACTCCCTCTCCCATCATTCCTCCTCTGCGTCTGACGCAGCGGCATGATGACGCGCCACGCTGTGTCAGACAGTGGAGCTGGCAGCTGCTGAGGTGATCAGCTGCAGAGACTGAAGCAGCGGGGAACGAGGAGCGGTAAGTATGTATTTATTTATAAATCAGTGTGTACTGATAATACTGGAGGACTGGGGCTGCATTTTACCCTACGGGTGGGGTGGGGCTGCATTTTACCCTATGGTGGGCTGCATTATACTGAGTGGGGAGCCATGGCGAGTGTCTTATACTGTGTGGAGGACCATGGGGGAGTGCATTGTACTGTGTGGAGGACCATGGGGGAGTGCATTGTACTGTGTGGAGGACCATGGGGGAATGCATTGTACTGTGTGGAGGACCATGGGGGAGTGCATTGTACTGTGTGGAGGACCATGGGGGAGTGCATTGTACTGTGTGGAGGACCATGGGGGAGTGCATTGTACTGTGTGGAGGACCATGGGGGAATGCATTGTACTGTGTGGAGGACCATGGCGGAGTGCATTATACTGTGTGGAGGACCATGGGGGAGTACATTGTACTGTGTGGAGGACCATGGGGGAGTGCATTGTACTGTGTGGAGGACCATGGGGGAGTGCATTGTACTGTGTGGAGGACCATGGGGCAGTGCATTGAACTGTGTGAAGGACCATGGGGGAGTGCATTGTACTGTGTGGAGGACCATGGGGGAGTGCATTGTACTGTGTGGAGGACCATGGGGGAATGCATTGTACTGTGTGGAGGACCATGGCGGAGTGCATTATACTGTGTGGAGGACCATGGGGGAGTACATTGTACTGTGTGGAGGACCATGGGGGAGTGCATTGTACTGTGTGGAGGACCATGGGGTAGTGCATTGTACTGTGTGGAGGACCATGGGGGAGTGCATTGTACTGTGTGGAGGACCATGGGGTAGTGCATTGAACTGTGTGAAGGACCATGGGGGAGTGCATTGTACTGTGTGGAGGACCACGTGGGAGTGCATTATACTGCGTGGAGGACCACGAGGGAGTGCATTATACTGCGTGGAGGACCATGGCGAGTGCCTTATACTGTGTGGAGAACCATGGCGAGAGTCTTATACTCTATGGAGTGTGGAGAGGTGTGGGGCAGTTGGGGGATCATACTTTACACTGGGAGTTGAGGTCGGGTACAGTAGGGTCATTATACTGATTATGTTCACAGACCAGCATGAAAGTTGGGCTGATCTCTGATTCAGTCATAAATCATCGCAGAAATAAAAGAGCTGGAAACTCCACATCATAAGGAGCTCACTGACTGAATCTCAAGTTAACTCATTCTGCAGCCATCAATGTGCTGCTGGGAAACAAAAAGCTGGTAAAGGCCGAACAGAGCAAATGTTACATGAAGCAAAATAGTAAAAAGTCTTTTTAGACCAATATACATGTATTTAAAGGGATTGTCCGGTGTGAAGCTGAAGGCCTGCAGTCATCTGTGTGACTCTCTGTGACTGCAGACTTGTAATCCTCACATCATGTAGACTGCGCGCTACCAGCATTATTCTCAGCCCAGAGATGGCAGAAGCCCCTGTATCATGTGTACAGGAATTGTGCCCCCTCTCCCCGAGGAGCAGCAGCGCCTCGTCCTCCAGATACATGAGGGTCCCATCGGGGAGATCCGCATGTACCGGCCATGATGTCATCTCCATGGATACGGCATCAATGTGCAGAGCAGAAGACCCCTGTAAGGGAGAGCTCAGACGTGGGGGGATTGATGTGGATGTGAGGAGCAGATCCCCCCATATTCACAGATTATCGCACAATACATGTGGCCTTGCACAGGAAAAACTGTGAGGAAAGAAGAAATCAGATTTCTTACAATATAGAATAATGTCCTCCTGCCCTCGCTCATGTCCAGTATTATTTATCCCTGACCTTTAGGGTGGGGAACCCCTCCTGAGCCCCCTCCATTATATAGGAGCCATATATCTGCTCCATTACTGGCAGAAGGTAAGGAGCCAATCACACTGCACGGCTTCTGCTTCCTGCTCTAAGCCCCGCCCACCTGCCTTCCCTTGAGATCTCCATGACAACCCTTGTGTGACTACAGTGACAGGCCACGCCCCCGAGGATTCTGATCAGTGCGGATGTCTCCATATTGCTGAGGACTGTGAGCGGCTGATGGGCGGAGCCAGCAGCGATGTGAGGGGCGGAGCCAGCAGTGATATGAGGGGCGGAGCCAACAGCGACATGAGGGGCGGAGCCAGCAGTGATATGAGAGGCGGAGCCAGCAGCGATGTGAGGGGCGGAGCCAGCAGCGATGTGAGGGGCGGAGCCAACAGCGACACGAGGGGCGGAGCCAGCAGCGATATGAGGGGCTCTCACAGCACTCACAGGAGCAGGTGTGTGTGCAGCCCGTTCCTCTGCTGTGGGTGTTGTGGTGTGTGAGCTTCGCCGTGTATATATATATATATATATATATATATATATATATATATATATATATATATATACCGTATATATATATATACAGTTGAAATCAGAAGTTTCCATACACTGTATAAATAGACACATCTGCATGTTTTTCTCAATATCTGACATGAAATCAGAATAAACCTTTCCCATTTTAGGTCAATTAGGATTACCATAATTTTTAATATTGCCAAATGCCAGAATAATGAGCGTCTCTTGTAAGGGGCATTAACAGCGTCTTGTTATACCACTCTGACCTCCGCGTCTCTTCTGAGGGCCATTAAAAGAGTCTTGTTATACCACTCTGACCTCCACGTCTCTTGTAAGGGGCATTAAAACCGTCTTGTTATACCACTCTGACCTCCACGTGTCTTGTAAGGGGCATTAAAACCATCTTGTTATACCACTCTGACCTCCACGTCTCTTCTGAGGGGCATTAAAACCATCTTGTTATACCACTCTGACCTCCACGTCTCTTGTAAGGGGCATTAAAACCGTCTTGTTATACCACTCTGACCTCCACGTCTCTTCTGAGGGGCATTAAAAGCGTCTTGTTATACCACTCTGACCTCCACGTGTCTTGTAAGGGGCATTAAAAGCGTCTTGTTATACAACTCTGTCCTCCACGTCTCTTCTGAGGGGCATTAAAAGTGTCTTGTTAAGCTACTGGGACCTCCACGACTCTTCGAACGGGCATTGCATTTCCTCATAATTTTTGGAAGCTTTTGCTTGGAAGGCATAAGCAAATACTATGGGAGACCCACTCCCCAATAATGGGAATAATGTTTTTAAGATGCTGTACTGTATGGCTCTTGTAAGGGGCATTAAAACCGTCTTGTTAAGCTACTGTGACCTCCACGTCTCTTCAAAGGGGCATTAAAAGCGTCTTCTTAAGCCACTCTGAACTCCACAGGTCTTCCAAGGGGCATTGAAATGTTGTTTTTAATTACCTTACCTCTAATCTCCACGACTCTTCCAATGGGCATTGCATTTCCTCCTAATTATAGTCAGCTTTTGCTTTTCAATGCAAAGGTGAAAACTAAGGGAGACACACTCCCCAATAATGGGTAGAAGGTTTTTAGTATGCTGTAATCCACGTCTGTTTCAAGGGGCATTGCAGTTCCTCATAATTTTTGGAAAGCCTTCCATTCACTGCTTAGGCCAACAGTGTAAAGGAGACCCAGTTGCTATAAATGGAAAAACGGTTTAGTTAAGGCCCTCTGACCTCCATGTCATTTCCAAGGGGCATTGCAGTTCCTCATAATTTTTGGAAAGCCTTCCATTCACTGCTTAGGCCAACAATGCACAGGAGACCCAGTTGCTATAAATGGAAAAAAAAGTTTAGTTAAGGCCCTCTGACCTCCATGTCATTTCCAAGGGGCATTGGAGTGCCTCAAAAGTTTTGGTAGGCATTGCACTCACTGTATGCCCTATAACTGTGTAGCCGAACCGCTCCTTTTGTTACAGAAACATATCCTACAAGACATATGTGGTTGACTGGCCTGATATTGATGTGAACGGTCCCTGCTCCTCCTGCTCTTTCTCCTTTGCCACTACCTCATCCATCATTTATCACTTGAAGCTTTGTTTTAACGAGAGTCATAGAACTTGGATAGTAGCAGGAAAACATCCAGCAATCCTCAGAGGAGGTAGGATATGCACCAAAACGCTGACCACCTCAGGCCTAGCCGCTACTACATACATGCGCTTGCATTCCTTGAAAACAAAGCAGATGCTAACTTCTATCATCCTCATCATGCTCCTCACCTTGGCACTCTCAACTCCCCTGATAGAGAAGCCAGGGCCCACCGGAGAAGTCGGGTTCTCTGGTGGGCTCGTCCAATGCTGCCCTAAAGCAGGCCAGTCTAAGAAAAGTGTGTGGGGATGTTCCGCGGTGAAATCAGGGCGGCTGGGGACCGTTTATGGACACCTGGCCGCGGGGCGGCTGGGGACTGAGTGTGGACACCCGGCCGCCCCCTGGCGGCTTGGGACTGAGTATGGATACCTCGCTGCCGAAGCAGCCATCAGGTAGTGGCCACCTTCGGCCTCCACATGCCTAAAAGGCCCAATTTCAAGTGCACGCAAGCTAGCAGTATGGTATTGCAGCCTGGGGGTGGGTTGGTGGCAGGTTGCACACTTATGCTTGCATTCCAACAAAACAATGCAGATGCTAACTTCTATCATCATCATGCTCCTCACCTTGACACTCTCACCTCCCCTGATGGAGTCGGGTTCTCTAGTGGGCTCGTCCAATGCTGCCCTAAAGCAGGCCAGTCTAAGAAAAGTGTGTGGGGATGTTCCGCGGAGAAATCGGGGTGGCTGGGGACCATCTATGGACACCCCGCCGCCCCCAGGCGGCTGGGGACCAGGTGTGGACACCCAGCCGCGGGGCGGCTGGGGACCGAGTGTGGACACCCGGCCGCCGGGCGGCTGGGGACTGAGTATGGATACCTCGCTGCCGAAGCAGCCATTAGGTAGTGGCCAGCTTCGGCCTCCTCAAAACTAAAAGGTCCCATTTCAAGTGCAAGCTAGCAGTATGGTATTGCAGCCTGGGGGTGGGTGGGTGGTTGGCTGCATATTTGCGCTTGCATTGCAAGGAATGGGGGAGGTACAATTGAACACTGCCCTGGGACAAGGACTTGCACGGGGATAGTTACAAGTCTGCATCTTCTGATGCGGCAAGGATCACTTCTGATGGGCACACTTTTAGGCAGTGACCTGGGAGTCAGAGATGCTTCCAGGGGTCTTCCCCATGCTGTTCCCATGTCTTTTCAGCACTGTATGCATGTGTCACACAGCACATGGCCAGATAAGGTTGTAAAATGTTAAAATGACATTTCCCGGTGAATGCATTTGTCACAGTTGAAAGCAATACAAAAGTGCAAAAACGCATAAAAAATGCTACTTGTGAACATAGCCCAAGGTGTGGAGGAGTATTTTTGTTTTTGGTTATTTATTTTACCTTATACACAAGTCTTTACCCTGGAAAGGATGTTCCTTAACATATTTCACAGGAAAAAAGTTTCACTTTCGTTTTTGAACGTTTTCTTATGAGCCTGTAAAAGTGCCTCTGAACACATAGTTGACAACAGTGACCTGGGGGTCATAAATGCTTCCTGGGGCGATCCCCATGCTGTCCCCATGTCATCTGAGCACTGTCACTATCATTTTGGGCACTTTTTAGGCTTTCTACAGACTGCCGGGGGTGCCGCCGCAAAAATGCTCGGGTCTCCCATAGACTAACATGGGCTCGTTGCTCGGGTCGAGCACTCGAGTATCACGGCGAGCTCGGGCCGAGCTTTGAGCACCCGAGCATTTTAGTGCTCGCTCAACACTATTTATAACGGGGGCACAAGCTAGCGACTGATTTATATTCTCAGTGGAGCAGACTTCAATGCGGTGAATGATATACTCATGGGCACAGTGTGGCACATATTTGCATTTGGTGGCACAGTGGGCGGCATTATTTATTTAAGTCGCTTATATTTGTAACATTTTTGTTTTTCAGGAGTGCGGTGATCTGCTGAAAAGTGCGGAGCAGCCGAAACCTGGACAGCAAACTGCAAAGACGAATCATGGCGGGAAGTCGTCACGAAAGACTGGACTAGGTAAAGAAGAGAAGAAAGAGAGCGACTGCAGTGTATAAACTGGAGGGTTAGGTGGGGCCCATTATATTATAATAAATCTATGTGGGGCCCATTATATTATAATAAATCTATGTGGGGTCCATAATATTAAAGGGACGGATATGTGGGGCCCATTATATAATAATAAAATCTATGTGGTGCCCATTATATTAAAGGGAAAGCTATGTGGGGCCAATTATATTAAGGGGAAAGCTATGTGGGGCCCAATATATTAAAGATAAAGCTATGTGGGGCCCATTATATTAAAGGGAAAGCTATGTGGGGCCCATTATATTAAAGGGAAAGCTATGTGGGGCCCATTATATTAAAGGGAAAGCTATGTGGGGCCAATTATATTAAAGAGAAAGCTATGTGGGGCCCATTATGTTAAAGAGAAAGCTATGTGGGGCCCATTATGTTAAAGTAAAAGCTATGTGGGGCCCATTATATTAAAGGTATAGCTATGTGGGGCCCATTATATTAAAGGGAAAGCTATGTGCGGCCCATTATATTAAAGAGAAAGCTATGTGGGGCCCATTATATTAAAGGGAAAGCTATGTGGGGCCCATTATATAATAATAAAATCTATGTGGTGCCCATTATATTAAAGGGAAAGCTATGTGGGGCCCATTATATTAAAGAGAAAGCTATGTGGGGCCCATTATATTAAAGGGAAAGCTATGTGGGGCCCATTATATTAAAGAGAAAGCTATGTGGGGCCCATTATATTAAAGGGAAAGCTATGTGGGGCCCATTATATTAAAGAGAAAGCTATGTGGACCCATTATATTAAAGGGAAAGCTATGTGGGGCCCATTATATTAAAGAGAAAGCTATGTGGGGCCCATTATATTAAAGAGAAAGCTATGTGGGGCCCATTATATTAAAGAGAAAGCTATGTGGGGCCCATTATATTAAAGAGAAAGCTATGTGGGGCCCATTATATTAAAGAGAAAGCTATGTGGGGCCCATTATATTAAAGAGAAAGCTGTGTGGGGCCCATTATATTAAAGTAAAAGCTATGTGGGGCCCATTATATTAAATGGATAGCTATGTGGGGCCCATTATATTAAAGGGAAAGCTATGCGCGGCCCATTATATTAAAGAGAAAGCTATGTGGGGCCCATTATATTAAAGAGAAAGCTATGTGGGGCCCATTATATTAAAGGGAAAGCTATGTGGGGCCCATTATATAATAATAAAATCTATGTGGTGCCCATTATATTAAAGGGAAAGCTATGTGGGGCCCATTATATTAAAGAGAAAGCTATGTGGGGCCCATTATATTAAAGGGAAAGCTATGTGGGGCCCATTATATTAAAGAGAAAGCTATGTGGGGCCCATTATATTAAAGGGAAAGCTATGTGGGGCCCATTATATTAAAGAGAAAGCTATGTGGGCCCATTATATTAAAGGGAAAGCTATGTGGGGCCCATTATATTAAAGAGAAAGCTATATGGGGCCTATTATATTAAAGGGAAAGCTATGTGGGGCCCATTATATTAAAGGGAAAGCTATGTGGGGCCCATTATCTTAAAGGGACATCTACGTAGGGCCCATTATATTAAATGGATGGCTATGTGGGGCCCATTATATTAAAGAGAGAGCTACGTATGGCCCATTATAATAAATGTATGACTATATGGGGCCCATTATATTAAATGGATGACTATGTGTGTTCCATTATATTTAATGGAAGGCTATGCGGGGCCCATTTAATTATGATAAATTCTATGTGGGGCACATGATATTAAATGGAAGGCTATGTGGAGCCCATTATATTTAATAGAGGGCTATGTGGGGACCAATACATTAAAAAGAAAGCTATATTGGGGCCCACTATGTTATCTGGAAGGTTTTGTGCGGCCCTCTGTATTAAATTGAGGGCTATGTGAGGCCTATTAAATTAAATGGAAAGCGTTGCGGGTCCCATAATATTATATGGAGGGCTATGTGAGGCACATTTATCAAATAAAGGGCTATGTAGCACCAATTATATTAAATGGAAGCCTATGTTTTGTCCATTATATTAAATAGAGATGTATCTTGCCTCCATTATAATAAATGGAAGGCAATGTGGGGACTATTATATTAAATGGAGGGTTATGTGGGGCCCATTATATTAAATGGAAGCCTATATGGAGCCCAGTAAATTAAATGTAAAGCTAAAATGAGTGCCCCGGTGGTAAGCAAAATGGTCAGAGTGTACCCCGGTCGCAGTTAAAAAGCCCAAGTTGGGTGCCCCGGTGGTAAGCAAAAAAGGTCACATATTGGGCCCCTCTGATAGGCCTACGGGAAATAGAGTTCTCCGATGGCACGCCAACGGTAAAGGGTGTGCCCGATGGTACTCCAATGGTAAAGGGTGTGCTTCAGTGGCATGCCAGTGGCAAAAAGTGTACTCCGGTGGCATGCTAATGGTGAAAGGTGTGCTCTGTGCTCTGTTGGCACCCCAACTGTAAAGAGTGTGTTCCAGTGGCACCCTAGCAGCCAATGGTGTACTTCGGTGGCAGACCATCGGGAAATGGTGTGATATGTAAGGCTCATGATAACAAAAGGGAGGGCTATGTGGGACCCATTATTTTATATGGAAAGCAAGGTGGGGCCCATTATATTAATTAGGGGCTTATGTGGGGCTCTTTATATTAAATAAAAACATATGTGGGCCCCATTAAATTAAATTAAATGGAAGGCTATGTGGACCCCATTAAATTATATGGAAGGCTATGTGGACCCCATTAAATTAAATGGAAGGCTATGTGGGGCCCATTATATTAAATGGAAGGCTATGTGGGGCCCATTATATTAAATGGAAGCCTGTATGGGGCCTAATAAATTAAATGAAAAGCTACAGTATGTACAGCAATAATAAAAATGGTAATAATACAGGGTGGGCAATTTATATGGATACACCTAAATTAAATGGGAATGGTTGGTGATGTCAACTTCCTGTTTATGGCACATTAGTATATGGGAGGGGGAAACTTTTCCAGATGGGTGGTGACTATGGCGGCCATTTTGAAGTCGGTCATTTTGGATCTAACTTTATTTTTTTCAATGGGAAGAGGGTCATGTGACACATCAAACTCATTGAGAATTTCATAAGAAAATACAATGGTGTGCTTGGTTTTAACATAACTTTATTCTTTCATGAATTTTTTACAAGTTTATGACCACTTATAAAATGTGTTCAAAGTACTGCCCATTGTGTTGGATTGTCAATGCAACCCTCTTCTCCCACTCTTGACACACTGATAGCAACACCGCAGAAGAAATGCTAGCACAGGCTTTCAGTATCCGTTGTTTCAGATGCTGAAAGGTTATATGGGGCCTATTAAAATAAATGGAAGACTATGCAGGACCTCTTGTAATAACTAGAAGGCAATTTGTGGCCCATTATATTAAACTAGATGGTGGCCCGATTCTAACTCATCGGGTATTCTAGAATATGTATGCGGCCGGCCGCGACCAATCAGCGAACCGTGTTAGTGAGGACCGGAGAGCATGTTTAAATTTGGCGCCAAAACCGGTGATTGGTCACGGCCGGCGGCCGCGACCAATCAGCGAATCGTATTATTGAGAATCGGGGAGCGGGTACTTCCACTGTGAGCAGCCGGGAGATGACTGGCTGCTCGCAGCAGAAGTATCCCAACCGGCGGCGCCGCTCCCCGGTCCTCCCTTCACACTTGCCGTCGGGAGATAAGCGGCCCTAGCCACTGATCTAGCGACGGTAGCCGCATGGAGGTCAGCGGCGCCGCCGGTCGGGGTACTTCTGCTGCGAGCAGCTGGGAGATGACCGGCTGCATTGCCACTGACCTCTGTGCAGAGCGGTGTTTAAATTTGGAGCCAATATCGCTGATTGGTCGCGGCCGCCGAATCGTATTAGTGAGGACAGGGGAGCGGCGCTGCCTGTGCGGGTACTTCCGCTGCGAGCAGCCGGGAGATGACCGGCTGCTCGCAGCAGCAGTATCCCGACCGGTGGCGCCGCTCCCCGGTCCTCCCTTCACACTTGCCGTCGGAAGATCAGCAGCCCTAACCGCTGATTTCCCGATGGTAGCCGCATGGAGATCAGCGCCGCCGCCGGTCGGGGTACTTCTGCTGCGAGCCGGAAGTTGACCGGCTAGCGCCGGTCATCTCCCGGCTGCATCGCCGCTGACCTCCGTGCGGCAGATGAGCCGCTAATGGCCGCCATCTTTTTCTGAAATCCCACATCGCTGATTGACCACGGTCGGACCAATCAGCGACGCAGAACTTCCTGGACAGAAGGACAGACAGACAGACATGATATGACGATTATATATATTAAATGTAAGGTTATGTGGGGCCCAATATATTCAATGAAAAACTATATGGGCCCATTATATAAAAGAAAAAGCTAAGTGAGGCCCATTTTATTAAATGGATGATGGTGTCCTCCAGTGGCAAGCCAGCGGGAAAGTGGTGTGCTCCGGTGGCAAGCCAACGGGAAAGTGGCGTGCTCCGGTGGCAAGGCAACGGGAAAGTGGCGTGCTCCAGTGGCAAGGCAACGGGAAAGTGGCGTGCTCCGGTGGCAAGGCAACGGGAAAGTGGCGTGCTCCGGTGGCAAGCCAACGGGAAAGTGGCGTGCTGCGGTGGCAAGCCAACGGGAAAGTGGCGTGCTGCGGTGGCAAGCCAACGGGAAAGTGGCGTGCTGCGGTGGCAAGCCAACGGGAAAGTGGCGTGCTGCAGTGGCAAGCCAACGGGAAAGTGGCGTGCTCCGGTGGCAAGCCAACGGGAAAGTGGCGTGCTCCGGTGGCAAGCCAACGGGAAAGTGGCGTGCTCCGGTGGCAAGCCAACGGGGAAGTGGCGTGCTCCGGTGGCAAGCCAACAGGAAAGTGGCGTGCTCCGGTGGCAAGCCAACGGGAAAGTGGCATGCTCCGGTGGCAAGCCAACGGGAAAGTGGCGTGCTCCGGTGGCAAGGCAACGGGAAAGTGGCGTGCTCCGGTGGCAAGCCAACGGGAAAGTGGCGTGCTCCGGTGGCAAGCCAACGGGAAAGTGGCGTGATCCGGTGGCAAGCCAACGGGAAAGTGGCGTGCTCCGGTGGCAAGCCAACGGGGAAGTGGCGTGCTCCGGTGGCAAGCCAACAGGAAAGTGGCGTGCTCCGGTGGCAAGCCAACGGGAAAGTGGCATGCTCCGGTGGCAAGCCAACGGGAAAGTGGCGTGCTCCGGTGGCAAGCCAACGGGAAAGTGGCGTGCTCCGGTGGCAAGCCAACGGGAAAGTGGCGTGCTCCGGTGGCAAGCCAACGGGAAAGTGGCGTGATCCGGTGGCAAGCCAACGGGAAAGTGGCGTGCTCCGGTGGCAAGCCAACGGGAAAGTGGCGTGCTCCGGTGGCAAGCCAACGGGGAAGTGGCGTGCTCCGGTGGCAAGCCAACGGGAAAGTGGCGTGCTCCGGTGGCAAGCCAACGGAAAAGTGGCGTGCTCCGGTGGCAAGCCAACGGGAAAGTGGCGTGCTCCGGTGGCAAGCCAACGGGAAAGTGGCGTGCTCTGGTGGCAAGCCAACGGGAAAGTGGCGTGCTCCGGTGGCAAGCCAACGGGAAAGTGGCGTGCTCCGGTGGCAAGCCAACGGGAAAGTGGCGTGCTCCGGTGGCAAGCCAACGGGAAAGTGGCGTGCTCCGGTGGCAAGCCAACGGGAAAGTGGCGTGGTCCGGTGGCAAGCCAACGGGAAAGTGGCGTGCTCCGGTGGCAAGCCACCGGGAAAGTGGCGTGCTCCGGTGGCAAGCCAACGAGAAAGTGGCGTGCTCCGGTGGGAAGCCAACGGGACTGTGGCGTGCTCCGGTGGCAAGCCAACGGGAAAGTGGCGTGCTCCGGTGGCAAGCCAACGGGAAAGTGGCGTGCTCCGGTGGCAAGCCAACGGGAAAGTGGCGTGCTCCGGTGGCAAGCCAACGGAAAAGTGGCGTGCTCCGGTGGCAAGCCAACGGGAAAGTGGCGAGCTCCGGTGGCAAGCCAACGGGAAAGTGTCGTGCTCCGGTGGCAAGCCAACGGGGAAGCGGCGTGCTCCGGTGGCAAGCCAACGGGAAAGCGGCGTGCTCCGGTAGCAAGCCAACGGGAAAGTGGCGTGCTCCGGTGGCAAGCCAACGGGGAAGTGGCGTGCTCCGGTGGCAAGCCAACGGGGAAGTGGCGTGCTCCGGTGGCAAGCCAACGGGAAAGTGGCGTGCTCCGGTGGCAAGCCAACGGGAAAGTGGCGTGCTCCGGTGGCAAGCTAACGGGAAAGTGGCGTGCTCCGGTGGCAAGCCAACGGGAAAGTGGCATGCTCCGGTGGCAAGCCAACGGGAAAACGGCGTGCTCCGGTGGCAAGCCAACGGGAAAGCGGCGTGCTCCGGTGGCAAGCCAACGGGAAAGCGGCGTGCTCCGGTGGCAAGCCAACGGGAAAGTGGCGTGCTCCGGTGGCAAGCCAATGGGAAAGTGGCGTGCTTCGGTGGCAAGCCAACGGGAAAGTGGCGTGCTTCGGTGGCAAGCCAACGGGAAAGTGCCGTGCTCCGGTGGCAAGCCAACGGGAAAGTGCCGTGCTCCGGTGGCAAGCCAACGGGAAAGTGCCGTGCTCCGGTGGCAAGCCAACGGGAAAGTGGCGTGCTACAGTGGCAAGCCAACGGGAAAGAGGCGTGCTCCGGTGGCAAGCCAACGGGAAAGTGGCGTGCTTCGGTGGCAAGCCAACGAGAAAGTGGCGTGCTCCGGTGGCAAGCCAACGGGACTGTGGCGTGCTCCGGTGGCAAGCCAACGGGAAAGTGGCGTGCTCCAGTGGCAAGCCAACGGGAAAGTGGCGTGCTCCGGTGGCAAGCCAACGGGAATGTGGCGTGCTCCGGTGGCAAGCCAATGGGAAAGAGGCGTGCTACGGTGGCAAGCCAACGGGACTGTGGCGTGCTCCGGTGGAAAGCCAACGGGAAAGTGGCGTGCTCCGGTGGCAAGCCAACGGGAAAGTGGCATGCTCCGGTGGCAAGCCAATGGGAAAGTGGCGTGCTCCGGTGGCAAGTCAAAGGGAAAGAGGCGTGCTACGGTGGCAAGCCAACGGGACTGTGGCGTGCTCCGGTGGCAAGCCAACGGGAAAGTGGCGTGCTCCGGTGGCAAGCCAACAGGAAATTGGCCTGCTCCGGTGGCAAGCCAACGGGAAAGTGGCGTGCTCCGGTGGCAAGCCAACGGGAAAGTGGCGTGCTCCGGTGGCAAGCCAACGGGAAAGTGGCGTGCACCGGTGGCAAGCCAACGGGACTGTGGCGTGCTCCGGTGGCAAGCCAACGGGACTGTGACGTGCTCCGGTGGCAAGCCAACGGGAAAGTGGCGTGCTCCGGTGGCAAGCCAACGGGAAAGTGGCGTGCTCCGGTGGCAAGCCAACGGGAAAGTGGCGTGCTCCGGTGGCAAGCCAACGGGAAAGTGGCGTGCTCCGGTGGCAAGCCAACGGGAAAGTGGCGTGCTCCGGTGGCAAGTCAACGGGACTGTGGCGTGCTCCGGTGGCAAGCCAACGGGAAAGTGGCGTGCTCCGGTGGCAAGCCAACGGGAAAGTGGCGTGCTCCGGTGGCAAGCCAACGGGAAAGTGGCGTGCTCCGGTGGCAAGCCAACGGGAAAGTGGCGTGCTCCGGTGGCAAACCAACGGGAAAGTGGCGTGCTCCGGTGGCAAGCCAACGGGACTGTGGCGTGCTCCGGTGGCAAGCCAACGGGAAAGTGGCGTGCTCCGGTGGCAAGCCAACGGGAAAGTGGCATGCTCCGTTGGCAAGCCAATGGGAAAGTGGCGTGCTCCGGTGGCAAGCCAACGGGAAAGTGGCGTGCTACAGTAGCAAGCCAATGGGAAAGTGGCGTGCTCCGGTGGCAAGCCAACGGGAAAGTGGCGTGATCCGGTGGCAAGCCAACGAGAAAGTGGCGTGCTCCGGTGGCAAGCCAACGGGACTGTGGCGTGCTCCGGTGGCAAGCCAACGGGAAAGTGGCGTGCTCCGGTGGCAAGCCAACGGGGAAGTGGCGTGCTCCGGTGGCAAGCCAACGGGAAAGTGGCGTGCTCCGGTGGCAAGCCAACGGGAAAGTGGCGTGCTCCGGTGGCAAGCCAACGGGAAAGAGGCGTGCTACAGTGACAAGCCAAAGGGACTGTGGCGTTCTCCGGTGGCAAGCCAACGGGAAAGTGGCGTGCTTCGGTGGCAAGCCAACGGGAAAGTGGCGTGCTCCGGTGGCAAGCCAACGGGAAAGTGGCGTGCTCCGGTGGCAAGCCAACGGGAAAGTGGCGTGCTCCGGTGGCAAGCCAATGGGAAAGTGGCGTGCTCCGGTGGCAAGCCAACGGGAAAGTGTCGTGCTCCGGTGGCAAGCCAACGGGAAAGTGCCGTGCTCCGGTGGCAAGCCAACGGGAAAGTGGCGTGCTCCGGTGGCAAGCCAAAGGGAAAGTGGCGTGCTCCGGTGGCAAGCCAACGGGAAAGTGGCGTGCTCCGGTGGCAAGCCAACGGGAAAGTGGCGTGCTGCGGTGGCAAGCCAACGGGAAAGTGGCGTGCTCCGGTGGCAAGCCAACGGGAAAATGTGCGCTCCGGTGGCATGCTAACGGGAAACGATGTGCTCCGGTGGCATGCTAATGGGAAAAGGTGTGCTCCGGTGCGATGCTAACGGGAAAAGGTCTGCACCGGTGGCATGCTAATGGTAAAGGTGTGCTCCAGTGGCATGCTAACGGTAAAGGTGTGCTCCGGTCACATGCTAATGGTAAAGGTATGCTCCGGTGGCATGCTAACGGGAATAGGTGTGCTCCGATGGCATGCTAACGGGAATAGGTGTGCCCGGTGGCGTACTAACGGGAAAAGGCATGCTACGGTGGCATGCTAGCGGGAAATGGTGTGCTTCGGGGGCATGATAATGAGAAAAGGGGTACTCCATTGGCACCACAATGGTAAAGGGACTTGGAAATGTCACTTGTGAAGTCATACTCGCATAGTGTCTGTTGTTGCAGGGATTAAAAGAGCGACCCGCTGGAACAAGATGTGGACACTGTGCGGCAGATGGTGGTTTAAGGACAGCAAAAAAGCAAAATAAGACCAAGTAACAGCAAGAAAACAATCCAAGAATTACAGCAGCAGACAAGTAAGTGATTGTGATTCTTTTAAACGGTGATGTATGATCAGATGAAGTGGAATGAAGTAAGTTTGGAAATATGATTAACATGTTAATAAAGTGTCCGAAATGTATGAGCAAGAAAGAGAAAAAGGTGGATTGTTACAGGGGGACAGCTGAGAGTAGGGAGTTACAGAGAAAGTCCTTGTGACAGGTTTAGGATGTATACGGCTGTTTATTGCCTCCTCCACATACAAAGGCAGGAGATGAGACTATCAAACTATTGAACTTGGAGTTGTCAGTAATGTTGGAGGAGAAATTAATAAAGGAAGTAAAATGGGAAAGAAAATAAGGGGTTGTATTTTTGCCTGGTCATGGGGATGTTTGCCTGGTCATGGGGATGTTTGCCTGGTCAGAGGGATGTTTGCCTGGTCAGGGGGATGTTTGCCTGGTCAGGGGGATGTTTGCCTGGTCAGGGGGATGTTTGTCTGGTCAGGGGGATGTTTGTCTGGTCAGAAGGATGTTTGCTTCACGTTGGGGAAGAGGGAAAGGACTGAATGATCCGGCACCTGTCCTATCCACAGGATGGTCAGCTAGTGCCGCCATAGGGAAAGAGCTGACCTAGTGTCACTATCAATCATCAGAGTCTGCAGTACAACTGATTAGGGGTCCAGCAGGGGGGCGCTGATGACACAGGTGGACCTTGGGGCGGTTTTCCGGTTGCCGACGCTGCACCTAGAGGGTTTTCTTCATGTAATTATCCTCCTCACATTGCAGACTTGTGAACTTTATAAATTTTCTTCATTTGCTTATTTTCTTCCTTCTCTCCCAAACACGTTGCTGAAGTGCTGTCTCACCCCCACTGCCCCCATCCAGAAGCTTCTTGTAGCTGCTGTTCAGCCAGATTTGTCCTCTATATACCAGCAGTCTGTGTATGGGCCTGTCTCTGTCTGATCCTCTCTGCTCTCCACCCCTGCACTCAGACATGGGAAACCCTGTACTCGGATTACTTCACATCTTGGTGAACAACAGCTGAAAGGACCCTATAAAGGAGCCTGTACCAGGCAGGGGACAGCGGTGCAGCATTGTGCTTGTGGAGGCAATCGGGCGGTGGAGTCAGAAATTGGGGAATACTTGGGTGCTCTCTGGACGGACAATATTAGTGCTGCAGTAATTTCCCACAAGTTTTTGCACAGAGCGGCCACTAATATAGAATAAAGTAAAACAATTGTGCTGTGTAAATAATGGCTGTGCTTTGCTACAAATGCTTCATGTTCGCAGGAGGTTTTTTTTTCTTTAATAAATTTTATTTAGTTTATAATTGATTTTTTCTCTTTCTGCTAGATATCAGCACATGATAGAGGCCGTACGGGACTGGTATAAAAAGTTCTTGGCTGAGAAGGAAAGAAGCTTCATTCCTCCATGAGCTGCAGTTCTTTGTGTCCAGTCGGGAACTCTATTAGTAAGCAGATTTTATCACCGGTGCAGACATTTCCGGGAAGGTTCCAATTGGCCGAATACAAGACGTTCATTAAACTCTTCATTTGAAATAAACGTCTGGTTATCATCCACAATACTTAATACCGGTCACTTGTCACAAATTTGTATATTTTTTACTTGTTATAAAATGCTGCTCATCCCTTGAATCTTTTCTTTTTTTTTGTAATTTTAGACAAAACATTACATATTTCTGACAAGTCCCAGGTCTTTTCACACCACTCGTTTTGCAGATTCTTTAATACTACAGCACTTACGTTATTGGGGTCATTTTTGTGCAGTTTGCAGTTACATGATTTTTTATACATGGTTTTTTTTTAGGTTTGTCTTGTTATTACATCACATTCATCTTTTTCCTCTCTTGCTTTCCTGGAGTGAAGTAAACATATCTCCAAGTCACTCTGAGCTGCCGGCAGGAGAGATGGACCCTCAGGAGCCTCCTAGTCTTCAGAATCCACATGAAGGAGAAGTCCAAGAACAAGAAAGGCCTCCGACAGCAGAGCAACCTGTCCGCCAAAAAGTCCCAGAAGAAGAAGCGATGGTCCCGCAGCTCATCTGTGTTTTTCCTAAATGTGGATTATACTTTTACTGATTGTAATTTTCTTGGTCGATACCAGATAAAGTTTTGGATGACAACTGTCTGGACTTGTGTCTTATTTTACATTTCTCCTTTTTTCTTCTTGCTTCCCCTCCAGTGAGATCTGGCTTAGGTGATAAAAGCCTTTCTCTATCCGGCATTTTTTCAGCAGGCTGGAGAAAGACTTTCTGGATGATAACTTGCCTTAGTCTCAGGTGCCCATACACTAGTTAGCTTTAGACCGGACGCTTGTCCACACAACACATCCCGACTCCCCCATATACATGAATGTGGTTATATGTGTGGGGGAGATGGCCCCATACACAGCACATGGTCGGCTGCTCCAGCAAAAATCCTTGGGTTTGACCTACCTTCCTGTAATATATATGGGGGGCCATTAGTTGGATGTTTGCAGGACCCCTCTTTGTCCGACAGCTTCCCTCCCCCACACATAGCAAGCAGTGTACAGACAAGCTCCCTTCCCGCACATATAGCATATATAGCATATAAAGAAAAAACCTAGAAGTCTGAACTGAAACACAAATTGATGTGCATGCAAAATGTAAATGCATGTTCACACAAGGCCACTAGACAAAGAAAAACCAAAGACAAGCAAAATACCCAAGTAACCGGAAGTGAATGGGTAAATCGCAAAGTGCAAAAATAATAAATAATGAAGGGTATTTAGTTAACATAATTTTGATAAAAATAATGCAAAAACTATCCCGCCACATCACGGCAACCCTTATGGGACAGTCCTAACTCTAATATTAAAACCTTACCATTTGTCAAGTGACGTACATATGGATAAGGACAGAGAGACTGACCCCCTAGTAGAAGCATAGACCTGAGGCAGAATAAACATTTCAGCTCAGACAAAGGGCGGCCACACCCTTATATGTACTAAAGCACACTACAAAGAAAAAACCTAGAAGTCTGAACTGAAACATAAATTGATGTGCATGCAAAATGTAAATGCATGCTCACACAAGGACACTAGACAAAGAAAAACCAAAGGCAAGCAAAATACCCAAGTAAGTAGAAGTAAATGGGTAAATCGCAAAGTGCAAAAATAATAAATAATGAAGGGTATTTAGTAGTGAAGAGCGAGCACTAAAATGCTCGGGTGCTCAAAGCTCGGGCCGAGCTCGCCATGATACTCGGTTGCTCGACCTGAGCCACGAGCCCAATGTTAGTCTATGGGAGACCCGAGCATTTTCGCGGCGGCATCCCCGGCTGTCTTTTAAAAGCCTAACAAGTGCCCAAAACGATAGTGACAGTGCTAAAATGACATGGGGACAGCATGGGGATCGCCCCAGGAAGCATTTCTGACCCCCAGGTCACTTCTGTCAACAACGTGGTCAGAGGTATTAAGCCACTTTTAAGGGCTCACAATAAAACGTTCAAAAACTAAACTGAAACTGCTTTCCTGTGAAATATGTTAAGGAAGTTCCTTTCCAGGGTAAAGACTTGTGTATAAGGTAAAATAAATAACAAAAAAAAAAATACTCCTCCACACCTTGGGCTATGTTCACAAGTAGCATTTTTAATGTGTTTTTGCACTTTTGTATTGCTTCAACCGTGACAAATGCATTCACCGGGAAATGTCATTTTAACATTTTACAACCTTATCTGGCCATGTGCTGTGTGACACATGCATACAGTGCTGAAAAGACATGGGGACAGCATAGGGAAGACCCCTGGAAGCATCTCTGACTCCCCGGTCACTGCCTAAAAGTGTGCCCATCAGAAGTCATCCTTGCCGCATCAGAAGATGCAGACTTGCAACTATCCCCGTGCAAGTTCTTGTCCCAGGGCAGGGTTCAATTGTACCTCCCCCATTCCTTGCAATGCAAGTGCAAATATGCAGCCAACCACCCACCCACCCCCAGGCTGCAATACCATACTGCTTGCTTGCACTTGAAATTGGGCCTTTTAGGCATGTGGAGGCGGAATCTGGCCACCATGTCATGGCAGCGTTGGCGGCCTGGTATCCATACTCAGTCCCCAGCCGCCCGGCGGTGGGGTGTCCACACTCGGTCCCCAACCGCCAGGGGGCGGCCGGGTGTCCATATTCGGTCGCCAGCCGCCTGGGGGCAGCCGGGTGTCCATAAACGGTCCCCAGCCGCCCCTATTTCTCCTTGGAACATCCCCCCACACACTTTTCTTAGCCTGGCCTGCTTTAGGGCAGCATTGGACGAGCCCACCAGAGAACCAGACTCCTCCGGTGGGCCCTGGCTTCTCCATCAGGGGAGTTGAGAGTGCCAAGGTGAGGACCATGATGATGATACAAGTTAGCATCTGCTTTGTTTTGTTGGAATGCAAGCGCATGTATGTAGTAGCGGCAAGGCCTGAGGTGGTCAGCGTTTTGGCGCATATCCTACCTCCTCTGAGGATTGCTGGATGTTTTCCTGCTACTATCCCAGTTCTATGACTCCCATTAAAACAAAGCTTCAGGTGATGAATGATGGATGAGGTGGTGGCAAAGGAGAAAGAGCAGGAGGAACAGGGATCATTCACATCAATATCAGGCCAGTCAACCACATATGTCTTGTAGGATATGTTTCTGTAACAAAAGGAGCGGTTTGGCTACACAGTTATAGGGCATACAGTGAGTGCAATGCCTACCAAAAATTTCGAGGCACTCCAATGTACCTTGGAAATGACATGGAGGTCAGAGGGCCTTAACTAAACAGTTTTTTCCATTTATAGCAACTGGGTCTCCTGTACACTGTTGGCCTAAACAGTGAATGGAAGGCTTTCCAAAAATTATGAGGAACTGCAATGCCCCTTGAAACAGACGTGGATTACAGCGTACTAAAAACCTTCTACCCACTATTGGGGAGTGGGTCTCCCTTAGTATTAGCCTTTGCATTGAAAAGCAAAAGCTGACTAAAATTAGGAGGAAATGCAATGTCCGTTGGAAGAGTTGTGAAGGTTAGAGGTAATTAAAAACAACATTTCAATGCCCCTAGGAAGAGCTGTGGAGTTCAGAGTGGCTTAAGAAGACTGTTTTAATGTCCCTTTGAAGAGACATGGAGGTCACAGTAGCTTAACAAGATGGTTTCAATGCCCCTCGGAAAAGACGTGGAGGTCCCAGTAGCTTAACCAGACGGTTTGAATGCCCCTCGGAAGAGGGGCTTTTAATGCCCCTTCCAAGAGCCATACAGTACAGCATAGTACAAACATTATTCCCATTATTGGGGAGTGTGTATCCCATAGTCATTGCTTATGCCTTCCAAGCAAAAGCTGCCAAAAATTGGGACGGAGGAACTTGCAATGCCCCTTACAAGAGCCATGCAGTACAGCATATTCCAAACATTATTCCCATTATTGGGGAGTGGGTCTCCCATAGTATATGCGTATGCCTTCCAAGAAAAAGCTGCCAAAAATTAAGAGGAACTGCAATGCCCGTTCGAAGAGTCGTGGAGGTTAGAGTTAATTAAAAACAACATATCAATGCCCCTTGGAAGAGCTGTGGAGTTCAGAGTGGTTTAACAAGACGCTATTAATGCCCCTCAAAAGAGATGTGGAGGTCCCAGTAGCTTAACAAGACGGTTTTAATACCCCTTGGAAAAGTGGTGGAGGTCCCAGTAGCTTAACAAGACGGTTTTAATACCCCTCGGAAAAGTGGTGGAGGTCACAGTAGCTTAAGAAGACGCTTTTAATGCCCCTCAGAAGAAACGTGGAGATCCCAGTAGCTTAACAAGATGGTTTTAATGCCCCTTGGAAAAGTGGTGGAGGTCGCAGTAGCTTAACAAGACGCTATTAATGCCCCTCAGAAGAGACGTGGAGGTCCCAGCAGCTTAACAAGACGGTTTGAATGCCCCTTGGAAGAGACGTGGAGGTCACAGTAGCTTAACAAGACGCTATTAATGCCCCTCAGAAGAGACGTGGAGGTTCCAGCAGCTTAACATGACGGATTTAATGCTCCTCAGAAAAGTGGTGGAGGTCCCAGTAGCTTAACAAGATGGTTTAAATGCCCCTCAGAAACGTAGTGGAGGTCCCAGTAGCTTAACAAGACTGTTTGAATGCCCCTTGGAAGAGACGTGGAGGTCCCAGTAGCTTAACTGGCCGGTTTAAATGCCCCTTGGAAAAGTGGTGGAGGTCACAGTAGCTTAACAAAACGCTATTAATGCCTCTCAGAAGAGACGTGGAGGTCTTAGTAGCTTAACAAGACGGTTTTAATGCTCCTCAGAAAAGTGGTGGAGGTCCCAGTAGCTTAACAAGACGGTTTTAATGCCCCTTGGAAAAGTGGTGGAGGTCGCAGTAGCTTAACAAGACGGTTTGAATGCCCCTTGGAAGAGACGTGGAGGTCCCAGTAGCTTAACAAGACGGTTTTAATGCTCCTCAGAAAAGTGGTGGAGGTCCCAGTAGCTTAACAAGACGGTTTTAATACCCCTTGGAAAAGTGGTGGAGGTCGCAGTAGCTTAACAAGACGGTTTGAATGCCCCTTGGAAGAGACATGGAGGTCCCAGTAGCTTAACAAGACGGTTTGAATGCCCCTTGGAAGAGACGTGGAGGTCCCAGTAGCTTAACAAGATGCTTTTAATGCCCCTCGGAAAAGTGGTGGAGGTCACAGTAGCTTAACAAGATGCTTTTAATGCCCCTCGGAAGAGACGTGGAGGTCCAAGTAGCTTAACAAGACGGTTTGAATGCCCCTTGGAAGAGACGTGGAGGTCCCAGTAGCTTAACAAGACGGTTTGAATGCCCCTTGGAAGAGACGTGGAGGTCCCAGTAGCTTAACAAGACAGTTTTAATGCCCCTCGGAAAAGTTGTGGAGGTCACAGTAGCTTAACAAGATGCTTTTAATGCCTCTCAGAAGAGACGTGGAGGTCCCAGTAGCTTAACAAGATGGTTTGAATGCCCCTTGGAAGAGAAGTGGAGGTCCCAGTAGCTTAACAAGACGGTTTTAATGCTTCTCGGAAAAGTGGTGGAGGTCCCAGTAGCTTAAAAAGACGCTTTTACTGCCCCGTGAAAAAGTGGTGGAGGTCGCAGTAGCTTAACAAGATGGTTTGAATGCCCCTTGGTAGAGACGTGGAGGTCCCAGTAGCTTAACAAGACAGTTTGAATGCCCCTTGGAAGAGACGTGGACGTCCCAGTAGCTTAACAAGACGGTTTTAATGCCCCTCGGAAAAGTGGTGGAGGTCACAGTAGCTTAACAAGTCGCTTTTAATGCCCCTCAGAAGAGAAGTGGAGATCCCAGTAGCTTAACAAGACGGTTTGAATGCCCCTTGGAAGAGACGTGGAGGTCACAGTAGCTTAACAAGACGGTTAGAATGCCCCTTGGAAGAGACGTGGAGGTCCCAGTAGCTTAACAAGATGGTTTTAATGCTCCTCGGAAAAGTGGTGGAGGTCCCAGTAGCTTAACAAGATGCTTTTAATGCCCCTCGGAAAAGTGGTGGAGGTCCCAGTAGCTTAACAAGACGCTTTGAATGCCCCTTGGAAAAGTGGAGGTCCCAGTAGCTTAACAAGACGGTTTTAATGCCCCTTGGAAAAGTGGTGGAGGTCGTAGTAGCTTAACAAGACTGTTTGAATGCCCCTGGGAAAAGTGGTGCAGGTCCCAGTAGCTTAACAAGATGGTTTGAATGCCCCTTGGAAGAGACGTGGAGGTACCAGTAGCTTAAAAAGACGGTTTTAATGCCCCTCGGAAAAGTGGTGGAGGTCCCACTAGCTTAACAAGACGCTTTGAATGCCCCTCGGAAAAGTGGTGGAGGTCCCAGTAGCTTAAAAAGACGCTTTTACTGCCCCGTGAAAAAGTGGTGGAGGTCGCAGTAGCTTAACAAGACGGTTTGAATGCCCCTTGGTAGAGACGTGGAGGTCCCAGTAGCTTAACAAGACAGTTTGAATGCCCCTTGGAAGAGACGTGGACGTCCCAGTAGCTTAACAAGACGGTTTTAATGCCCCTCGGAAAAGTGGTGGAGGTCACAGTAGCTTAACAAGTCGCTTTTAATGCCCCTCAGAAGAGAAGTGGAGATCCCAGTAGCTTAACAAGACGGTTTGAATGCCCCTTGGAAGAGACGTGGAGGTCACAGTAGCTTAACAAGACGGTTAGAATGCCCCTTGGAAGAGACGTGGAGGTCCCAGTAGCTTAACAAGATGGTTTTAATGCTCCTCGGAAAAGTGGTGGAGGTCCCAGTAGCTTAACAAGATGCTTTTAATGCCCCTCGGAAAAGTGGTGGAGGTCCCAGTAGCTTAACAAGACGCTTTGAATGCCCCTTGGAAGAGACGTGGAGGTCCCAGTAGCTTAACAAGATGCTTTTAATACCCCTCGGAAAAGTGGAGGTCCCAGTAGCTTAACAAGACGGTTTTAATGCCCCTTGGAAAAGTGGTGGAGGTCGTAGTAGCTTAACAAGACTGTTTGAATGCCCCTGGGAAAAGTGGTGCAGGTCCCAGTAGCTTAACAAGATGGTTTGAATGCCCCTTGGAAGAGACGTGGAGGTCCCAGTAGCTTAACAAGATGCTTTTAATACCCCTCGGAAAAGTGGAGGTCCCAGTAGCTTAACAAGACGGTTTTAATGCCCCTTGGAAAAGTGGTGGAGGTCGTAGTAGCTTAACAAGACTGTTTGAATGCCCCTGGGAAAAGTGGTGCAGGTCCCAGTAGCTTAACAAGATGGTTTGAATGCCCCTTGGAAGAGACGTGGAGGTACCAGTAGCTTAAAAAGACGGTTTTAATGCCCCTCGGAAAAGTGGTGGAGGTCCCACTAGCTTAACAAGACGGTTTTAATGCCCCTCGGAAAAGTGGTGGAGGTCCCAGTAGCTTAACAATACGCTTTTAATGCCTCTCAGAAGAGACGTGGAGGTCCCAGTAGCTTAACAAGACGGTTTGAATGCCCCTTGGAAGAGACGTGGAGGTCCCAGTAGCTTAAGAAGACGGTTTGAATGCCCCTTGGAAGAGACGTGGAGGTCCCAGTAGCTTAACAAGACGGTTTTAATGCTTCTCGGAAAAGTGGTGGAGATCCCAGTAGCTTAATAAGACGCTTTTAATGCCCCTCGAAAAAGTGGTGGAGGTCGCAGTAGCTTACCAAGACGGTTTGAATGCCCCTTGGAAGAGATGTGGAGGTCCCAGTAGCTTAGCAAGACAGTTTGAATGCCCCTTGGAAGAGACGTGGAGGTCCCACTAGCTTAACAAGACGTTTTTAATGCCCCTCGGAAAAGTGGTGGACGTACCAGTAGCTTAATAAGACGCTTTTAATGCCCCTCAGAAAAGTGGTGGAGGTCCCAGTAGCTTAACAAGACGGTTTGAATGCCCCTTGGAAGAGATGTGGAAGTCCCAGTAGATTAACAAGACGGTTTTAATGCTCCTCGGAAAAGTGGTGGAGGTCGCAGTAGCTTAACAAGACGCTTTTAATGCCCCTTACAAGAGCCATACAGTACAGCATTTTAAAAATATTATTCCCATTATTGGGGAGTGGGTCTCCCACAGTCTTTGCTTATGCCTTCCAAGCAAAAGCTGACAAAAATAAGGACGGAGGAACTTTCAATAATGGCAACACGGACCACGGTCACCCTGGTGGTATAGTGGTGGTGGAGGCTGAGGATAAGGAGAAGAACATAAAACAGCCGAAATGAGGAAGCGTATACCCATGTGTGGGTGTGAAGCGGTGCATGTGAATACACCTTCCGAAATAACACAGTGGATTTGACTTTATGTTACTCTGCTGTCATTTGGTGGTGATGAGAAGTCTGGCCCAATCCAGCTACTGTTCATTTTGATAAGGGTCAGCTTGTCAGCATTGTCAGTTGACAGGCGAGTGCGCTTATCAGTTATAATTACCCCAGCAGCACTAAAAACACGCACCGATAACACGCTAGCGGCAGGGCAGGCCAGGACCTCCAAGGCGTACAGAGCGATTTCATTCCAAGTGTCCAGCTTGGATACCCAATAATTAAAAGGCACAGAGGAATCATGGAGGACGCTGGTACGGTCGGCAAGGTACTCCCTCACCATCTTTTGAAACTTTCCACTGCTTGTGAGGGTACCCCGCGCCTCAGGGCCTGTAAGCTGGGCAGGTCTCAGAAAACTGTCCCAGAATGTTGACAGTGTTCCCCTGCCTCTGCTGGATTGGAGTTGCCTCTCTCTCGCTTGTACGCCTTGGTTGGTCAACGAACTGTGACCTCTGCCGCTAGCGTGTTCAGATGGGAATTTTTTTTAACAGTTCTGCAGCAAGGGCCTTCTGGTACTGCCCCATTTTCGTAGACCTCTCCACCTCAGGAATAAGAGAGTGAAAGTTCTCCTTGTAGCGGGGGTCTAAAAGTGTCACCAACCAGTAATGACTGTCACCCAACATTTTGACAACGCGAGGGTCACGGTTAAGGCAGAGTAACATAAAGTCAGCCATGCGTGCCAGACTGGTAACGGGCAAGACTTCCGTGTCCTCACCAAGATGACGACTGACCATGCTCTCCTCCTCCTTCCCCCCCCCCCCCCTGTCCTCAGGCCACCCACGCTGAACTGACAGTATGACAGTTGTACAGGTACTACCGTCTACAGCGCATGATACAAGCTCCTGTTCTTCCTCCTCCTCCTCTCCCTCATTGTCCCCCAATGCACGTTGGGATGAGATGAGGCTGGGCTGTGTGTAATCGACCGCTACGGCTTCTTGATCCATTTCATCATACTCTGGCTGCAATGCCTCCTCTTTAATTCTCTGCAGAGAGCATTGCAAAAGACAGACAAGTGGAATGCTGACGCTAATGATGGCGTCATCGCCACTCACCATCTTGGTGGACTCCTCAAAGTTTGTCAAGATGGTACATACAGTACAGACCAAAAGTTTGGACACACCTTCTCATTTAAAGATTTTTCTGTATTTTCATGACTATGAAAATTGTACATTCACACTGAAGGCATCAAAACTATGAATTAACACATGTGGAATTATATACTTAACAAAAAAGTGTGAAACAACTGAAAATATGTCTTATATTCTAGGTTCTTCAAAGTAGCCACCTTTTGCTTTGATGACTGCTTTGCACACTCTTGAGAGACTGCCATAAAGACTGAGAGGAGGGGGCATCTTTGCATGCAGTATGGACAGGGGATTGCCATGCACACACAACAGGTGACACCCGCTGACACTGGTCATGGACCCTGGGGTTCGCCCCACAAAGTCGGGTGCTTTGCTGCCATGTGCCTGATCATGCTGGTGGTGGTCAGGCTGGTAGTTTTGTCACCCCTGCTGATGCTGGCATGGCAGGTGGTACAAATGGCCTTTTTGGGGATATCAGCAGAGTCTTTAAAAAAATTCCAGACTCTGGAAGACCTACAGGTTGTACTGGCAACGTCCCTCGTGTTGGTGTTACGGGGAACTGTTGCCGGCCTTCTGTGTGCGGCCACCACACTGCTTTTTTCTGCCTGTTGGGGTACTCTGCCTCCCTCACCCTGTCTGCTGCTGGCCTCGCTCTGCATGTCCTCCTGCCACATTGGGTCAGTTACTAGATCATCCAACACCTCCTCCTCTTCCACTTGCGCACCACGATCCTCCTCCTCACTTCCTGGCAATTGTGTCTCGTCATCGTCAACCTCTTGTGACAAATTGCCAGCGTTGACTTCCTCTGGCCGTGGCTGTTCAAATATTTCGGCATCTCTACATGGGATCTCCTCTTCCACCACTTCAAGCGGAGCAGGCGAGGGGCACAAATCTGGAAATGGACCAGTGAACAGCTCTTCAGAGTGTCCAAGTGTGGGATCAGTTGCTGTCTGACGACACTCGGCATGGTGGGAGGAAGGAGCATCAGGGTGAGGAGGAGTATGCGGTCGAGACTCACGGCTACTAAGAGTTGACCGTGTGGAAGACAGACCGGAAGTGGTGGTTTGCTATCCAATTAATAACCTGTTCACACTGATCAGTTCGCAATACTGGTGTTGTTCTGTGCTTCCCTAGTAATTCGGTCAAGAAGTGGGAGCGAGAAGATATGGCTGTTGGTTGTGGCACATTTTCACCTTGGCCACGGCCCCGTCCTCTGCATGTACCATCACCAGAACGTCCACTTCCATGTCCCTTGCCACGCGCCTTGCCCATTGTAAAGTAAGTAAAATAGCTTACACTCGCACCATCAATGGAAAAAGGGTAATAAAGTAGATTAGAACCGTGGAAGAGGAAAACCACAGTTCTATTTCTCTGGCCTACACCCGACTCTTTTAAACAATCTGAACAATCAGGGAGAAACTATTACTGTTTTTCTTTACGGAAAAAATACCAAAAGGTGAATAATAGAGATTTTTTACCGTGGAATGGCAAAACCACAGTTATTGTTTACTGGGGTATACCAGAAAATTTTAAATAGATATATTTGTGTCTGAACAATCAGGAGACAGTACTGTTTTTCTTTACAGCAAAAAATACAAAAAAGCAGGATAATACAGAGATTTGACCCGTGGAACTGCAAAACCACACTTGTATTTCTCGGGCCTACACCAGACTATTTTCAACAGATATATTTGTGTCTGAACAATCAGGAGACACTACTACTGTTTTTCTTTGCAGCAAAAAATGCCAAAAGCAGGATAATAGAGATTTTTTACCGTGGAACAGCAAAACCACAGTTATAATTTACTGGTGTATATCAGACTATTTTCAACAGATATATTTGTGTCTGAACAATCAGGAGACACTATTAGTTTTTTTTTTTACGGTGACACATATTACTATAACTTGCACCCATAGTGCAAAAAAAAACAAAAACCCCAAAAAAACACAATGGGTTCAACCGTACTCAAATTGTTAACTAGGAGCAATGATTAGTGTGAATAAAATAATATTTTGATTGGAGATGATCCAACCTCTGGTTCCACCACTGATCCTGAGAATGAAGGAATGGGGAACCTATCAGCTTTTTTTTTTCCTGCACAGCTGTGCTCCCAACCACCCACAGTGCAAAAAAAACCCTAAAAAAACAATAGGTATAACCGTACTCAAATTGATAATTGGGAGCAACGATTAGTGTGAAGGATATAATATTGTGATTGGCGATGTTCCATCCACTGATTCTGAGAAAGAAGGAATGGGGAACCTATCAGCTTTTTTTCCTGCACAGCTGTGCTCCCACCCATTGCGCAAAAATACCCTAAAAAAATGCACGTACTCAAATTGTTAATTGGGAGCAATGATGAGTGTGAAGGAATATAATATCTTGATTGGCGATGGTCCGACCTGTGGTTCCGCCACCGATCCCAAGAATGAAGGAATTGAGAACCTGTAAGCTTTTTTTTTCCTGCACAGCTGTGCTCCCAACCACCCACCCATAGTGCAAAAAATAAAAAAAACAATAGATCCAACTGTACTCAAATTGTTAAATTGGGAGCGTGAAAAAAATAATGCATCCACTTCTTTCTAAATCAGGCTGTCAGACCCCCAAGAATGACATCCTAGTAATATGCCATGACTTATACCTCTTTAAATGTATGCAAAGGATAAACCTGGATATCCAGGTATACGTTCTATTGATTGATTTCTATAAGGGCCTATTTACACATGTAAATGTGTATCTGCTACGGACATGAATGATCGGCTGCAGCCCTTCCACTTGGCCAGTCAATGGATCCGCAAATCACAACAAGTAATTCAAGGAAATGGAAAAGTAAAAAAAAAAATTCTAGTAACATTGCATAGCGTACCGGTGATTGCGCTATTTAACTTGCCATCAGTGATTGACGGCATATAAATGGTTAAACAGCAGTGATTGACGCTTCGCTCTGGCCGCTGCTGTTACAGCAAGATGTCAGCTGTGTAGGATGGGGGCTCTGCTCCTGAGCCCACCCGAAACAGCAATCCAATGGACGGTTTCACACACCACATTATCCAGTGGTGTTTAATTTGCTTTTCTATTTAGGAAACAAAACCGTTTTAATAACGTTTTCCTTCTCTGGTATCTAGGAGCCATTTCAGCTATTTGTAAAGGGAATCTGTCAGCAGGTTTTTCTTGGCTATTCTGAGAGCAGCATGATGGGGTGAGCGCCACACTAGGAGTAGGACCACCGAGCCCAGAGCTATTGCAAGACGTGCAGACAATATATACCAGGTATGAATGAATCCAATACAACATTATTGTTACTTGGGAATGAACCTACTTGGATATAATACATCCCTTGATATGTATATACCAAAAGCTCATTATCTTGGGAATGCCTATATTGGCTTTTATTATTTGGGATTATATCCTTTTACTATGTGACCTAGGATATACTATCAGTATGCATTAGCACAATTGGAGCTACTACTATTTAGCCCTGGTGTCTCTGCAATTCAAATATTTACATTATACCTCCTCACTATTATATGGTATTACTATATATATGTGTGTGTGCTCTTTTCTTTCCCGCCATGTACCCAAATTGTTATAATAAAGGTCTTTTTTAACACATTGACCCCTTGTCGGATGTACTATATATTGGTTGTTGTTGAGAGCAGCATGATGTAGAGACAAAGACCCTGATTCTAGGGACGTCTCACTTACAGGGCTGCTTGTTGTAGTTTTGATAAAAATCACACTTTTATTAGCAGAAGATTATCACTAGAGGACTAGTAAACCTGCAGCCAGGTAGTCCAACCACGCCCCCCACCACTGATTGGCAGTTTATATACAGTGTACACAGAAAGCGGCCAATCAGTGGTGTGGGTGGGGTTATTATACAGAGCTCAGCATTCAGAGATCTGCATGAGAAAAAAAAACCTGCAATTTTATCAAAATAACACCAAGCAGCCCAGTAAGTGATACATCGTTGGAATCAGGGCCTCGGATTATGCTGCTCTCAAATGGGATAGCAAAAACCTGCTGACATATTCCATTTAAAGCGGCAGCTGCTACTAAATCCAGACATGGTGCAAAATGTAAATTCTGCTGCAGATTTACTGCTGTAGATTTTTAATTTCTAAAAATCCCTGTAGATTCAGAGGATCTCAACCTTTTCAATGCAAATTATTTTCAAGACTTATTCACAGATATTATGAAATATTACAGTAGAAATAATAAAAAAAAAAAGCACAATACCTAAACCCCTTCCTTGGGAAAAATATACGGCAAGTATAAGAAAGACAAAAATTTATTCTGGAGTCATAATGAAGTGTAAATAGAATTGTAACCATACAATGTAAACAGCAGCAAATGTAAGTAGGATCCACTGGATCTATATAAGAGGAACGCTTTCCAAAGCTGATCTTCTGAGCCCACCGCTATGCTGGCTGCACCGGCATTGTGATCGTCAGCACCTGGAATATACGTCACGTTTTACTGCAGCTCATAGAACCAAATGATAAGACGCAGAGCAGTGCGAGGCTTGTGACTCGCTATACACAAAATATACGACATGTTTGATGAATGGCATAAAGGAAAGCCGATGCATTCAGATGTCTCTGGGCAACTATATGTTGTGATAGATAAGTTCCTGTCAGGGTGAGGGGCAGCATCCTATCTGCTCACTCATCATGACAGGTTTACAACATGTTGACTCATGGACGTGATCAGTCAGTCAATCGATGACATAGATGCACGTTCTTGATTCCGACAGGTAGGTCAGAGAAGTCCGTCTCAAACAGTTTACTTTCACCCATCTAGGATGGATGGCTGCTGACATCGTTGGCCATTATGTCCATACACAATTATTATCCCCTAATTGTGATGTACAGTACAAATTTATATTGTGGTACCGTGTTAGCCAGAAAATTTGATGGAAATAATTTTATGCCCAAAAATGGCAAAAGTATTCTCGGAGTGATACCTTTATTGGCTAACCAGAAAAAAATATATATATATGCAAACTTACAGAGCACACAGGCTCCTTCTTCAGGCAGGATTACAAATGTTATGAATTCATTTGTAATATTGCCTGAAGAAGGAGCCTCTGTGCTCTGAAAGCTTGCATATATATTTTTTTTTCTGGTTAGCCAATAAAGGTATCACTCCGAGAATACTTTTGCCATTTTTGGGCATAAAAGTATTCACATAGAATTATTCACTAATTAAAACAATTTATTTTTGCTAAATAAATGTATACATTTTTTAAAATTTTATTTTATACATTTTCTCAGAGAACCTCTTTAAGAAGATGATTTCAGAATGGGCTATAAGACATGTCCAGCTTTGCTTAATTGTCTCACCTTACTGTCCTTGTTGAACTGAGCTCCACTTTGTTCTTGGATGATATTGTAAGGAATGGAGACGTCTAGATGATACAAATCGGGACGTCTGACTATTCTGTCTTCACCCAAGTCCAACACAAGAGATCTAGCAGAAGACTGTAAAGAGAAGACCAGCGTGGTAACAACGCTTATGTCGCTGAATGCTTCTGTACGGGAAAGAAAGTTGTAACCAACAAGTGCACAAAAATCTAAACTTTTATCTTGATACGTGGCCAACTAGAAGTTACTGTGTAGCTCCACACGTCTCCTACATTAAATCTGACACGTGGAGGAACTGCTCACAGAAAATGCTGAAAAATATTTTTTAGGATTCACACTGCATTAAAAGGGGTTGTCCACCACTTTAATACTAATGGAATATCCTTAGGATAGGTCATCAATATTAAAGTGCCAGACAACCCCTTTAAGTGAGGCATAATGAATGGTACCAGAATTTCACATAATGTAGCCTTCATTAGGCAGAAGGCCCACTCGGTTATATGAAGAAATCTGGGGTCCCCAAAAGCAAACCCAGTAATCACCAGATTCCCGTGTGGTGACTACTTAATCTGCTTTTTGGGAAGACCAGAACTGACCCCTATATTTAACCAAGTGGGTCCCCTCAAGCTACATTATCCTGTCTGATGAAGGCTACATTAGCTGAAAAATTCTTAATCTTCATTATGCCTCATTTAACGCAATGTGAATCATGGACATGAGAAAAATCAAATTAAAAAATAAATACATTTAAAGCATTTTCTGTGCGATTCCTCCAAATGTCGCATTAATATAGAAAAAATAAAGAGCGGCGTGTTCTACACTATTGCAACAAGCCTCTTTCATCATTTCTATCATCATTATAACATCATTTATATGCACCAGCACCATGGAATCAATGGCACTATATAATTAAATAATAATAATAATATATACATCTTCCCACCAGCTTGTTTTCCCTCTATCTCCTCTCTGGATCTATGAAGCCAGAACTGTCAAAGAAGAGGTGATGGTGGAGATGGAGGGGAAACAAGCAGGGGGGGAGGCTTATATAAATGACTGGTCCCGCCGTGAAGCACTGGGCATCTGTGCTTGGTTTGAACAGTCGTTCTCTGCTGACAGAGTCGTTTACAGAGATCTTCTTTCCCATTCCAACAGCTTGCGAACAACCCACCATGGTATGAAAAAAAAATTAGATCATCATCATCCAGCAAATGTGTCACAGCTGCCAGCAATTGGCTACTGTGGACACATCAAAGCTGTGATGATAAAAGTTGGCAGAGGAGGACCGGTAGCACGAGGTTGGCACAGACTTTTAATAAGGGAAGACTATTGGAAATCACATGACATACAAAAAGGTCACAATCCTAAACCACATCTAAGGGTCTCACCATTTTAGGTAAAGAGATTTCAGCCACCAGAAAACTTGGGTGTCCTACAGGAGGTTCCGCCACAATCATGTAATCTGGTTTCACGGGTGAACTGATAAAAAAAAGGAAGGCAGCAGTATATTGCAAGGGTACACCATCAATTTATGATCTGTTGGGGTCGATCTCTAATATAATAAAGGGGCACTGATGCTGGTAATGAGGAACAGCCCCTTTCACAGTCATTCCCTGCACATCGGCATCATGGCCTCCACTGTGCAGCGGAACGACAGCATAGATCCAGCAAAGTGAATGGGCTTAGCTGCAGTTCTCCTGCACAGTGAATATCCGGGTAGCTGCCCCACACCAGCATATTCTTTAAAAAGGGCAGCGGGGTTACTTCCAGGCTGCAGCCCCCTTATTCTTGGAGTCCAAGAAGTTGGATATCCTATATCTTTTGTAAGATGGGATTCTAAAAAAAGTAAATGCATGCATTAAACCTCAAAGTAACCCAAACCTTTCAACTTCTGAGATTAGGGACTTGCTTGGAGTTAGCTGGGAGGGTCTGTAGGAAAAAAATAAAGAACATAAAGGCATAATAGTTAAAACAAAAAAAAACAATGTCCACATTGTTCTTGCACCATAACAAGCCATTCTGCAACTTCCCCCATCTGTTGGGTTTAACCCATCACCACGAGGAGTGGGGCTCCCCCATCTGTTGGGTATATCCCATCACCACGAGGAGTGGCACTCCACCATCTGTTGGGTATAACCCATCACCACGAGGAGTGGCGCTCCCCCATCTGTTGGGTATAACCCATCACCTCAAGGAGTGAAGCTCCCCCATCTGTTGGGTGTAACCCATCACCACAAGGAGTGGAGCTCCCCCATCTGTTGGGTGCAGCCCATCACCACGAGAAGTGGCGCTCCCCCATCTGTTGGGTATAACCCATCACCATGAGGAGTGGCGCTCCCCCATCTGTTGGGTATAACCTATCACCTCAAGGAGTGGCGCTCCCCCATCTGTTGGGTATAACCCATCACCAAGAGGAGTGGAGCTCCCCCATCTGTTGGGTGTAACCCATCACCACGAGGAGTGGCGCTCCCCCATCTGTTGGGTGTAACCCATCACCACGAGGAGTGGCGCTGCCCCATCTGTTGGGTATAACCTATCACCAGGAGGAGTGGCGCTCGTCATACTTTGTGTCCCTAGGGGAAATGTGGTATTATAAGATATCCAATCAATTGAATGGCCGACTATGTACTGCATGGATGAGCGAGGAACATCAGAGAAGAAGCCGTCGATGCTCAACAGCACCCTACTCTGTCGTCTTTTACAGACTGTATGCCATAGACTTGTACCTTAGAGTTGGGACTTACCCCTATTATGAATCATCGGTTTTGATTTGGTTCTGATATTCTGTTCAAAAATGGATCCCAGTAACTTCCGATTTTTCAGCATTTTCCACTCTGAAGGGAAACCATAGATGATTAACAGGGTCGGACTGGAACTGAAACTCAGCCCTGGCATGTGAGAGGACGCAGGCCTGCCCGACGCGCGTTGAATGTGAAATATTTTCATGAATGATTTGGGTATATGTCACAATAAAAATTGCTGCAAACTGCACTTTATCATCGATAGACAAAAACTGACATAATGTAAAATATAAACTTCCCTCCAGGAAAATGTTAATTTCTTTCAACTGGAGGGACGGACATATTTGTAATATAGAGCTCCAAGTTCCCAAAAACGCTATGCTTGATAGTACCAGGAAAAGCAGGAAAAGTGAATCCTTGCAGATTTGAAGCAGTTTCATGTCTATTCTTTCAGTATTTTTGCAGCGTTTCTAAAGAAAGGGAAAAAAAAATCTCAAAAAACGCAACATCAACGGGATTTTCCTGCCGAGCGACACGTTTTTTGTGCAGAAATGTTCTTTCCTTTCTTTTTTGTTTATATTTTGTGTTATACACTAGTGGCCAAAATTGAGGCAACACTTTCAGTTTTTCACCATCACCAATATTTAATGGAGGATTTCACTGACCTACTTACTTGTACACACGCCCTCTTCTGCCATATGTATTCTATGTTGGTTTATAGTGACCTGGGTGTGGGTTGTAAGACAGATATTGTGCGATTAAAATGCGGTTTTTATATTTTAAAGCCAGTTTGTCATCAGAAGGTAAGCAATTACATGTTTTCGTTCTCAAAGTGTGTAAGCGGTTTCAAGAGACTGGTTCGATAAAGAATAAACCAGGTAGAGAAAGGAAGAAGGCTACAACTCCTCAGACTGATAGAAGAATTGTTAGAATCGCCCTAAATAACAGGAAATAAATGGCTGTTAACATCAACAAGGAGCTTGTCAACACCGGAGTGACAGTGTCTGATCGGACGGTTCGACGACGATTGGTAAATGCGGGGTTAAGAGCCAGAATACCAGGTAAAAAGCCATTTTTGAATGCCTCACAGCATCAGAAACGTCTGCAGGGGCCAAAGAACATTGTAAATGGACCATTGAACAATGGAGAAATGTTATATGGAGCGATGAGACACGCATATCCATCTTTGGCAGCGACGGTGTCCGCTACGTTCGACGACGACCTGGAGAGGACTGGTTGCCAGAGGGTACAGTACCCACCATGAAGCCTCCTCTGAGTGTTATGGTAGGGGGCTGCGTGTCCAGAGATGCAGGTGGTCGGCTGCAGGTAATTGAAGAAACAGTTAATGCTGAAAAGTACATCAAGGAAGTCCTTCAGCCTAAACTCATTCCTTCGGCACGTGATGTATTTAGTGAAGGGACACCGTTTATTTTAAGATGGAGCCCCATGCCATACAGCTAAAAAATGTCTCTCTTGGTTCAAGGACAAAAATGTCCAGCTATTGAATTGGCCAGGAAACAGCCCAGATCTCAATCCTATTGAGAATCTCTGGGCTCGGCTCAAAAGAGCGGTGTCAAAACAGCGGGCTTCACACAAGCAGGAACTCATTGCAGCCATCATCAAATCATGGCTTCATATCATCACACCATCTGATTTACACAAACTGGTAGATAGCATGCCAAGTAGATGCCAGGCAGTCATCAAGGCCGAGGGCTGTCCAACTGAGTATTAACATTTAGTGTTAGATATGAAAATAGGACAAATCAATGGCTTTTCTCCCACAGTCATCTGAGTGACAATAGTCTCCAATTTGTTGACAAATGAACAAATTTCCTGCTAATATTGTGTTTCTATATGAGATTTTATTTCTACTTAAAAACTTTACTGTGAAATCAAAAACATTCATGAAATTAGTATTTGTATTGGCAAAATGCTAAAAATTCATAAATCTTGGGGTTGTTGCCTCAATTTTGGCCACTAGTGTATAGAGTTCCTCAGTATATTTATATGTTGTCCCCCGTCACCTTTTTCATCTCTCCTTACAAGTATGCCTTGTATCTTAGCTAAAACATGGTAGTAAGTAGCATATGAAACCCTTTTATAATGGGCAGTGTAGAATCGCTGCATATTTCAGGGTTATGCGCTCCTGAGGACTCATTAGTGCTGCCCTCCTCAGGCGAAACCTGGTTGTGACCTTGTATAATATGGGGCTAGCCGGTCTCACCTACCAGTTTGGGTCACAAACCCTTTTTCGTTTGCTTTGATGTTTTACTCATTGTTTATTACGTTTACACCCCAAATCTCTCCTAATCCTGGAGATCAAACCTATGAAAGCAATTTATGAATGATCGTAACACCTCTATGAAGGGTAATTATCATCTCCTTCATAAATATACATTTATATGTATAAATACATATGTGGTCAATGCATAGTACTGGCACATGACTTATCACTTTCCAGGACCTTACAAAGCACCAGGAACATTCATAACAAGCGGAGGTGAGGCGATTCTGGCAACTTAATAGGAAAGGATTCTTTACAGTTAGAGCAGTCAGACTGTGGAATGCCAACCACAAGATATAGTAATGGCAGATAGTATAACAGCATTTATAGAAGGGCTGGATACTTTTTTAACAAAACATGACATTGTGGGTTATAAATAATCTAGTAATAGAAAATGTATAACTTTGGAGATAGACCAAGGACATTAAAGTTAAAACTTTTTCAACCTATGTAACTATGCAAGTATGCAGAATGCACATTAGGAAAATGCTTGAAATGCAATTCCCTATAATATTATTTTACAAGTAATTTCCTCTTAATTTTCCGCTTTGTAAAGTGCTAGTTATAAGCCCAATCTATGGATCTAAAAAGTGCAAAACACTCCTGAAACACTTGTACGTATGTTCTATAATCTTTATTTCTTATGGTGCCTAAGGGAAGCCGTAATGATAAGACTCCTGCTTGGTAACAAGTGCAGTTATTTGCCTCCATAATGAAAGTGAATTACCAATGATGAAAGGGTTAATACTTGGACCCTGCATCAGTAATAGCCCTTGTAGTAACCATGACAACTATTGTGAGGGCATAAACAAGTGTCATAAAGAAGATTCCATAAAAGAATGCCGCGCTGCCATGATCAGCGCCATTACTGATGATGCGCCTGAGGACCTTGAGCTTGACCACCCCACGTAATGTGCCAATGTTGGTGTAATTTGGAGGTTCTAGCAGGGAAAGGGGTTGTCTTCTTAGACACCCCGGGGGGAAGGGAAGGTAACAGAGGGGGGGTCCCCAAAACAGGATCCCCTTCTGTTACTATGTACAAAGAGCTGCTCTTCTTTGGGAGTTCATAGATGGATCCTTGACTTTAATGGGTGATAAATTGGGAGGGGGAGGGGATACTCATCCTATTAGGGGTTATCCATAATGAGCAACCCCTGTAACCAAGTACCCAACATCTTGAGAGACGGAGCTGGATCTGTAAGGGAGAAGTGGTAGATCCACCTGGGAAATCAGATCAACTAAATTCGTTCCAGCAATAAATGTGGTGACAGATATCGCAGCCAGATCTCTCCCACATCCAGTTTATCACATTAATAGTCTATATTTGTTATGTCGTTCTCTGTAAATATGTAGAAATTCTAAAACTCCGTCATATATCGGCACTAACTCTCTAAGCCCAAGGGAAGGGCAGCCCTCCAGCCATGGTTCCCTAGAGGTTTCCTCCACAGGGGGTTTTCCTCTCCTGAGAGCTGGAGGGTGACTCTTCGTGAGTCGAGGGTTGTGCCATTTTCGGTGTCATGTAAATTTAAATAAAGTTGAGAACGTTTGACACCTAATTGCAATGATTTGTGTATTTATTTTGTATGTGTCTGATTCATTTTGTTTGGGAGTCGGGGTCCATCACACATCACTGAGTCATACGTCTGGACATCTGCCGCCAGAAGTTTTGCTCCAGGGGTTGCCCCTGCTCTGGGGAGTTTGATGGAGCAGAGAAGACAAGAATTACAGAACTCATCCTCAGAATAAGGACTTCTATTACAGTACTACAAGCAGCTTCCTCGTCTCATTCACACAGTGAGTATTTTGGGCACTAATTTACATCAGTATTTGTAAGCTGAAAACCAGAGGGGAACAAACACAGTGAAAAATAGTAACTGAAACACTTTCACCTCTTCTGTTTTGGATCCACTCCTGGCGTCTGCTAACAAATACTGATGCAAAATATCGCCATGGAAGTTCCCTAAATTCTTACTGACTGATTTGACTGTTTGAGTAGCAGTCAAGCAACAGAGGTTGCAAGCGTTAAAGGAGTTTTCTGGTATCAAAAACCCCTGTCCCCCTTGCCATTTTTCTCTATCCTGAACCTGTGCTTCTTGCCCTGATCTCGGACTGTCTGACCTAGTCCTTGTCTTCGCTCTCCTGAGTCTGGTACCCTGGTACCTCCGGAATGCTGCTGCAGTCCCGGGAACTGCACTGAAGTGGTACCTGGTGTCTACCGGAGGCCCAGTCTATCCTCACCACCAGAGGTTCTAGTGGAGACCCAGTAGACACCTAGTCACAACCCTCCCGTGGGGCAGTGGGTCCATATCCACCAGGGTTACACCCACATAGCAAATGTGGTACCAATATTCAAGAAGGGGATAACATCTGAGCCTGGAATTTATAGGTCGGTAAGTTTAACTTGTACTGTGGGCAACAACTTTGAGGGTTTTCTAAGAGATACTAACCTGGAGCACCTCAATAAGAATAACCTAAACATATGATTATGAGGGATCTGTCCTGCAAACTAATCTGAAAAGATTCTATGGGGAGGTAAGTTCAGGTTGGACCAGGGAAACTTAGTGGATGTTGTCTATCTGGACTTTTCAAAGGCATTTGATACGGTGCCATACAACAGGTTGGTACATAAAAATGTTCAATATATTATATGGTAAACTTGCTCCACGAAAGAACAAGTCCTTGTGTGGTCGATGGAAAAATCAAGGAAAATATCAGTGATGCGGTCGTTACCTCTTGACAGCTCCATTTCGTACTTGTTCTCTAGTCCCTCCATGGCCACGGTGATAAAAAATTCCCTGAAAAGCTCATTATTCTAATAAAAAAAATACAAAGTAAGGAGCTGACACAAAGGAGAGCAGACAGCTCGTATGTCGGAATAAGCAATTGCAGTTACCGTAATTTTCTCAAAGAAGGTGCCATTAATCACTATGTCGTACGCCGAGCAGCCGCCTCTACCTGTAGGACAAAGTGCACCAGGACTTAGATACTTTGCGGTGCCGACTCAATCCATTGACCTTAGTAGGGCTGCTATGAATAAGTGGTATAAGTTCTTAAAGGGGAATCCAAGTAGTGGACAATCCCTCTAAGTCCCAAATCTAAACCAAAAAAGTTCAAAAGTCAACAACAAGATGTCAAACTTTATTCCGCAGACTGGAAGTGGACCTACCAGAACCTGTGGAGATGGCACCTTTGACCATTGAGGATTAGTAAGTTGTAATACTTGCTATTTTAACCCCTTTAAGGATATCTCTGGACTATCCCTTTAAAAAGAGAAGCGCTGTATTAAAAAAAAACGTACTATTATCAACTTCAACGTGGGGCTCTCCAAGGCTCATGGGGACTCGATAGCCGGAGGGATCATCAGATTCCAGGATGCTGACTAACTCCTGCTCCGTCAGGTCCGGGGCCGCTGGGATCTGGTTCGACTTGCAGATGTTAATAAAGATTTTGGTATTTTTGGATGTGCGAGTTTTAATGCAGAAACCTAACACAGAAATAAAAACAAAAAGTGAACAAAAACACAATAAAATCGGCAAAAGCCAAGCAGCATTTACATGTAATCAACTGCATAAGAAATTATGTGACCCCCCACGTTGGTTGCATCATGTGACCGTTGCAGTCAATAAGACCCCACTGCCCCACTGTGGTATCTGTCACATAATATGCACAAAGTAATCTGGATAATAATCAGAGGACGCCCATCTCACCCGGCTGGGGTCTGATCTCTCAGCTTTCTGGTAAGTTCGGTATTCTGCTCTCCATCTCCTGTTTGGCCTGAAATGAGGCAACAAGTGAGAATCAGTGAGTAACATGAACAGGATGGGTCTGCAAACTGATTTTTCCTGCACCAAAATAGTACAACTGTGAGGGGTCTAAAGCCAACAATACACATTAGGTAAATGTTGGAGACTGCCGCGCTCCCGGCGGCTGACGGAGGAGACATTCACCCGGTGATTGCTGGCCTCTCCAATTCATCTTTCGTACCTTCATCAGCATCTGTTCATACAGTGCTTCCTCCATGTTTGTGTTCATTTCTGCAGACAGCAGCGACTTGTCAGAGGCCATTTTTTCGGTCAAAGACAGAAGCTCAGAGATCTTGTTTTATAAGAGAAAACCTGAAAAATGAAAATATGTATTAATCTTCTCCACAGACAACGACAAGGGGAGAGTGCGGGAGCCTGACAGCCGACGACATGAGGGGGTGCGGGAGCCTGACAGCCCTCGACACGAGGGGGTGCGGGAGTCTGGCAGCCCATGACAAGAGGGGGTGCGGGAGCCTGGCAGCCCACGACAAGATGGGGTGCGGGAGCCTGACAGCCCACGACACGAGGGGGTGCGGGAGCCTGACAGCCCACGACACGAGGGGGTGCGGGAGCCTGACAGCCCATGACACGACGGGGGGCGGGAGCCTGACAGCCCTCGACGCGAGGGGGTGCGGGAGCCTGGCAGCCCACGACACGAGGGGGTGCGGGAGCCTGACAGCCCACGACACGAGGGGGTGCGGGAGCCTGGCAGCCCACGACACGAGGGGGTGCGGGAGCCTGACAGCCCACGACACGAGGGGGTGCGGGAGCCTGACAGCCCACGACACAAGGGGGTGCGGGAGCCTGACAGCCCATGACACGAGGGGGTGCGGGAGCCCCGACAGCCCACGACACGAGGGGGTGCGGGAGCCTGACAGCCCACGACACGAGGGGGTGCGGGAGCCTGGCAGCCCACGACACGAGGGGGTGCGGGAGCCTGGCAGCCCACGACACGAGGGGGTGCGGGAGCCTGACAGCCCACGACACGAGGGGGTGCGAGACCCTGACAATATTGGGAGTGGGATTCTGCACACCTACAGCTAGCTACTTATTGTCCTGAATGTAGTAATCACCTTGGCACATTCCCATCTTCTTACCTGTAGTGCAGACACAAAACACCACTACTCTGCCTGCAATCACCCAGCTACAGCGTCACCACGCCTCAGCAACAGGGGAGCGTCTAGATTGGAGTTGATTTCTTGAGGGGGAGGAGTGATTTCATGGAATCATGATGTCACCGGAAGGGGCGGGGCCTTCTCAGTCCAGTGGACACTATTCCACCTGCAGCTGCAGCAGTGCGCACATTGTGCCGGGACAGGAGGACTGGTGATGAGGAGCTCGTGTTCTGCGTTGTGCTGTGAGGACTGAGGCGGGGAGAACACAATATTAATTATAATAATTTTTTTTAGGCTGTGTGCCCACTATGCGTTTTTTAAGCGTTTCCGCGGTGGCAATTCCGCTGCAGAAACGCTTAAAAACGCTTGGTAGAAGGTCGGCCATGTTCCCCAATGATAATCCGCATGTGCTGTGCACATGCTGTGTAAATTTCCGCTGCGAATTATCATTGCGGAAAAATCCGCTGCACTACCAATTATTTTGCGGAAGCACGGCGCTTTCGCAGCCATTGACTTGCATTAGAACACAAGGAATCCGCATCACTGCATCTGTACATGCAGAATCCATGCGCTTCAATGTGCGGATGGTACCCGGGTGTGGAGGACAGGAGACTCTCCTCCGGACCCGGGTACCATAGAACCTGTAAAAAAAGAATAAAATAAAAAATAAATATTATACTTACCTTCTGATGGCCCCCGGTGTCTTTATCCGATGCGTCCTGGCTTGCCAGCAGCTCGCGATGGTCTGAAAAGGACCTGCCGTGACGTCATTTAGTCATGTGACGGGTCACGCGACCGCTGACGTCGGCAGGCCATCAGAAGGTAATTATATATTTATTTTTTACCATTCTTTTATGGTCACACTATATAAATCCATGCCGGTTGCATGTATTTATATAGTGTGACCAAGTTGTCAAGCACTTTCCAAGTGATGCTAAAATCGCTTAGAAAGCGCTTGTCAACCCGCATGCGGAAATGCAAGTGAAGAACGCTTCACATCAGCAAGTCCCAGGCAGGAAAAAAGCATGTACAATCCGCATGTACAATCCACATGCGTTTTTTCTGCCAGGGAGATGCGGAAACGCTCAAAAAAAATCCGGAGCATTTCTGCATCGTGGGCACATAGCCTTACATTAATTGTATGACTCAATATTGAGCACACGTAACCATCTATACACAGCTGGAGGCCGCACGTAGCCATCTATACACAGCAGGAGGCCGCACGTAGCCATCTATACACAGCGGGAGGCCGCACGTAGCCATCTATACACAGCGGGAGGCCGCACGTAGCCATCTATACACAGCGGGAGGCCGCACTAAGCCATCTATACACAGCGAGAGGCCGCACGTAGCCATCTATACACAGCGGGAGGCCGCACGTAGTCATCTATACACAGCGGGAGGCCGCACGTAGCCATCTATACACAGCGGGAGGCCACACGGCGCCACCTATACACAGCGGGAGGCCACACGGCGCCACCTATACACAGCGGGAGGCCCACAGCGCCCCCCCCAGAGAGAGCAGGAGGCCGCACGGCGCAATCTATACATAGCGGGAGGCCGCACAGCGCCCCCCTCACAGAGACAGCAGGAGGCCGCACGGCGCCATCTATACTCAGCAGGAGGCCGCACGGCGCCCCCGACCCCAAAGACAGCAGGAGGCCGCACGGCGCCATCTATACTCAGCAGGAGGCCGCACGGCGTCACCTATACACAGCGGGAGGCCGCACGACGCCACCTATACACAGCGGGAGGCCGCACAGCGCCACCTATACACAGCGGGAGGCCGCACGGCGCCACCTATACACAGCAGGAGGCAGCACGGCGCCACCTATACACAGCGGGAGGCCGCACGGCGCCACCTATACACAGCGGGAGGCGCCACCTATACACAGCGGGAGGCCGCACGGCGCCACCTATGCACAGCGGGCGGCGCCACCTATACACAGCGGGAGGCTGCACGGCGCCACCTATACACAGCGGGAGGCCCCACGGCGCCACCTATAAACAGCGGAAGGCCGCACGATGCCATCTATACACAGGGGGCCGCACAATGCCATCTATACACAGCGGGAGGCCGCACGGCGCAATCTATACACAGCGGGAGGCTGCACGGCACCATATATACACAGCGGGAGGCTGCACGGCGCCCCCCCCCCAAGAGACAGCAGTAGGACGCACGGCGCCATCTATACACAGCGGGAGGCCGCACGGCGCCCCCCCCCAGAGACAGCAGGAGGCCGCACAGCGCCATCTATACACAGCGGGAGGCCGCACGGCGCCCCCCCAGAGACAGCAGGAGGCCGCATGGCGCCATCTATACTCAGCAGGAGGCCGCACGCAGTCACGCACACACAAACATATACAGACATATACATACACGCATAAACACATTTGAAACATAAAAATACATATAAACAGACATCACACAATGACATCTGACTGCACACACACACACATACATACATATACATACACACACACACACTCACCATCCCCCGACTCGGCTCCAGCTCTTTTCCGGTGCAGCACTGCAGGCCGGGTGCGCACTGCGTGACGTCACAGCTAGGAGACACGGCCGCGCACAGGGCCGTGTCTCCTAGCAGTGACGCGGCCGGGCCAGCACAGGGAAGTTAACTGCTGCAGTGCTGGCCCGGCCGAAGAAGAAGCAGCGGCTGTGTGCCGCTGCTGGGGGAGCGATCCTGGGCCCCCCCCCACTGTCTGCCGGTATGTGCCGTGGCGCCGCACATATAATGAGGACAATCTGGCCATAGACACCCCGGAGCCCCCTGGAGGTTCGGGGCCCCGGGCGGTAGCCCAGATCGTCCTCATTATAATCCGCCTATGCTTATATACATGTAACACTCACTACCCCCTATTCCTGTGTATTGCTGTAATATATAACCTATACTCGTTATCCATCATTATAAATTAAGAAGATTTTCCACTTTATCCGATATATCCACACTCAATCAGTAGATTAGATGTCTGCTGAAGAGGCGATACACATGAACGTCTCCACATCATCCTCCCCGACTGTATCTATATGTGCCCCGTGACCCACGATCAAGTGTCTCCATCACGTGCTCGCAGCATCACAGGTCACATAGTTTCCTCGTAGCGTTGGTGCGCGTTGTGTATCGCGCCACGCCTCCTCAGCACCCATTGGTTGGTGGAGACATACCTCCATCCTGATTGGCTATAGTTGGCCGTTTAACTCTTAGCTCTTTCCGAATGATGCCACCCCCTGACGAAGACAAGAAGCCGAAACATACATCGGGTGGACGCCAATCAGGAGTGGGATCTGCATCTGCTATAGCGTGAGTACAATGCACATGTGGTCACCTTTTTTAAAAATGCTTAAAGTGGATACAAATACATATCTGTCAACAGCACATATGCCCAAATCAGTGCACTACTCTCTACAGGATTCACACCGACATCCAAATAATAAGGGACCAGCCCTTGTATATATACATACACAGGTGCATCTCACTAAAATAGAATATCATCAAAAAGTTACTTTATTTCAGTTCTTCAATACAAAAAAGTGAAACTCGTATAGCCATAATCATCAGCATTAACAGAAATAAACAATAACTGTTTGATTATATTCTAATTTAGTGAGAAACACCTGTATTTGTTCACATATGAGATATATAATTTATGTAGATTTATTCTTTGGAGGCACTTGCACTTTATGTAAAGTTTATGATAATTAAACAATCATATGTACAGATATATCTAACTAATGATATGTATATATATTTTTATATACTGGATTAATTTGTGGCTTGATTCTCTGTATTATCCCTTTGCTGTTCTAATCATGATCCATTCCCACTGGTGTTAATTGTAATTCCTGTCTCGACGTCCCCTTTGCGTATAGTTTTTAATTCCCCCCTTCTTTTGCATTTCCTCTTCTTCCACCTGGTTATCAATATAATAATTATGTGCATCACCCACATGCCTGGACTCTTCTGGTCGATGTCTCCTTTCTGCTATACACTAGAGTGGTATACTATGTGCACAGATACATGGAGTGCCATATACTTCTCAGGAGGTGCGCAGCGTCCACCTCCTCACCGCACAGGCCCACAAGCTCCTCTCCGGCAGGAAGAAGATGCATTCAGGCGGCTCCTACCACTGCAGCAGACGGCAGTGCACAAGGATACAGGGTGCAGTGTGGATGTGTCTGCACCACTGGGATGTGGCCGACCTGCATATATACATATGCCCCTCTGCAGGGGCGGACTGGCCGACCGGAGGATCGGGAAAACCCCCGGGTCCCGATGGCCCCGCCCCCTACCCCCTGAACAGAGGGCCCCCCCCCGCGGTTCGCAGCACTGCCGATATGATTAGTGATGGGCCCTCTGCCTCCTCTGCGCAGCGCGACACTGCCGGCGCGTGCGCAGGAGGTCAGTCTCAGGGTGATGACGTCATTGCCCTGGGACTGCTTCCTGTGCGCGCTGTGGAGTACGGACCCTGCGTCGCTCCAGGCAGCGGCTGCAGCTCATCTCGACCCGTGAGTATGAAACGGGGAGGGGTGGGGGGAAGGGATAGGGGGGAGGGGTGACTGGGAGGACCCCTGGCCGGGGCTGGCAGTAAATACTACTGGACAATGGGCATGGTTCTCATCATGCCCATTGCCCAGCATGTCCTGCTGCCAGCCTCTGGTTACTGGTACTATGTCCAGCAGCATGTACTATTACCAGGGGCTGGCAGGACATAGTGGGTGGGCCTGATAGTACCAAGGAGGCTGGCAGGACATACTACGCATGAATCATGCCCAGCATGTCCTGCCAGCCACTGGTGGTACCATCATGCATGCCCATTGCCCAGCCACTGGTGGTGTGGTACTATCATGCTAGTACTAACACCAGTGGCTGGCTGGCAGGACATGCCATGTGAGCTTGAATGCTAATACCACAGAGGCTGGCAGTACATACTGGGCAATGGGCATGATAGTACCACCAGTAGACTGACTACGCGGTCTCCAGGGCTCCGTCTCCCCTTCTCGCTGCTGTTAGGCTGGGTTAACATTGCGTTTATGCTGTGCGTTACAACGGATCCATTGTAAATCAGCGCAGACGCAATGTACCGTAGACTTGCATTGCAAAAATAGGCATGTGTTTGAAAGTATGCATTATTTGCAACGCACAGGAAAACATGGTCGGCGGCTGGAGGCCAGCTGAGCACTTCTCTGACAACTGGGTTCTAGTGTCATTCTGTGCCTGCTCATCTCTGTCAGCAGGCATATTTGTCTAATGGCAAAGATGTAGCAGAGCTGGAGACAGAAGATCCGTGGATTACGTCAGAGCAAGGGTTTTGTTTTTAATTAAAGATGGAGTCCCTACATGTGTTTTGTGTTTTATTTTTATTAAAAAATTGTGTTGTGTTTTTTTCTGTTTACTGGAAATTCATGGTGGCCATGTGTAGTTTGGCGTGACTCCATGAATTTCAGGCTTAGTGCCAGCTGATAATACAAAGCTGGTATTAACTCCATTATTACCCAGCGTGCCACCCCCCACCAGGGCCGTTGGAAGAGCCGGATAAAGTGCCTGGAAATGGCGCTACGATGAATGCGCCAATTCCAGGGGTGGCTGCGGGCTGCCGTTTTCAGCGTGGGGGGCCCAGAATGCTTGGGCCCTACCATGCTGAGAATCCCAGCCCCCAGCCCCCCCGATCAAAATATGGCGGGAGCCCACGCATTTTTTTTTTAAATTATTTTTTTAAATAATTAAAAAAAAACATTGGGCTTTCCTGACTTTTGATCGCCAGTCAAGGTAAAACCAGGCAGATAAAGCAGACAGCTACGGGCTGCCACCTCTATCTGCGCTGAGAATCAAAATTTCTGTAGAGCGCTATGTCATTTTTGTTTTATTATTTATTTATTTTCACACTTCTATATGTGTGACAGTCCCAACAGCCAATCACAGACACTGACACAGAGAATGGGCGTCTGTGATTGGCTGCTTGAGTAACCTGAAAGCAGCCCATACATAGTACCATACTAGAATGTATGGGCTGATTGTACATTACTCAAACAGCCAATCACAGAAGCCCATCCTCTTTGACAGCATCTGCAATTGACTGTTGGGTCTGTCACATATAGAAGTGTGAAAAGAAAATTTTAAAAACAAATTTTTGATTCTCACCGCAGATAAAGCAGACAGCTACGTACTGCCACCCCCAGCTGCCTGGCTTTACCTTGGCTGGCGATCAAAAGACAGAGAAGCCGAATATTTGTTTTAAACTTAACTTTTTTTTTTCCCGCCATATGTTTGATCGCCAGCCAGATAAAACCAGGCTGCTGGGGGCTGGGATTCGCAGCATGGTAAGGCCCAAGCGTTCTTGGCCCTCCACGCTGAAAATCGCAGCCCGCAGCCACCCCTGAAAATGGCGCATTCATCATGGCAGCATTTCTAGGTGCTTTACCCGGCTCTTCCAGCGGCCCTGGTGGTGAGTGGCACACTGGGTAATAATAGGGTTAGTACCAGGCCATCTTTGCCTTATCAGCTGGTACTAAGCCCGAAATTCATGGTTTCACGCCAAATTAGACATAGCCACCATCAATTTCTAGTAAACAGAAAAAAAAAAAAAGACAGAATTTTTTTTTTTATTATTAAAAATAAAACACATTTAGGGACTCCATCTTTAATAAAGAAAAATCCTCACTCCCAACGTAATCCATAGGTCTTCTGTCTTCATCTCTCTTAGATCTTTGCCATCAGACAAATATGTCTGCTGACAGGTGATCAGGCACAGAATGACACTGGAGCACTGTTACTGTGTAGTGCAGTGCTATGTTTCTTTTTTTGTCATTTCATGCAGTGTAGAAATCTTGGGAAAAGTGTGGATTGTGCTCTGGAAGTGATCAGTTATAGCTAACTATGTTATTTTCTGCAGAGATAAGTCCTGTATAGAAGATGTGATATATCGGTCTGCAGTTAAAGAACTTCACCTAGAGACATCACTGGTGAGTATGTGTATTACCTATACACACACACACTGACACTATATACAGAGCTTCTGTGCATAATGTCACTGGTGATCACTGTATTACCTGTACACTGACACAATATACAGAGCTCCTGTGCATAATGTCACTGGTGATCACTGTATTACCTGTACACTGACACTATATAGAGAGCTCCTGTGTATAATGTCACTGGTGATCCCTGTATTTCCTATACACACACACACTGACACTATATTCAGAGCTGTGCATAATGTCACTGGTGATCCCTGTATTACCTGTACACTGACACCATACACAGAGCTCCTGTGTATAATGTCACTGGTGATCACTATATTACCTGTACACTGACACTATATACAGAGCTCCTGTGTATAATGTCACTGGTGATCACTATATTACCTGTACACTGACACTATATACAGAGCTCCTGTGCATAATGTCACTGGTGATCACTATATTACCTGTACACTGACACTATATACAGAGCTCCTATGCATAATGTCACTGGTGATCACTATATTACCTGTGCACTGACACTAAATACAGAGCTCCTGTGTATAATGTCACTGGTGAACACTGTATTACCTGTTCACTGACACCAAACACAGAGCTCCTGTGTATAAGGTCACTGGTGATCCCTGTATTTCCTGTACACTGACACTATATACAGAGCTCCTATGTATAATGTCACTGGTGATCACTGTATTACCTGTACACTGACACTATATACAGAGCTCCTGTGTATAATGTCACTGGTGAACACTGTATTACCTGTACACTGACACCAAACACAGAGCTCCTGTGTATAATGTCACTGGTGATCCCTGTATTTCCTGTACACTTACACTATATACAGAGCTCCTGTGTATAATGTCACTGATAATCTCTACATTATCTGTACACTGACTCTATATACAGAGCTTTTTTACATTTTCATTATCAGTCACTATCTGGTGCCATTATGTGCCATGGTCATGGTGTGGCGGTATTTGTCCCTTGTATGTGGTATTATTCAGACAGTCACTATGTGGTGGTAATATGTGGTCTTCTCATGGTGTGGCAGTATATATACCTTGTACTTGGTAGTATTTGATCTCTATGTGGTGGTATGTGTTCTGGTCATGGTGTGGCGGTATTTCTCTCTTCTATATGGTATTATTAGTCTAGGTATAGTGGATGGTTGTCAGTCATTTGTTTTTTCGGATATTAAGAATGGGAACATTCTTTATTTGCAATACATATTAAATACTTGGATGTTTAACCTCTCCCTGTGTTGTGACTACTACACAGCAGCAGAGATTTATTGGTTAATAAAGTTGATTCATTTTGAAAGAGTTTGTGGACTTATGTTATTCCTATATACGGTAACTGCATGGTGCTGGTGGGTCCCAAGATTGATTTTTTCCTGGTGGGCCCCAGGTACTCCAGTCCGGCGCTGGTCCCAGACAGTGACCTCCTCATCTGTCCTGCTGCCGGCTGGGAGTCCTATACAGCGCAGCATGTAGTGTGATGTGAATGCCACACTATGGAGATGCTGCTCCTACTACTGCCAAGTGAGGATCTCACCTCCCCAGTATGGTGCCCTCAGGAGCTCCCACAGGGCATCACAGGCCTTAGTATGAAGCAATTCCACAAGTCTTCTAGTATTGCTTCATACTAAGGCCTGTGATGCCCTGTGAGAGCTCCCTGAGGAGGTGAGAGCCTCACCTCATACGGCCCCATGATCTCTATGTACGATCCCTGACTGGGCCCCATGATCTCTATGTACGATCCCTGACTGGGCCCCATGATCTCTATGTACTCCGCTGACTCGGCCCCATGATCTCTATGTACGATCCCTGACTGGGCCCCATGATCTCTATGTACGATCCCTGACTGGGCCACATGATCTCTATGTACGCCGCTGACTCGGCCTCATGATCTCTATGTACGCCGCTGACTGGGCCCCATGATCTCTTTGTACGCCGCTGACTGGGCCCCATGATCTCTATGTACTCCGCTGACTGGGCCCCATGATCTCTATGTACGCCGCTGAGGGGGCCCCATGATCTCTATGTACACCCCTAACCTGATTGGCCCCATGATCTCTATGTACGCCTCTGACTGGGCCCCATGATCTCTATGTACACCCCTAACCTGATTGGCCCCATGATTTCTGTATACGCCCCTGACTGGGCCACAAGATTTCTATGTACGATCCCTGACTGGGCCCCATAATCTCTGATCTCTCATGATGTTTTTTTTTTTATTAAAGATGGAGTCCCTAAATGTATTTTGTGTTTTATTTTTACTGTGTAGTGCGGCACTATGTTGCATTTTGTCATTTCATGCAGTGTAGAAATCTTGGGAAAAGTGTGGATTGTGCTCTGGAAGTGATCAGTTATAGCTAACTATGTTATTTTCTGCAGAGATAAGTCCTGCATAGAAGATGTGATATATCGGTCTGCAGATAAAGAACTTCACCTAGAGACATCACTGGTGAGTATGTGTATTACCTATACACACACACACTGACACTATATACAGAGCTCCTGTGTATAATGTCACTGGTGATCACTATATTACCTGTACACTGACACTATATACAGAGCTCCTGTGTATAATGTCACTGGTGATCACTATATTACCTGTACACTGACACTATATACAGAGCTCCTGTGCATAATGTCACTGGTGATCACTATATTACCTGTACACAGACACTATATACAGAGCTCCTATGCATAATGTCACTGGTGATCACTATATTACCTGTACACTGACACTATATACAGAGCTCCTGTGTATAATGTCACTGGTGAACACTGTATTACCTGTACACTGACACCAAACACAGAGCTCCTGTGTATAATGTCACTGGTGATCCCTGTATTTCCTGTACACTGACACTATATACAGAGCTCCTATGTATAATGTCACTGGTGATCACTGTATTACCTGTACACTGACACTATATACAGAGCTCCTGTGTATAATGTCACTGGTGAACACTATATTACCTGTATACTGACACTATATACAGAGCTCCTGTGTATAATGTCACTGATGATCACTGTATTACCTCTACACTGACACTATATACAGAGCTCCTGTGTATAATGTCACTGGTGATCACTGTATTACCTCTACACTGACACTATATACAGAGCTCCTGTGTATAATGTCACTGATGATCACTTTATTACCTCTACACTGACACTATATACAGAGCTCCTATGTATAATGTCACTGGTGATCACTGTATTACCTCTACACTGACTCTATATACAGAGCTCCTGTGTATAATGTCACTGGTGATCACTGTATTACCTGTACACTGACACTATATACAGAGCTCCTGTGTATAATGTCACTGGTGATCACTGTATTACCTGTACACTATATACAGAGCTCCTGTGTATAATATCAATGGTGATCATTGCATTACCTGTACACTGACACTATATACAGAGCTTCTGTGTATAATGTCACTGGTGATGACTGTATAACCTGTACACTATATACAGAGCTCCTGTGCATAATGTCACTGGTGATCACTGTATAACCTGTACACTGACCCAATATACTGAGCTTTTTTACATTTTTATTATTTTAGCATTATTTGTCACTATGTGGTGGCATTATGTGCTTTGGTCATGACATGACGATATTTGTCCCTTCTATGTGGTATTATTCAGTCACTATGTGGTGGTAATATGTGGTCTCATGGTGTGTCAGTATTTATACCTTGTATCTGGTAGCATTTGATCACTATGTGGTGGTATTATGTGCTTTGGTCATGGTGTGGCGGTATTTGTGCCTTGTATGTGGCATTATTTGGGCACTATGTGGTGGTAATATGTGATCTGGTCACGGTGTGGTGGTATTTCTGCCTTCTATCTGGTAATATTGGTCTTGGTAGAGTGGATTGTGGTTAGTCATTTGTTTTATCTGATATCAATAAGGGGAAACCTCTTTATTTCCAATAGATATTAAATACTTGGATGTTTAACCCCTCCCTGCCCTGTGACTATTACACAGCAGCAGAAGTTCACCAGAGAAAGCAAGTTGGCATTTGGTGAGATTTTCACCTCTGTATTTATAAGACAAAACCAGGAGTGGGTGAGAAATGCATAAAACATGACCTCGGATTGCTCCACTCCTGGTTTTGTCTTATAAATACAGAGGTAAAAATCTCACCAAATACTCAAAGTGCCACAATCTTCTGACAGTGCGGATTCCACCAATAAATAAGTGATCACCTTCCCAACCTGTGCATCGCTGAGAACTTGTTTTCACCAATAAAAACCCTTTAATGCAAACTACAGTAATTGTACATCGCAGTTCTGGTGAGCGCACAGTGATGGGCAGGAGCCGCCAATATAATGGGTATAACGGCTAACAGGTATTTGCAAATAGCTGAAGGGTGGGTGGGCCCGGGTGGGCCCCTGGAGTCAATGTCCCTGGTGGGCCCCAGACACCCCAGCCCCTGATTTGTCACGCACGGACCCGAAGCGACTGTGCACTGCGATACACACATCCTGTTGAAATTTCTGCTGGCGTTTACAAGCCCCAACCCCCCCTGGGCCCGGTCGCAGTGACTGCCACTGCGACCGCGGACATTACGCCCCTGGGTACGTGAATCATATGTCCCATTTTGGTGCTCCTCACCATTTGCATGGCACAGTCATGCATGCTTCTCTATCACCATAGCATGCTGCAAACAATCAGGATGGCTTCTGCTACATCTCTATATAAAAAGATAGTACATCTGTATTTCTATGATACGTAGAGTGGATGGAAATCATACATCTTGCTAATATTTATTATATTACATTCATCTGATGCTCTGTAGTAACAATGTAAATTAAATTGGCGACTTAGTGCAGTTCTATTACTATTACTAAATGTGGCACCTTGTGTTCCACAGAATAGCTGAATATTACCTGAATATTTAATCTCAGCTAATGTTCATTTATCTCTTAAATATCATTGGTCAGATGCTGATCACATGACCAGTGGTGGTGCATGCATTATGATTCCATATGAAGTGCACTGAGTGACAGTTGGAAGTGACAGTTGGAATTGACCAACAACAGTGGAAGAGATGTCGGCTAACTCTAAGCAAAGCAATAATATGAATATAAAAGAGGAGGAGATTGTGGTGAGCAGAGAAAGAGTGAAGACACGAAGACCTTCCCATGACACATCTGATGATGAGAGGAAGTCTTCAGTCAACAGGACAAAACCACCAGTCCAGAAGAAAGAAGAAGTAGAGGAGAACGTGGTGAGGAGAGAAGCAGCGAAGAGACTAAGACCTTCCCATGACACATCTGATGATGAGAGGAAGTCTTCAGTCAACAGGACAAAACCACCAGTCCAGAAGAAAGAAGAAGTAGAGGAGAACGTGGTGAGGAGAGAAGGAGCGAAGAGACTAAGACCTTCCCATGACACATCTGATGATGAGAGGAAGTCTTCAGTCAACAGGACAAAACAACCAGTCCAGAAGAAAGAAGAAGTGGAAGAAAAGGAGAAGGTAGAAGGTCAGAAGATGGGAGCCAAGAAGAGGGGAGCCATCTTCATCTCATCAGGGGACAAAAAGGAGAAGAAAAGAAGAAGGATTACATCAGGACAGAAACCCATGGATCTAAAGCAGAAGGCTGAAGAAGCTGAAGGAAGCAGCGGTGTTCGGCCAACCGGCTCCAAAAGCACAGTCTCTGATACCATCAAGAGGAGATTATTATTCCATCAAGTGCTTGGCCGGGGATGCTATGGAACGGTCCTGCTGGCGGAAGATTCATCTACCCGCAAACATTTTGCTGTTAAGATCATCGGCAAAAGAGCCCTGCTTGCTGACGGTGATGAGCGTGTGATGCTGGAGCGACGGGTTTTACAGCTGGCATCTGGGAGCCCCTTCCTTGTCCACGCAGACTTTGCATTCCAGACCAAGGTACAGTATTGATTGCTCGATATTAGGAAATGTCACATGACGCGCCCCCTGGGCCATATTCTTTAGGGGGAATATCCGGAGCCGGATCAGATGGGGGTTGTAGTCTTCCGAGTGGCGGTGACCCGGTCCGTGCCCAGGGTGTCAAACTCAGTTGTATGTGGCAGTCCTACAGATGTTAATAAGTTCTTAATGTCGACTACGCCACCCGTTGTGTTGCGGTCACTATGGCCGCCGCTGCAGCAGGGTCCGCTGAGGCTGATGGTGTTGGTGCAGCTTTGGTGATATAACCCCCAACGGGTGGGGTATAGCCTCAGGGGGATCAGGTGCAGAGGATGGGAGTTGTGGTGATGCAGTGTAGACGGCAATCAGAGACAGAGTCGGGTTATGCAGTTTAGGATGTTTACTCACTGCTGATGTTCCGGTCACTCCAGCTTCGAGTGACCTCCCGAGCCGTGCTGCGTCCACCAGGTTCTGGATCCAGCCAACCCCCAAATAAGTCCGGAGCATGACCCTGAGCTCTCCTTCTGTCCTTTCTCTGGCCGTCCCCACTATTGATCCACCCAGGTCCAGCTCCCTCGGGCCTTCTGTTGGGAGACCCTTGGCCTTGGGTTCCCTGACCCTCCACGTGGTATGCCTTCGTGGTGGATGTGGTGGGTGGCCGTGGCAAACGCTGCCCACGGCCTCCGGTCTCTGGCTGGGGTGTGTTTTTGCCCCCACCAGCTTGGGTTCCGGTACCCTGTGCCGACTCTTCACCCGGGGATTTAGTTTGGGGTCTTAGAGTCCTCTTCTTCTGTTTCCCCCTCTGGGTCTCTCTTTCTCCTCTCTCACTCTGGGTCTCTTCTCCTCAGCTCGCTGACTTTCTCTCTGCAACTGACCCTGTTCTTAGTTGGTGCCCACCTTATATATCCCTCTATGTGTGAGCTCAGGTGACCAGCACCCAATGAGCTCCTATCTTTACCCAGGCTGCTCCCCCTATCTGCCCCTACACTACTTGGGATGTACCACCCCCCTCCCACTCCAGCCAGGAACAGACTCGGTCGTACCTGCACATTTCTAAGTGGGAGTACCGTCGGTCTGCTCCTCGGAAATGGGATGTGTGTAGTGCATGCAGCCTACCGAGCTCAGTTTCACACTCCTTCCTTACCCGGGAGTGGAATATCACACCTCTGGGTTGAGGTGCAATACCCCTGTAGCAGCCGAATCCTCAGTGTGCTACATCACACGTACCACACACTGCTCTGCCTCATGGACCCCACTGATATCATCTTACATTTCAATATAGCATGTCCCAAGGTAACCGCAGACAATAAGATGAATGTGATGACTATACACATGGGATATTGTGGCCCCTACTGTAATCAATAACATTTATGGCGGGGCTTGGTACATTGGGAATCATTTATTAAAACAGCCTTTTTACTTATCCCAGCCAATCACAGAACAGCTTTTACTTTTCCAGGTCAGTTAAAACAACCTTAGCTGAGCTCTAATTGGTTAGTATGGGCAACTAGTTTTCTAGTGAGCAGATTTATTAATGAGGCCCAATGTACCCCGCTCTATAAATGATTGAAAATATTAGATGTCATCATAGAGGTCAATGAACTGTAGAAAATCACTTGCCCGGACCTCATGTGTCTAATTGGGTGACTGGTAATATTTGTATCATTTGCAGCATTAGCTGGGCATTATCTTGTTCGTAGGCATCATCGCCATGTAGTAGTCTCTAGCTCATTTCTTTGACACTGTAGAATGTTACATATTATTATCTTGTATAGACATGGGATTTCAGAATAGATTAAATGTATTTGTTATTTTTTGTTATTTCCTGGATGACATTGTATTTTGTGTATACCATGTGGGGGACCCTGTGTACACTATATGTCAGGGCTATTGACTTTTGTGCACTTTATATACAATTTGAAAATGTGTTAATATTTTTGTATACAAGTATTATCTGTATCTTAAAGGCTTTTTTTTAATTAATGTTGGGACATTTTTATGCACGTGCATCTACTTGTTTTTCATTGCCATGTTTTCTATGTATAAATATACTGGAATAAAGTACAAAATCCACTGTCTTGGAGTGAAATTTCTTCTAACCTCACCAACTAATGAAAAAGATGGTATCATATTGACCAGGGGCGAGGTGGGCCAGAGGGGCACATGCCCTCCAAGCCGGTGGCCAAGCAGCTGCTTCTTTACAGACTGCAGGGCGGCCCTGTATCTTTCATTGTGTACATGTGCCAGCTGGGCATCTGCAGCCCAGAACAGCCGGCACAGGCCACGTTCTTATGCCTGCCGGAGAGAAGCTTCAGCCGCTGAGCAGTACGAGAGGGCAGACATCTTTGATTCTTGTAAGGCCACGACCCCACTATCAGTATTCGGTCAGTATTCGGTCAGTATTTTTTCTCAGGAGTTGGAGACAAAACCAGGAGTTGGTGATAAATGCAGAATTGGTGACTTGTTTCTATTATACCTTTTCTCTGATTGTTACTGACCTGGTTTTGGCTCCCACTCCTGAGAAAATATACTGACCAAATACTGATAGTGGGGCCGTGGCCTTAGCCTGAGCTCCGGATAGTGGTCAGGACAGGAGATTTATACTTTTTGTAGAGTGTGGAAGTGGCAGGATGCTGCTCACCTCCTGACAAGTCCAGGGCCAGATCCTGAATGTTATCTATGGTCGCTCTGCTGAGGATCAGAAAGATTTATTGTAGCAGATGGACCCTTCAAGCAGGTTGGTGTCGTGCTGTCAGTGTGAGATCATCGGCTCTCGATCTGTATGAATGTTCAAATCACATCGGACCTGAGATCGAGACACTTCAGATCTTACTATACAGACCCCTGCCCCAGACTGATCCTGCACCAGCTACAGGGCCAGAGCCGGCATAACCACCCATTGCACCAGGGCAAGTGCCAGGGCCCTGGGCAAGAGGGGGGGAGGCCCACTCACAGTTGGGGACACTGGAACGCTATTGGGCCTGTGAGTTGGGGGGGCCCGGTGTAACCCCCCCCGTGCTTTACGGTGTTTGAAATACTCACCTCTCGTCATACCCTGCTGGCCGCAGGTCCAGTCTCCTCTGCGTCTTCTGACTCTGTCACGTCTCAGTGTTGAAGAGACAGGACCTGTAGCCAGCAGGGTATGAGGAGAGGTGAGTATTTTATTATTTATTTTTTATGTATGGAGCCCATTCTCTATGGAGCATTATATGGGGCCCATTCTCTATGGAGCATTATACGGGGCCCATTCTCTATGGAGCATTATATGGGGCCCATTCTCTATGGTGCATTATATGGGGCCCATTCTCTATGGTGCATTATATGGGGCCCATTCTCTATGGAGCATTATATGGGGCCCATTCTCTAGGGAGCATTATATGGGGCCCATTATTCTGTATGGCATATTACATGACGCCCATTATTCTTCATGGAGTAATATATGGGGTCAATTATGGTGTAATGAGCATTATATGGGGTTCATTATTCTGTATAGAGCATTATATGGGGCCTATTATTCTGTATGGAACATTATATGGGGTCCATTATTCAGTATGGAGCCCATTCTGTATAGAGGACTATGTGGTGCCCATAATACTGTATGGAGTGCTATGTAGTGCCCATAATACTGTATGGAGGACTATGTGGTGTCCACAATACTGTATGGAGGACTATGTGGTGCTCATACTACTGTATGGAGGACTATAATGTACAGTCTAAAATGAAAACTTTTGAATCCCCCCATGACACGCCCCATGCACTGTGAGGATTCGCCGGTTTCTGAGCTATTATAGAATTTACAATAGATATCACTCATGTAATGTAAGAAGTACCGTATTTTTCGGACTATAAGATGCACCGGACCATAAGACGCACCTAGGTTTTAGAGGAGGAAAATAAAAATAAAAAAATTTAAGCCAAAAATGTGTTCCTGATGCACTTTTAAGGGGGAGGGGGTCTTCTGCTGACACTGGTATAGGGGTAATGTCCCCCAATTCTGACAATATCCCCCATCCTGGTATATATGCCCCCCCCCTTCCTTTTATACGTGGTCCCCATCCCCATCCTGGTATGCATGGCACCCCTCATCCCTATCCCGGTATGCATGGCACCCCTCATCCCTAACCCGGTATGCATGGCACCCCTCATCCCTGTCCCGGTATGCATGGCACCCCTCATCCCTGTCCCGGTATGCATGGCACCCCTCATCCCTGTCCCGGTATGCATGGCACCCCTCATCCCTGTCCCGGTATGCATGGCACCCCTCATCCCTGTCCCGGTATGCATGACACCCCTCATCCTTATCCTGGTATAGTGGTATGCATGGCACCCCTCATCCCTGTCCTGGTATAGTGGTATGCATGGCACCCCTCATCCCTGTCCTGGTATGTATGGCACCTCTAATCCCCATCATGCTGCACATGGCCCCCTCAGCGTTACCCTGGTATGTATGGCCTCCTCATCCCCCATCCTGGTATGCATGGCTCTCTCATCCCCAATCCTGGTATGCATGACTCTCTCATCCCCAATCCTGGTACATATGGCCTCCTCATCCCCCAATCCTGGTATGCATGGTTCCCTCATCCCCCAATCCTGGTATGCATGGTTCCCTCATCCCCCAATCCTGGTATGCATGGTCCCCTCATCCCCCAATCCAGGTATGCATGGTCCCCTCATCCCCCAATCCAGGTATGCATGGTACCCCTCATCCCTATTCTGGTATGCATAGAACCCCACTTTCCTATCCTTGTATGCATGGTACCCCTCACCCCCCAATCCTGGTATGTATGGCACCACTCACCCCCCAATCCTGGTATGTATGGCACCCCTCACCCCCAATCCTGGTTTTCATGGTTCAGTCACCCCCCAAATCCTGGTATGTATGGCACCCCTCACCCCCCAATCCTGGTATGTATGGCATCCCTCACCCCCCAATCCTGGTTTTCATGGTTCAGTCACCCCCCAAATCCTGGTATGCATTGTACCCCTCATCCCCCAATCCTGGTATGCATGGTCCCCTCACACCCCTTTCCTGGTTTGTATGGTACCCCTCACCCCCCATTCCTGGTATGTATGGCACCACTCACCCCCCAATCCTGGTATGTATGGCACCCCTCACCCCCAATCCTGGTTTTCATGGTTCAGTCACCCCCCAAATCCTGGTATGTATGGCACCCCTCACCCCCCAATCCTGGTATATATGGCACCCCTCACCCCCCAATCCTGGTATGTATGGCACCCCTCACCCCCCAATCCTGGTTTTCATGGTTCAGTCAGCCCCCAAATCCTGGTATGCATTGTACCCCTCACACCCCTTTCCTGGTATGTATGGTACCCTTCACACCCCATTGCTGGTATGTATGACACCCCTCATCCCTTTCACGGTGCACAGATACAAAAAAATAAACACATACTCACCTTTCTTCCCTGTGCTCCAGCGCTTCTGAATCCTGTTCTGCCGGGGAGCAGTGCGGCGCCAGAGTACGCGTGTGACCATACCGTGCTGTTCAACGCCATTTTGCTGAAGACACACTGCAAATATGTCTTCAGTAAAATGGCGCCGGATAGAGCTATGCATATGTGCCGATTCCAACGCCTTCACTCCTGCCCTGGTCTCCGGCGAGAAGAGAAGCACCGCTGCAACGCTCCTCCCGGTCAGGTAAGTATGGCGCCGGAGATCGCGGTATGTGTTCAGTGTCTACGCATACCGCAATCTCCGGCGCCATACACACTCCTCTTACCTGTAACGTAATGGGTTCTTCTGTCTAGAGCCAGACTGCGCAGGCATGTAGCGCTTGCCAAGTCTTTAAAGGCTTCAGACAGAGGGAGGCTTGTAGTGTTATATTATATATACAGTACAGACCAAAAGTTTATTTAAAGATTTTTCTGTATTTTCATGACTCTGAATATTGTACATTCACACTGAAGGCATCAAAAGTATGAATTAACAAATGTGGAATTATATACTTAACAAAAAAGTGTGAAACAACTGAAAATATGTCTTATATTCTAGGTTCTTCAAAGTAGCCACCTTTTGCTTTGATGACTGCTTTGCACACTCTTGGCATTCTCTTGATGAGCTTCAAGAGGGAGTCACCGGAAATGGTCTTCCAACAATCTTGAAGGAGTTCCCAGAGATGCTTAGCACTTGTTGGCCTTTTTGCCTTCACTCTGCGGTCCAGCTCACCCCAAACCATCTCGATTGGGTTCAGGTCTGGTGACTGTGGAGGCCAGGTCATCTGGCGTAGCACCCCATCACTCTCCTTCTTGGTCAAATAGCCCTTACACAGCCTGGAGGTGTGTTTGGGGTCATTGTCCTGTTGAAAAATAAATGATGGTCCAACTAAACGCAAACCGGATGGAATAGCATGCCGCTGCAAGATGCTGTGGTAGCCATGCTGGTTCAGTATGCCTTAAATTTAGAATAAATCCCCAACAGTGTCACCAGCAAAGCACCCCCACACCATCACACCTCCTCCTCCATGCTTCACGGTGGGAACCAGGCATGTAGAGTCCATCCGTTCACCTTTTCTGCGTCGCACAAAAACACAGTGGTTGGAACCAAAGATCTCAAATTTGGACTTATCAGACCAAAGCACAGATTTCCACTGGTCTAATGTCCATTCCTTGTGTTCTTTAGCCCAAACAAGTCTCTTCTGCTTGTTGCCTGTCCTTAGCAGTGGTTTCCCAGCAGCTATTTTACCATGAAGGCCTGCTGCACAAAGTCTCCTCTTAACAGTTGTTGTAGAGATGTGTCTGCTGCTAGAACTCTGTGTGGCATTGACCTGGTCTCTAATCTGAGCTGCTGTTAACCTGCGATTTCTGAGGCTGGTGACTCGGATAAACTTATCCTCAGAAGCAGAGGTGACTCTTGGTCTTCCTTTCCTGGGGCGGTCCTCATGTGAGCCAGTTTCTTTGTTTTCTTGATGGGTTTTGCAACTGCACTTGGGGATACATTCAAAGTTTTCCCAATTTTTCGGACTGACAGACCTTCATTTCTTAAAGTAATGATGGCCACTCGTTTTTCTTTACTTAGAATTTGTATTATGGTAAGAAAAAAGCAGCTAACAGTCTATTCAGTAGGACTATCAGCTGTGTATCCAGCTGATTTCTGCACAACACAACTGATGGTCCCAACCCCATTTATAAGGCAAGAAATCCCACTTATTAAACCTGACAGGGCACACCTGTGAAGTGAAAACCATTTCCGGTGACTACCTCTTGAAGCTCATCAAGAGAATGCCAAGAGTGTGCAAAGCAGTCATCAAAGCAAAAGGTGGCTACTTTGAAGAACCTAGAATATAAGACATATTTTCAGTTGTTTCACACTTTTTTGTTAAGTATATAATTCCACATGTGTTAATTCATAGTTTTGATGCCTTCAGTGTGAATGTACAATTTTCAAAGTCCTGAAAATACAGAAAAATCTTTAAATGAGAAGGTGTGTCCAAACTTTTGGTCTGTACTGTATATGTGACTACTATGTCTCTATAAATGTGATACTCATGTGTTTGTGATCCTCCATTGCTATACTCTGTACGATTGTCTTTTAATTTTTGCAATATTTAATAGAGATTTATTTTAGCGGCAATAAGCGCCTATTGTTTCATTTTGGTGGTATCTATAGTTTTGGTGTTGCCTGTAGTGATAAAGTCTTGGATTACTCATGCTCCTTATGTTGGTAGTCATATATATGACAGTGTATCTACTGTAAAACATCTGATGTCTGTATCACAGTATTTGATATACCAGTCACATATTATTGGCTGGCAAATTTTAGCCTGGGGGGCAAGCACAATGCAGCGGCCCATGAGTGTCGCGGCCATCTTTAGGCTTGAGTTTCATGTAGCACCTGATGAGTATAGCATGTGTGCGACCAAGGTACATCTGCTAACAACCCATTTCATAAAGATCACAGCTTTTTTCAGCTGTACTGGTAGAAATTAATTACAAATGGTTCACTTATTGTTAATGGCTGCACAGTTTTTGCAAAAGCATGCGGCCATTACCAAGAAACAAGCAATTTGCACTTAATATCTAATCATATAGTGGAAAAACAGTAGTTAAATGATTGGCAGTGAGCTCCTGTGCTTGGTTTGCACAGTCATGCTGAAAGAGTCCTATTAAAAGCATAAATATAGCTTCCAAATTAGTTTTACATGTTGGATAAACCCTTTATTTGTCCTGCTTATTCTTTTCTTTTAAACATCTTTTTATTAAGGTTTTTTTTAAAGAAGGTTAACAATTGAACAAAGAAAAGTCACATTGTTAATGAAACAAATCAAAGATAACGATATCACATAGATTATAAGAGCAGAAATTGACCAGACTGCATAAATTTCAGCCAAACATTGACACGTTTCGGAAGAGAGAAAAAATATAAGAGAGAGGTTCAATTCTTTTGAACATGTCGTAGTACAAAATTGTGGTCACATAACATGTTATCATATTCAAGAAGGTTTATTGTGATATCCTGGAAATAAAAACTTCAGAAGAGAAAAAGAAAAAAAAAAAACCTGGAGAAGGGGGGAAGGTTGAAAGGGAAGTGGGATGAACGGGGAGATGAGATGGAGGGGGGGGGGGGACTACAAAGATATAGATGATGGGAGGGGGGGGGGACTACAAAGATATAGATGATGGGAGGGGGGGGAGGGAGTTGGGATTAGAATGGGCTAGCGATCTGAGTATTTTAGTTTAGTATTCTGCGGTCTGTAATATATTTGTGCCAGGGACGCCATATCAACGAGAATTGTTTATGCCTTTTTTCATCCCAACTAGTCAATTCTTCTAGCCTGTATACTTGTTCAACCTTCATTTCCCAGAGTGAGATATTTGGGGTCTTCGCAGATTTCCATAAGGATGTCACAAGTAACTTAGCCGAGGCCAGGAGCTGTCTAAGAAGGGTTAATTTTATTTTAGGGAAGTTATCTAGGAACAGAAACAGAAGGCAGATCTCCAGCGAGGTCAAGAGTTGCAAGTTTAAAATTGTATTAATAGTTTGAATTATTTTTGTCCAGAAGGGCTTAATCAATGTACAGTTCCACCACATGTGGAGCATAGTGCCCACATCAGAAGAGCATCTCCAGCAGTTAGGATCAAGTCCTTTGTAACATTTCTGAAGTTTTGATGGAGTCATATACCAGCTGGAGAGAACTTTATAGCCATTCTCTTGTACTCTAACACATCTAGAGGAGACTTTAGGTGCTAGTAGTCATCTTTTAATTTCAGATGGGGTGAAAGGCCTATTCAGATCCTGTTCCCACTTCATTACATATGGCAGTTTCTTAGGGGTTCTGGCTAGGCATAATTGTTTTTGTAGAGCTGATAACGTTCTTTTTTAGGGGTTTTTTGCAGCTATAAGTTTTTCAAAATCAGTCATTTCCCTAATATAATTTGGAGTTTTAAAGACTAGTTTTAAGTTAGACATAAATTTCTGGTACATAAAGGGGTGAAAAGAGATAGTATCTAGCATTTGATTGAGTTCTGCCAAGCAGGGCATGACCCCATTATCTGTAATTTTTTGGAGTGGTGTTATCAAGTTGCGAATTGAGTTGTGTATTGTGGCATTATGGGCTGGAGAAAGGAGAGAACTAGGTCTGTAACTTGTAGGAGAGGGGAGGGAAACGGGGAGCATATTTGTCTTATATGGGGATTGGACCAGATTTTAAAAGTAGTGGCGGTGAAAGGGTTTTTAATTGATGTATACCTAGTACTACTTGAGGGCGTGAGGATGAGCTGTCTAAGGGGGAATTTAAGGATTGTTTCTTCTACTTTAATCCATTGCTTCTGTGGTGGGAGCCTGATCCATCCACGACTCTTTGGAGATGAGTGGCTTGTTGAAGTATCTTTAGATCTGGCAGATCTATACCTCCTTCAGAGTGTGGGAGGGATAATATTTGTAAGGGAAGTCTGGGTTTTTGGTTGTGCCACAGAAAACGGCTGAGGAGTTTTCGTATGTCAATGAAAAAAGAATTAGGTAGGTGGATTGGAAGGGCTTGCACTAGATAAGTTATTTTTGGCCATATCATACATTTAAGGAGATTTTTCCTACCCAACCAGGAGATGTATGAGATATTCCAGTTGGGGGTAAGTTTCTGGATTTTCTGCAATAGCGGTGGGAAGTTTAACTTATAAAGTTCTTGTAGGTTTGGAGAAATCTCAACTCCCAAGAAACGTATTGATGGGGGGGACCAGGTAAAGGGGGACCCGATTGCCATTTGTGTTTTTTGTGGTTCTGGGATATTTATATTTAAGACTTGAGATTTGCTAAGATTCACCTTAAAATTTGATAGTGCACCGTATTCCTTGAGTAATGTCAGGATAACTGGGACAGATATTCTCGGGTTAGAGGTCATGATCAGTAGATCGTCTGCGTATGCTGCGATTTTATGTTCAGTACCAGCTGATTTGATGCCAACGATCCTCCCCTCCTCTCTGAGCTTTTGTAGTAAAGGTGTAAGAATAAAAAGGAGAGGGGAAAGCGGGCATCCCTGCCTGGTGCCGTTAGAAATATTAAAAGATGAAGACATAACATGAGAGAGGATTAGATACACTGCTCAGCAGACAGTATCACACCGGATAGGATTAGATACACAGCTCAGCAGACAGTATCACACCGGATAGGATTAGATACACGGCTCAGCAGACAGTATCACACCGGATAGGATTAGATACACAGCTCAGCAGACAGTATCACACAGGAGTGGATTAGATACACAGCTCAGCAGACAGTATCACACCGGATAGGATTAGATACACAGCTCAGCAGACAGTATCACACAGGATAGGATTAGATACACAGCTCAGCAGACAGTATCACACCGGATAGGATTAGATACACGGCTCAGCAGACAGTATCACACAGGAGAGGATTAGATACACAGCTCAGCAGACAGTATCACACAGGAGATGATTAGATACACAGCTCAGCAGACAGTATCACACAGGATAGGATTAGATGCACAGCTCAGCAGACAGTATTACACAGGAGAGGATTAGATACACTGCTCAGCAGACAGTGTCACACCGGATAGGATTAGATACACAGCTCAGCAGACAGTGTCACACCGGATAGGATTAGATACACAGCTCAGCAGACAGTGTCACACCGGATAGGATTAGATACACAGCTCAGCAGACAGTATCACACCGGATAGGATTAGATACACAGCTCAGCAGACAGTGTCACACCGGATAGGATTAGATACACAGCTCAGCAGACAGTATCACACAGGAGAGGATTAGATACACTGCTCAGCAGACAGTATCACACAGTATAAGATTAGATACACTGCTCAGCAGACAGTATCACACCGGATAGGATTAGATACACAGCTCAGCAGACAGTATCACACAGGAGAGGATTAGATACACTGCTCAGCAGACAGTATCACACCGGATAGGATTAGATACACAGCTCAGCAGACAGTATCACACAGGAGAAGATTAGATACACAGCTCAGCAGACAGTATCACACAGGAGAGGATTAGATACACAGCTCAGCAGACAGTATCACACCGGATAGGATTAGATACACAGCTCAGCAGACAGTGTCACACCGGATAGGATTAGATACACAGCTCAGCAGACAGTATCACACAGGAGAGGATTAGATACACTGCTCAGCAGACAGTATCACACAGTATAAGATTAGATACACTGCTCAGCAGACAGTATCACACCGGATAGGATTAGATACACAGCTCAGCAGACAGTGTCACACCGGAGAGGATTAGATACACAGCTCAGCAGACAGTATCACACAGGAGAAGATTAGATACACTGCTCAGCAGACAGTATCACACCGGATAGGATTAGATACACAGCTCAGCAGACAGTGTCACACCGGAGAGGATTAGATACACAGCTCAGCAGACAGTATCACACAGGAGAGGATTAGATACACTGCTCAGCAGACAGTATCACACCGGATAGGATTAGATACACAGCTCAGCAGACAGTATCACACAGTATAAGATTAGATACACAGCTCAGCAGACAGTATCACACAGGAGAGGATTAGATACACAGCTCAGCAGACAGTATCAAACAGGAGGGGATTAGATACACAGCTCAGCAGACAGTATCACACAGTATAAGATTAGATACACTGCTCGGCAGATTATCACAGCATAGGATTAGATACACGGCTCAGCAGACAGTATCACACCGGATAGGATTAGATACACAGCTCAGCAGACAGTATCACACAGTATAAGATTAGATACACAGCTCAGCAGACAGTATCACACAGGAGAGGATTAGATACACAGCTCAGCAGACAGTATCAAACAGGAGGGGATTAGATACACAGCTCAGAAGACAGTATCACACAGTATAAGATTAGATACACTGCTCGGCAGATTATCACAGCATAGGATTAGATACACGGCTCAGCAGACAGTATCACACAGGAGAGGATTAGATACACAGCTCAGCAGACAGTATCACACAGGAGAGGATTAGATACACAGCTCAGCAGACAGTATCACACAGGAGAGGATTAGATACACAGCTCAGCAGACGGTATCGCACAGGAGAGGATTAGATACACGGCTCCACAGACAGTATCACACAGGGTAGGATTAGAGATACAGCTCAGCAGACAGTATCACACAGGGTAGGATTAGAGATACAGCTCAGCAGACAGTATCACACAGGAAAGGATTAGATACATAGCTCAGCAGACGGTATCACACAGGACAGGATTAGATACACAGCTCAGCAGACAGTATCACATAGGACAGGATTAGATACACAGTTCATCAGACAGTATCACACAGGAGACGATTAGATACACAGCTCAGCAGACAGTATCACACATTACATGATTAGATACACAGCTCAGCAGACAGTATCACACAGGATGGGATTAGATACACGGCTCAGCAGACAGTATCACACAGGAGAGGATTAGATACACTGCTCAGCAGACAGTATCACACAGGAGAAGATTAGATACACAGCTCAGCAGACGGTATCGCACAGGAGAGGATTAGATACACAGCTCAGCAGACGGTATCGCACAGGAGAGGATTAGATACACGGCTCCACAGACAGTATCACACAGGGTAGGATTAGAGATACAGCTCAGCAGACAGTATCACACAGGGTAGGATTAGAGATACAGCTCAGCAGACAGTATCACACAGGAAAGGATTAGATACATAGCTCAGCAGACGGTATCACACAGGACAGGATTAGATACACAGCTCAGCAGACAGTATCACATAGGACAGGATTAGATACACAGTTCATCAGACAGTATCACACAGGAGACGATTAGATACACAGCTCAGCAGACAGTATCACACATTACATGATTAGATACACAGCTCAGCAGACAGTATCACACAGGATGGGATTAGATACACGGCTCAGCAGACAGTATCACACAGGAGAGGATTAGATACACTGCTCAGCAGACAGTATCACACCGGATAGGATTAGATACACAGCTCAGCAGACAGTATCACACCGGATAGGATTAGATACACAGCTCAGCAGACAGTATCACACAGGAGAAGATTAGATACACTGCTCAGCAGACAGTATCACACCGGATAGGATTAGATACACAGCTCAGCAGACAGTATCACACAGGAGAAGATTAGATACACAGCTCAGCAGACAGTATCACACAGGAGAGGATTAGATACACAGCTCAGCAGACAGTATCACACCGGATAGGATTAGATACACAGCTCAGCAGACAGTGTCACACCGGATAGGATTAGATACACAGCTCAGCAGACAGTATCACACAGGAGAGGATTAGATACACTGCTCAGCAGACAGTATCACACAGTATAAGATTAGATACACTGCTCAGCAGACAGTATCACACCGGATAGGATTAGATACACAGCTCAGCAGACAGTGTCACACCGGAGAGGATTAGATACACAGCTCAGCAGACAGTATCACACAGGAGAAGATTAGATACACTGCTCAGCAGACAGTATCACACCGGATAGGATTAGATACACAGCTCAGCAGACAGTGTCACACCGGAGAGGATTAGATACACAGCTCAGCAGACAGTATCACACAGGAGAGGATTAGATACACTGCTCAGCAGACAGTATCACACCGGATAGGATTAGATACACAGCTCAGCAGACAGTATCACACAGTATAAGATTAGATACACAGCTCAGCAGACAGTATCACACAGGAGAGGATTAGATACACAGCTCAGCAGACAGTATCAAACAGGAGGGGATTAGATACACAGCTCAGAAGACAGTACCACACAGTATAAGATTAGATACACTGCTCGGCAGATTATCACAGCATAGGATTAGATACACGGCTCAGCAGACAGTATCACACAGGAGAGGATTAGATACACAGCTCAGCAGACAGTATCACACAGGAGAGGATTAGATACACAGCTCAGCAGACAGTATCACACAGGAGAGGATTAGATACACAGCTCAGCAGACGGTATCGCACAGGAGAGGATTAGATACACGGCTCCACAGACAGTATCACACAGGGTAGGATTAGAGATACAGCTCAGCAGACAGTATCACACAGGGTAGGATTAGAGATACAGCTCAGCAGACAGTATCACACAGGAAAGGATTAGATACATAGCTCAGCAGACGGTATCACACAGGACAGGATTAGATACACAGCTCAGCAGACAGTATCACATAGGACAGGATTAGATACACAGTTCATCAGACAGTATCACACAGGAGACGATTAGATACACAGCTCAGCAGACAGTATCACACATTACATGATTAGATACACAGCTCAGCAGACAGTATCACACAGGATGGGATTAGATACACGGCTCAGCAGACAGTATCACACAGGAGAGGATTAGATACACTGCTCAGCAGACAGTATCACACAGGAGAAGATTAGATACACAGCTCAGCAGACGGTATCGCACAGGAGAGGATTAGATACACAGCTCAGCAGACGGTATCGCACAGGAGAGGATTAGATACACGGCTCCACAGACAGTATCACACAGGGTAGGATTAGAGATACAGCTCAGCAGACAGTATCACACAGGGTAGGATTAGAGATACAGCTCAGCAGACAGTATCACACAGGAAAGGATTAGATACATAGCTCAGCAGACGGTATCACACAGGACAGGATTAGATACACAGCTCAGCAGACAGTATCACATAGGACAGGATTAGATACACAGTTCATCAGACAGTATCACACAGGAGACGATTAGATACACAGCTCAGCAGACAGTATCACACATTACATGATTAGATACACAGCTCAGCAGACAGTATCACACAGGATGGGATTAGATACACGGCTCAGCAGACAGTATCACACAGGAGAGGATTAGATACACTGCTCAGCAGACAGTATCACACAGGAGAAGATTAGATACACAGCTCAGCAGACAGTACCACACAGTATAAGATTAGATACACTGCTCAGCAGACAGTATCACACAGGAGAGGATTAGATACACTGCTCAGCAGACAGTATCACACCGGATAGGATTAGATACACAGCTCAGCAGACAGTATCACACCGGATAGGATTAGATACACAGCTCAGCAGACAGTATCACACAGGAGAAGATTAGATACACTGCTCAGCAGACAGTATCACACCGGATAGGATTAGATACACAGCTCAGCAGACAGTATCACACAGGATAGGATTAGATACACAGCTCAGCAGACAGTATCACACAGTATAAGATTAGATACACTGCTCAGCAGACAGTATCACACAGGAGAGGATTAGATACACAGCTCAGCAGACAGTATCACACAGGAGAGGATTAGATACACAGCTCAGCAGACAGTATCACACAGTATAAGATTAGATACACTGCTCAGCAGACAGTATCACACAGGAGAGGATTAGATACACAGCTCAGCAGACAGTATCGCACAGGAGAGGATTAGATACACAGCTCAGCAGACGGTATCGCACAGGAGAGGATTAGATACACGGCTCCACAGACAGTATCACACAGGGTAGGATTAGAGATACAGCTCAGCAGACAGTATCACACAGGGTAGGATTAGAGATACAGCTCAGCAGACAGTATCACACAGGAAAGGATTAGATACATAGCTCAGCAGACGGTATCACACAGGACAGGATTAGATACACAGCTCAGCAGACAGTATCACATAGGACAGGATTAGATACACAGTTCATCAGACAGTATCACACAGGAGACGATTAGATACACAGCTCAGCAGACAGTATCACACATTACATGATTAGATACACAGCTCAGCAGACAGTATCACACAGGATGGGATTAGATACACGGCTCAGCAGACAGTATCACACAGGAGAGGATTAGATACACTGCTCAGCAGACAGTATCACACAGGAGAAGATTAGATACACAGCTCAGCAGACAGTACCACACAGTATAAGATTAGATACACTGCTCAGCAGACAGTATCACACAGGAGAGGATTAGATACACTGCTCAGCAGACAGTATCACACCGGATAGGATTAGATACACAGCTCAGCAGACAGTATCACACCGGATAGGATTAGATACACAGCTCAGCAGACAGTATCACACAGGAGAAGATTAGATACACTGCTCAGCAGACAGTATCACACCGGATAGGATTAGATACACAGCTCAGCAGACAGTATCACACAGGAGAGGATTAGATACACAGCTCAGCAGACAGTATCAAACAGGAGGGGATTAGATACACAGCTCAGAAGACAGTATCACACAGTATAAGATTAGATACACTGCTCAGCAGATTATCACAGCATAGGATTAGATACACAGCTCAGCAGACAGTATCACACAGGAGAGGATTAGATACACAGCTCAGCAGACAGTATCACACAGTATAAGATTAGATACACAGCTCAGCAGACAGTATCACACAGGAGAGGATTAGATACACAGCTCAGCAGACAGTATCAAACAGGAGGGGATTAGATACACAGCTCAGAAGACAGTATCACACAGTATAAGATTAGATACACTGCTCAGCAGATTATCACAGCATAGGATTAGATACACGGCTCAGCAGACAGTATCACACAGGAGAGGATTAGATACACAGCTCAGCAGACAGTATCACACAGGAGAGGATTAGATACACAGCTCAGCAGACAGTATCACACAGTATAAGATTAGATACACTGCTCAGCAGACAGTATCACACAGGAGAGGATTAGATACACAGCTCAGCAGACAGGATCGCACAGGAGAGGATTAGATACACAGCTCAGCAGACGGTATCGCACAGGAGAGGATTAGATACACGGCTCCACAGACAGTATCACATAGGAAAGGATTAGATACATAGCTCAGCAGACGGTATCACACAGGACAGGATTAGATACACAGCTCAGCAGACAGTATCACATAGGACAGGATTAGATACACAGTTCATCAGACAGTATCACACAGGAGTGGATTAGATACACGGCTCAGCAGACAATATCACGAAAGATAGGATTAGATACACAGTTCATCAGACAGTATCACACAGGAGACGATTAGATACACAGCTCAGCAGACAGTATCACACATTACATGATTAGATACACAGCTCAGCAGACAGTATCACACAGGATGGGATTAGATACACGGCTCAGCAGACAGTATCACACAGGAGAGGATTAGATACACTGCTCAGCAGACAGTATCACACAGGAGAAGATTAGATACACAGCTCAGCAGACAGTACCACACAGTATAAGATTAGATACACTGCTCAGCAGACAGTATCACACAGGAGAGGATTAGATACACTGCTCAGCAGACAGTATCACACCGGATAGGATTAGATACACAGCTCAGCAGACAGTATCACACCGGATAGGATTAGATACACAGCTCAGCAGACAGTATCACACAGGAGAAGATTAGATACACTGCTCAGCAGACAGTATCACACAGGAGAAGATTAGATACACAGCTCAGCAGACAGTACCACACAGTATAAGATTAGATACACTGCTCAGCAGACAGTATCACACAGGAGAAGATTAGATACACTGCTCAGCAGACAGTATCACACCGGATAGGATTAGATACACAGCTCAGCAGACAGTATCACACAGGAGAAGATTAGATACACTGCTCAGCAGACAGTATCACACCGGATAGGATTAGATACACAGCTCAGCAGACAGTATCACACAGGATAGGATTAGATACACAGCTCAGCAGACAGTATCACACAGTATAAGATTAGATACACTGCTCAGCAGACAGTATCACACAGGAGAGGATTAGATACACAGCTCAGCAGACAGTATCAAACAGGAGGGGATTAGATACACAGCTCAGAAGACAGTATCACACAGTATAAGATTAGATACACTGCTCAGCAGATTATCACAGCATAGGATTAGATACACAGCTCAGCAGACAGTATCACACAGGAGAGGAATAGATACACAGCTCAGCAGACAGTATCACACAGGAGAGGATTAGATACACAGCTCAGCAGACAGTATCGCACAGGAGAGGATTAGATACACAGCTCAGCAGACGGTATCGCACAGGAGAGGATTAGATACACGGCTCCACAGACAGTATCACACAGGAAAGGATTAGATACATAGCTCAGCAGACGGTATCACACAGGACAGGATTAGATTCACAGCTCAGCAGACAGTATCACACAGGAGAGGATTAGATACACAGCTCAGCAGACAGTATCACACAGGAGTGGATTAGATACACGGCTCAGCAGACAGTATCACGAAAGATAGGATTAGATACACAGTTCATCAGACAGTATCACACAGGAGACGATTAGATACACAGCTCAGCAGACAGTATCACACATTACATGATTAGATACACAGCTCAGCAGACAGTATCACACAGGATGGGATTAGATACACGGCTCAGCAGACAGTATCACACAGGAGAGGATTAGATACACTGCTCAGCAGACAGTATCATACAGGAGAAGATTAGATACACTGTTCAGCAGACAGTATCATACAGGGTAGGATTAGATACACAGCTCAGCAGACAGTATCACACCGGATAGGATTAGCTACACAGCTCAGCAGACAGTATCACACCGGATAGGATTAGATACACAGCTCAGCAGACAGTATCACACCGAATAGGATTAGATACACAGCTCAGTAGACAGTATTACACAGGAGAAGATTAGATACACAGCTCAGCAGACAGTATCACACAGGAGAGGATTAGAAACACAGCTCAGCAGACAGTATCACACAGGATGGGATTAGATACATAGCTCAGCAGACAGTATCACAAGGAGAGGATAAGATACAATGCTCAGTAGACAGTATCACACCGAATAGGATTAGATACACAGCTCAGCAGACAGTATCACACCGAATAGGATTAGATACACAGCTCAGCAGACAGTATCACACCGAATAGGATTAGATACACAGCTCAGTAGACAGTATTACACAGGAGAAGATTAGATACACAGCTCAGCAGACAGTATCGCACAGGAGAGGATTAGATACACAGCTCAGCAGACAGTATCACACAGGAGAGGATTAGATACACGGCTCAGCAGACAGTATCACACAGGAGAGGATTAGATACACGGCTCAGCAGACAGTATCACACAGGAGAGGATTAGATACACAGCTCAGCAGACAGTATCACACCGGATAGGATTAGATACACAGCTCAGCAGACAGTGTCACACCGGATAGGATTAGATACACAGCTCAGCAGACAGTATCACACAGGAGAGGATTAGATACACTGCTCAGCAGACAGTATCACACAGTATAAGATTAGATACACTGCTCAGCAGACAGTATCACACAGGAGAAGATTAGATACACTGCTCAGCAGACAGTATCACACCGGATAGGATTAGATACACAGCTCAGCAGACAGTGTCACACCGGAGAGGATTAGATACACAGCTCAGCAGACAGTATCACACAGGAGAGGATTAGATACACTGCTCAGCAGACAGTATCACACCGGATAGGATTAGATACACAGCTCAGCAGACAGTATCACACAGGAGAGGATTAGATACACAGCTCAGCAGACAGTATCAAACAGGAGGGGATTAGATACACAGCTCAGAAGACAGTATCACACAGTATAAGATTAGATACACTGCTCGGCAGATTATCACAGCATAGGATTAGATACACGGCTCAGCAGACAGTATCACACAGGAGAGGATTAGATACACAGCTCAGCAGACAGTATCACACAGGAGAGGATTAGATACACAGCTCAGCAGACAGTATCACACAGTATAAGATTAGATACACTGCTCAGCAGACAGTATCACACAGGAGAGGATTAGATACACTGCTCAGCAGACAGTATCGCACAGGAGAGGATTAGATACACAGCTCAGCAGACGGTATCGCACAGGAGAGGATTAGATACACGGCTCCACAGACAGTATCACACAGGGTAGGATTAGAGATACAGCTCAGCAGACAGTATCACACAGGGTAGGATTAGAGATACAGCTCAGCAGACAGTATCACACAGGAAAGGATTAGATACACAGCTCAGCAGACAGTATCACATAGGACAGGATTAGATACACAGCTCAGCAGACAGTATCACATAGGACAGGATTAGATACACAGTTCATCAGACAGTATCACACAGGAGACGATTAGATACACAGCTCAGCAGACAGTATCACACATTACATGATTAGATACACAGCTCAGCAGACAGTATCACACAGGATGGGATTAGATACACGGCTCAGCAGACAGTATCACACAGGAGAGGATTAGATACACTGCTCAGCAGACAGTATCACACAGGAGAAGATTAGATACACAGCTCAGCAGACAGTACCACACAGTATAAGATTAGATACACTGCTCAGCAGACAGTATCACACAGGAGAGGATTAGATACACAGCTCAGCAGACAGTATCACACCGGATAGGATTAGATACACAGCTCAGCAGACAGTATCACACCGGATAGGATTAGATACACAGCTCAGCAGACAGTATCACACAGGAGAAGATTAGATACACTGCTCAGCAGACAGTATCACACCGGACAGGATTAGATACACAGCTCAGCAGACAGTATCACACAGGAGAAGATTAGATACACTGCTCAGCAGACAGTATCACACCGGATAGGATTAGATACACAGCTCAGCAGACAGTATCACACAGGATAGGATTAGATACACAGCTCAGCAGACAGTATCACACAGTATAAGATTAGATACACTGCTCAGCAGACAGTATCACACAGGAGAGGATTAGATACACAGCTCAGCAGACAGTATCAAACAGGAGGGGATTAGATACACAGCTCAGAAGACAGTATCACACAGTATAAGATTAGATACACTGCTCAGCAGATTATCACAGCATAGGATTAGATACACAGCTCAGCAGACAGTATCACACAGGAGAGGATTAGATACACAGCTCAGCAGACAGTATCACACAGTATAAGATTAGATACACAGCTCAGCAGACAGTATCACACAGGAGAGGATTAGATACACAGCTCAGCAGACAGTATCAAACAGGAGGGGATTAGATACACAGCTCAGAAGACAGTATCACACAGTATAAGATTAGATACACTGCTCAGCAGATTATCACAGCATAGGATTAGATACACGGCTCAGCAGACAGTATCACACAGGAGAGGATTAGATACACAGCTCAGCAGACAGTATCACACAGGAGAGGATTAGATACACAGCTCAGCAGACAGTATCACACAGTATAAGATTAGATACACTGCTCAGCAGACAGTATCACACAGGAGAGGATTAGATACACAGCTCAGCAGACAGTATCGCACAGGAGAGGATTAGATACACAGCTCAGCAGACGGTATCGCACAGGAGAGGATTAGATACACGGCTCCACAGACAGTATCACACAGGGTAGGATTAGAGATACAGCTCAGCAGACAGTATCACATAGGAAAGGATTAGATACATAGCTCAGCAGACGGTATCACACAGGACAGGATTAGATACACAGCTCAGCAGACAGTATCACATAGGACAGGATTAGATACACAGTTCATCAGACAGTATCACACAGGAGTGGATTAGATACACGGCTCAGTAGACAGTATCACGAAAGATAGGATTAGATACACAGTTCATCAGACAGTATCACACAGGAGACGATTAGATACACAGCTCAGCAGACAGTATCACACATTACATGATTAGATACACAGCTCAGCAGACAGTATCACACAGGATGGGATTAGATACACGGCTCAGCAGACAGTATCACACAGGAGAGGATTAGATACACTGCTCAGCAGACAGTATCACACAGGAGAAGATTAGATACACAGCTCAGCAGACAGTACCACACAGTATAAGATTAGATACACTGCTCAGCAGACAGTATCACACAGGAGAGGATTAGATACACTGCTCAGCAGACAGTATCACACCGGATAGGATTAGATACACAGCTCAGCAGACAGTATCACACCGGATAGGATTAGATACACAGCTCAGCAGACAGTATCACACAGGAGAAGATTAGATACACTGCTCAGCAGACAGTATCACACAGGAGAAGATTAGATACACAGCTCAGCAGACAGTACCACACAGTATAAGATTAGATACACTGCTCAGCAGACAGTATCACACAGGAGAGGATTAGATACACTGCTCAGCAGACAGTATCACACCGGATAGGATTAGATACACAGCTCAGCAGACAGTATCACACCGGATAGGATTAGATACACAGCTCAGCAGACAGTATCACACAGGAGAAGATTAGATACACTGCTCAGCAGACAGTATCACACAGGAGAAGATTAGATACACAGCTCAGCAGACAGTATCACACAGGAGAAGATTAGATACACTGCTCAGCAGACAGTATCACACCGGATAGGATTAGATACACAGCTCAGCAGACAGTATCACACAGGAGAAGATTAGATACACTGCTCAGCAGACAGTATCACACCGGATAGGATTAGATACACAGCTCAGCAGACAGTATCACACAGGATAGGATTAGATACACAGCTCAGCAGACAGTATCACACAGTATAAGATTAGATACACTGCTCAGCAGACAGTATCACACAGGAGAGGATTAGATACACAGCTCAGCAGACAGTATCAAACAGGAGGGGATTAGATACACAGCTCAGAAGACAGTATCACACAGTATAAGATTAGATACACTGCTCAGCAGATTATCACAGCATAGGATTAGATACACAGCTCAGCAGACAGTATCACACAGGAGAGGAATAGATACACAGCTCAGCAGACAGTATCACACAGGAGAGGATTAGATACACAGCTCAGCAGACAGTATCGCACAGGAGAGGATTAGATACACAGCTCAGCAGACGGTATCGCACAGGAGAGGATTAGATACACGGCTCCACAGACAGTATCACACAGGAAAGGATTAGATACATAGCTCAGCAGACGGTATCACACAGGACAGGATTAGATTCACAGCTCAGCAGACAGTATCACACAGGAGAGGATTACATACACAGCTCAGCAGACAGTATCACACAGGAGTGGATTAGATACACGGCTCAGCAGACAGTATCACGAAAGATAGGATTAGATACACAGTTCATCAGACAGTATCACACAGGAGACGATTAGATACACAGCTCAGCAGACAGTATCACACATTACATGATTAGATACACAGCTCAGCAGACAGTATCACACAGGATGGGATTAGATACACGGCTCAGCAGACAGTATCACACAGGAGAGGATTAGATACACTGCTCAGCAGACAGTATCACACAGGACAGGATTAGATACACTGCTCAGCAGACAGTATCATACAGGAGAAGATTAGATACACTGTTCAGCAGACAGTATCATACAGGGTAGGATTAGATACACAGCTCAGCAGACAGTATCACACCGGATAGGATTAGAAACACAGCTCAGCAGACAGTATCACACGGAGAGGATTAGATACAATGCTCAGTAGACAGTATCACACAGGAGAGGATTAGATACACGGCTCAGCAGACAGTATCACACAGGAGAGGATTAGATACATGGCTCAGCAGATGGTATCACACAGGAGAGGATTAGAGATACAGCTCAGCAGACAGTATCACACAGGAGAGGATTAGATACACGGCTCAGCAGACAGTATGACACAGGAGAGGATTAGATACACGGCTCAGCAGACAGTATCACACAGGAGAGGATTAGATACACAGCTCAGCAGACAGTATCACACAGGACAGGATTAGATACACGGCTCAGCAGACAGTATGACACAGGAGAGGATTAGATACACGGCTCAGAAGACAGTATCATACAGGGTAGGATTAGATACACAGCTCAGCAGACAGTATCACACAGGAGAGGATTAGATACACGGCTCAGCAGATAGTATCACACAGGATAGGATTAGATACACAGCTCAGCAGACGGTATCACACAGGACAGGATTAGATACACAGCTCAGCAGACATTATCACACAGGAGAGGATTAGATACACAGCTCAGCAGACATTATCACACAGGAGGGGATTAGATACATACACAGCTCAGCAGACAGTATCACACAGGACAGGATTAGATACATAGCTCAGCAGACAGTATCACACAGGAGAGGATTAGATACACAGCTCAGCAGACAGTATCACACAGGAGTGGATTAGATACACGGCTCAGCAGACAGTATCACGAAAGATAGGATTAGATACACAGTTCATCAGACAGTATCACACAGGAGACGATTAGATACACAGCTCAGCAGACAGTATCACACATTACATGATTAGATACACAGCTCAGCAGACAGTATCACACAGGATGGGATTAGATACACGGCTCAGCAGACAGTATCACACAGGAGAGGATTAGATACACTGCTCAGCAGACAGTATCACACAGGAGAAGATTAGATACACTGTTCAGCAGACAGTATCATACAGGGTAGGATTAGATACACAGCTCAGCAGACAGTATCACACCGGATAGGATTAGCTACACAGCTCAGCAGACAGTATCACACCGGATAGGATTAGATACACAGCTCAGCAGACAGTATCACACCGAATAGGATTAGATACACAGCTCAGCAGACAGTATCACACCGAATAGGATTAGATACACAGCTCAGTAGACAGTATTACACAGGAGAAGATTAGATACACAGCTCAGCAGACAGTATCACACAGGAGAGGATTAGAAACACAGCTCAGCAGACAGTACCACACAGGATGGGATTAGATACATAGCTCAGCAGACAGTATCACACGGAGAGGATTAGATACAATGCTCAGTAGACAGTATCACACAGGAGAGGATTAGATACACGGCTCAGCAGACAGTATCACACAGGAGAGGATTAGATACACGGCTCAGCAGACAGTATCACACAGGAGAGGATTAGATACATGGCTCAGCAGATGGTATCACACAGGAGAGGATTAGAGATACAGCTCAGCAGACAGTATCACACAGGAGAGGATTAGATACACGGCTCAGCAGACAGTATGACACAGGAGAGGATTAGATACACGGCTCAGCAGACAGTATCACACAGGAGAGGATTAGATACACAGCTCAGCAGACAGTATCACACAGGAGAGGATTAGATACACGGCTCAGCAGACAGTATGACACAGGAGAGGATTAGATACACAGCTCAGAAGACAGTATCATACAGGGTAGGATTAGATACACAGCTCAGCAGACATTATCACACAGGAGAGGATTAGATACACAGCTCAGCTGACAGTATCACACAGGAGAGGATTAGATACACGGCTCAGCAGACATTATCACACAGGAGAGGATTAGATACACAGCTCAGCAGATGGTATCACACAGGAAAGGATTAGATACACAGCTCAGCAGACAGTATCACAAAGGATAGGATTAGATACACAGCTCAGCAGCTGGTATCACACAGGATAGGTTTAGATACAGTGCTCAGCAGATGGTATCACACAGGATAGGATTACATACACTGCTCAGCAGACAGTATCACACAGGAGAGGATTAGATACACGGCTCAGCAGATGGTATCACACAGGATAGGATTAGATACACAGCTCAGCAGACAGTATCACACAGGGCAGGATTAGATACACGGTTCAGCAGACAGTATCACACAGGGTAGGATTAGATACACGGCTCAGCAGACAGTATCACACAGGAGAGGATTTGATACACAGCTCAACAGACAGTATCACACAGGAGAGGATTAGATACACAGCTCAGCAGATGGTATCACACAGGATAGGATTAGATACACTGCTCAGCAGACAGTATCACACAGGGCAGGATTAGATACACGGTTCAGCAGACAGTATCACACAGGGTAGGATTAGATACACGGCTCAGCACACAGTATCACACAGGACAGGATTAGATACACAGCTCAGCAGACAGTATCACACAGGAGAGGATTAGATACACGGCTCAGCAGACAGTATCACACAGGAGAGGATTAGATACACTGCTCAGCAGATAGTATCACACAGGATAGGATTAGATACACAGCTCAGCAGACAGTATCACACAGGAGAGGATTAGATACACGGCTCATCAGACAGTATCGCACAGGAGAGGATTCGATACATAGCTCATCAGACAGTATCACACAGGACAGGATTAGATACACAACTCAGCAGACAGTATCACACAGGAGAGGATTAGATACATAGCTCATCAGACAGTATCACACAGGACAGGATTAGATACACGGCTCAGCAGACAGTATCACACAGGAGAGGATTAGATACACAGCTCAGCTGACAGTATCACACAGGAGAGGATTAGATACACAGCTCAGCAGATAGTATCACACAGGATAGGATTAGATATACAGCTCAGCAGACAGTATCACACAGGAGTGGATTAGATACACAGCTCAGCAGACAGTATCACACAGGATAGGATTAGATACACAGCTCAGCAGATGGTATCACACAGGATAGGATTAGATACACTGCTCAGCTGATGGTATCACACAGGATAGGATTAGATGCACAGCTCAGTAGGCAGTATCACACAGGAGAGGATTAGATACACAGCTCAGCAGACAGTATCACACAGGAGAGGATCAGATACACAGCTCAGCTGACAGTATCACACAGGAGTGGATTAGATACACGGCTCAGCAGACAGTATCGCACAGGGCGGGATTAGATACACGACTCAGCAGACAGTATCACACAGGATAGGATTAGATACACAGCTCAGTAGGCAGTATCACACAGGAGAGGATTAGATACACAGCTCAGCTGACAGTATCACACAGGAGTGGATTAGATACACGGCTCAGCAGACAGTATCACACAGGAGAGGATTAGATACACAGCTCAGCAGACAGTATCACACAGGATAGGATTAGACACACAGCTCAGCAGACAGTATCACACAGGAGAGGATTAGATACATGACTCAGCAGACAGCATCACACAGCATAGAATTAGATACACGGTTCAGCAGACAGTATCACACAGGAGGGGATTAGATACACAGCTCAGCAGACAGTATCACACAGGAGGGGATTAGATACACAGCTCAGCAGACAGTATCACACAGGATAAGATTAGATACACTGCTCTGCGGATAGTATCACACAGGATAGGATTAGATGCACAGCTCAGCAGACAGAATCACACAGGATTAGATACATAGCTCAGCAGACAGTATCACACAGGAGAGGATTAGATACACAGCTCAGCAGACGGTATCACACAGGAGAGGATGAGATACACAGCATAGGTTTAGATACACAGCTCAGCTGACAGTATCACACAGCATAGGATTAGATACACGGCTCAACAGACAGTATCACACAGGGGGGGATTAGATACACAGCTCAGCAGACAGTATCACACAGGATAAGATTAGATACACAGCTCAGCAGACAGTATCACACAGGATAAGATTAGATACACAGCTCAGCAGACAGTATTACACAGGAGAGGATTAGATGCACAGCTCAGCAGACAGTAACACACAGGACAGGATTAGATACACAGCTCAGCAGACAGTATCACACAGGAGAGGATTAGATACGCAGCTCAGCAGACAGTATCTCACAGGAGAGGATTAGATACATGGCTCAGCAGACAGTATCACACAGCATAGGATTAGATACACGGCTCAGCAGACAGTATCACACAGGAGGGGATTAGATACACAGCTGAGGAGACAGTATCACACAGGAGAGGATTAGATACACTGCTCAGCATACAGTATCACACAGCATAGGATTAAATACACAGCTCAGCAGGCAGTATCACACAGTATAAGATTAGATACACAGCTCAGCAGACAGTATCACACAGCATAGGATTAGATACACGGCTCAGCAGACAGTATCACACAGGACAGGATTAGATACACAGCTCAGCAGACAGTATCACACAGGAGAGGATTAGATACACAGCTCAGCAGACAGTATCACACAGCGTAGGATTAGATACACAGCTCAGCAGACAGTATCACACAGGAGAGGATTAGATACACAGATCAGCAGACAGTATCACACAGCATAGGATTAGATACACAGCTCAGCAGACAGTATCACACAGGAGTGGATTAGATACACGGCTCAGCAGACAGTATCGCACAGGGCGGGATTAGATACACGGTTCATCAGACAGTATCACACAGGAGAGTATTAGATACACTGCTCAGCAGACAGTATCACACAGGAGAGTATTAGATACACAGCTCAGCAGACGGTATCACACAGGAGAGAATTAGATACACAGCTCAGCAGACAGTATCACACAGGATTAGATACATAGCTCAGCAGACAGTATCACACAGGAGAGGATTAGATACACAGCTCAGCAGACAGTATCACACAGGAGGGGATTAGATACACAGCTCAGCAGACAGTATCACACAGGATAAGATTAGATACACTGCTCAGCAGACAGTATCACACAGGATAAGATTAGATACACAGCTCAGCAGACAGTATTACACAGGAGAGGATTAGATGCACAGCTCAGCAGACAGTATCACATAGGACAGGATTATATACACAGTTCATCAGACAGTATCACACAGGAGAGGATTAGATACGCAGATCAGCAGACAGTATCTCACAGGAGAGGATTAGATACATGGCTCAGCAGACAGTATCACACAGCATAGGAGTAGATACACGGCTCAGCAGACAGTATCACACAGGAGGGGATTAGATACACAGCTGAGGAGACAGTATCACACAGCATAGGATTAGATACACAGCTCAGCAGACAGTATCACACAGCATAGGATTAGATACACAGCTCAGCAGACAGTATCGCACAGCATAGGATTAGATACACGGCTCAGCAGACAGTATCACACAGGACAGGATTAGATACACAGCTCAGCAGACAGTATCACACAGGAGAGGATTAGATACACAGCTCAGCAGACAGTATCACACAACATAGGATTAGATACACGGCTCAGCAGACAGTATCACACAGGACAGGATTAGATACACAGCTCAGCAGACAGTATCACACAGGAGAGGATTAGATACACAGCTCAGCAGACAGTATCACACAGCGTAGGATTAGATACACAGCTCAGCAGACAGTATCACACAGGAGAGGATTAGATACACAGATCAGCAGACAGTATCACACAGCATAGGATTAGATACACAGCTCAGCAGACAGTATCACACAGGAGTGGATTAGATACACGGCTGAGCAGACAGTATCACACAGGAGAGTATTAGATACACAGCTCAGCAGACGGTATCACACAGGAGAGAATTAGATACACAGCTCAGCAGACGGTATCACACAGGAGAGGATTAGATACACGGCTCAGCAGACAGTGTCACACAGGGTAGGATTAGAGATACACGGCTCAGCAGACAGTATCACACAGGAGAGGATTAGATACACAGCTCAGCAGACAGTATCACACAGGGGATGATTAGATACACTGTTTAGCAGATAGTATCACACGGGATAGGATTAGATGCACAGCTCAGCAGACAGTATCACACAGGACAGGATTAGATACACTGCTCAGCAGACAGTATCACTGTACAGGATTAGATACACAGCTCACCAGACAGTATCACACAGCATAGGATTAGATACACAGGTCAGCAAACAGTATCACACAGGATAGGATTAGATACACTGCTCAGCAGATGGTATCACACAGGATAGGATTAGATACACAGCTCAGCAGACAGTATCACACAGGATAGGATTAGATACACGGCTCAGCAGACAGTATCACAGGAGGGGATTAGATACACGGCTCAGTAGACAGTATCACACAGGAGAGGATTAGATACACATCATAGGATTAGATACACAGCTCAGCAGACAGTATCACACAGGAGGGGATTAGATACACAGCTCAGCAGACAGTATCACACAGGATAAGATTAGATACACTGCTCAGCAGACAGTATCACACAGGAGAGGATTAGATACACGGCTCAACACACAGTATTACACAGATGATTAGATACACGGCTCAGCAGACAGTATCACACAGGAGAGGATTAGATACACAGCTCAGCTGACAGTATCACACAGCATAGAATTAGATACACAGCTCAGCAGACAGTATCACACAGGAGTGGATTAGATACACGGCTCAGCAGACAGTATCGCACAGGGCGGGATTAGATACACGGCTCAGCAGACAGTATCACACAGGATAGGATTAGATACACAGTTCATCAGACAGTATCACACAGGAGACAATTAGATACACAGCTCAGCAGACAGTATCACACATTAGAGGATTAGATACACAGCTCAGCAGACCGTATCACACAGGAGAGGATTAGATACACAGCTCAGCAGACAGTATCACACAGGATGGCATTAGATACACAGCTCAGCACACAATTTCACCAGGAGAGGATTAGATACACGGCTCAGCAGACAGTATCGCACAGGAGAGGATTAGATACACTGCTCACCAGACAGTATCACACAGCATAGGATTAGATACACTGCTCAGCAGACAGTATCACACAGGAGTGGATTAGATACACGGCTCAGCAGACAGTATCGCACAGGGCGGGATTAGATACATGGCTCAGCAAACAGTATCACACAGGATAGGATTAGATACACAGTTCACCATCACTGCGTCATAATAGCACTGCAATATGTGGTGAGGGACTACAACTCCCAGCAAGTGACAGTGCAGGTACCGATCATGTAACTAAACCATCACTGCGTCATAATAGCACTGCAGTATGTGGTGAGGGACTACAACTCCCAGCAAGTGACAGCGCAGGCACTGGTCATGTAACTAAACCATCACTGCGTTATAATAGCACTGCAGTATGTGGTGAGGGACTACAACTCCCAGCAAGTGACAGCGCAGGCACTGGTCATGTAACTAAACCATCACTGCGTTATAATAGCACTGCAGTATGTGGTGAGGGACTACAACTCCCAGCAAGTGACAGCGCAGGCACCGATCATGTAACTAAACCATCACTGTGTCATAATAGCACTGCAGTATGTGGTGAGGGACTACAACTCCCAGCAAGTTTATTTGTTTTTATTTTACACGCTGCTGTTTTCCACAGTGAATTACCAGAAAGATCTGCACCAAAATCATGGAGTGCAAATTTGCTGTTGTGGATTTTCTTGCGGATTCTTGCTAATTTGCTCTGATTTTCTATGGAAATCCTCCAGGAACAATCTGCCACATTTGAACAGATCTTCAGGCCTCATTCAGACATCTGTAGTTTTCTGGTACATTAAAAAAAAGGAAAAAAAACAAAACTGATTTTCATCAAAGGGATCGATCCGAATTGTATCAATGTTTGTTACTATATGCAAATAAAAAAATATATATATATATGGATATGTGAGCTGCCCCATAGATGATAAAGGTGCGTATTATGTCTGTCAATAACATGGATGTAAAAAAACAGACGTCTGAATGAGACGTTCACCCACAAGATCATCTAGCAATAGTGCAGCTCTGACCTGACACATCGCATTCACAGAAAGGCTCCTGATCAGCACATATGATGTCTGTGATCTATAAAGAGTCCTCCACATTGTACCCACTACATATACATTCACAATAAAGCTGCCCCCGTAACATCAACTGCCCCACACCTACCACATATAGCCAGGTCCCCGCTCCCCCACACACAGTATATAGCCAGGTCCCCGCTCCCCCACACACAGTATATAGCCAGGTCCCCGCTCCCCCACACACAGTATACAGCCAGGTCCCCGCTCCCCCACACACAGTATATAGCCAGGTCCCCGCTCCCCCACACAAAGTATATAGCCAAGCTCCCCTCCTCCATGTATAGCATATTTATCCAGGTCCCCGCTCCCCCACACACAGTATATAGCCAGGTCCCCGCTCCCCCACACAAAGTATATAGCCAGGTCCCCGCTCCCCCACACAAAGTATATAGCCAGGTCCCCGCTCCCCCACACACAGTATATAGCCAGGTCCCCGCTCCCCCACACAAAGTATATAGCCAGGTCCCCGCTCCCCCGCACACAGTATATAGCCAGGTCCCCGCTCCCCCACACACAGTATATAGCCAGGTCCCCGCTCCCCCACACAAAGTATATAGCCAAGCTCCCCTCCTCCATGTATAGCATATTTATCCAGGTCCCCGCTCCCCCACACACAGTATATAGCCAGGTCCCCGCTCCCCCACACAAAGTATATAGCCAGGTCCCCGCTCCCCCGCACACAGTATATAGCCAGGTCCCCGCTCCCCCACACACAGTATATAGCCAGGTCCCCGCTCCCCCACACAAAGTATATAGCCAAGCTCCCCTCCTCCATGTATAGCATATTTATCCAGGTCCCCGCTCCCCCACACACAGTATATAGCCAAGATCCCCGCTCCCCCACACAAAGTATATAGCCAGGTCCCCGCTCCCCCACACACAGTATATAGCCAAGATCCCCGCTCCCCCACACAAAGTATATAGCCAGATCCCCGCTCCCCCACACACAGTATATAGCCAGGTCCCCGCTCCCCCACACAAAGTATATAGCCAAGCTCCCCTCATCCATGTATAGCATATTTATCCAGGTCCCCGCTCCCCCACACAAAGTATATAGCCAGGTCCCCGCTCCCCCACACACAGTATATAGCCAGGTCCCCGCTCCCCCACACAAAGTATATAGCCAGATCCCCGCTCCCCCGCACACAGTATATAGCCAGGTCCCCGCTCCCCCACACACAGTATATAGCCAGGTCCCCGCTCCCCCACACAAAGTATATAGCCAAGCTCCCCTCCTCCATGTATAGCATATTTATCCAGGTCCCCGCTCCCCCACACACAGTATATAGCCAAGATCTCCGCTCCCCCACACAAAGTATATAGCCAGGTCCCCGCTCCCCCACACACAGTATATAGCCAGGTCCCCGCTCCCCCACACAAAGTATATAGCCAGGTCCCCGCTCCCCCACACAAAGTATATAGCCAGGTCCCCGCTCCCCCACACACAATATATAGCCAAGGTCCCCGCTCCCCCACACAAAGTATATAGCCAGGTCCCAGCTCCCCCACACACAGTATATAGCCAAGGTCCCCGCTCCCCCACACAAAGTATATAGCCAGGTCCCCGCTCCCCCACACAAAGTATATAGCCAAGCTCCCCTCCTCCATGTATAGCATATTTATCCAGGTCCCCGCTCCCCCACACACAGTATATAGCCAAGATCCCCGCTCCCCCACACAAAGTATATAGCCAGGTCCCAGCTCCCCCACACACAGTATATAGCCAGGTCCCAGCTCCCCCACACACAGTATATAGCCAAGGTCCCCGCTTCCCCACACAAAGTATAGAGCCAAGGTCCCCTCCTCCATGTATAGCATATTTATCCAGGTCTCCCTCCCCCACACAAAGTATATAGCCAGGTCCCCGCTCCCCCACACAAAGTATATAGCCAGGTCCCAGCTCCCCCACACAAAGTATATAGCCAAGGTCCCCTCCTCCATGTATAGCATATTTATCCAGGTCTCCCTCCCCCACACAAAGTATATAGCCAGGTCCCCGCTCCCCCACACAAAGTATATAGCCAGGTCCCAGCTCCCCCACACAAAGTATATAGCCAAGGTCCCCGCTCCCCCACACAAAGTATATAGCCAGGTCCCCGCTCCCCCACACAAAGTATATAGCCAAGGTCCCCTCCTCCATGTATAGCATATTTATCCAGGTCTCCCTCCCCCACACAAAGTATATAGCCAGGTCCCCGCTCCCCCACACAAAGTATATAGCCAGGTCCCAGCTCCCCCACACAAAGTATATAGCCAAGGTCCCCGCTCCCCCACACAAAGTATATAGCCAGGTCCCCGCTCCCCCACACAAAGTATATAGCCAGGTCCCCGCTCCCCCACACAAAGTATATAGCCAGGTCCCCGCTCCCCCACACAAAGTATATAGCCAGGTCCCCGCTCCCCCACACAAAGTATATAGCCAAGGTCCCCTCCTCCATGTATAGCATATTTATCCAGGTCTCCGCTCCCCCACATATAGCAAAGAGAACCAAGTCCAGCACCCCCTCCCCCACCACACAGCATACGGTATATAGACAAGACCCCCACACACAGCATACGGTATATAGACAAGTCCCCCACACACAGCATACGGTATATAGACAAGACCCCCACACACAGCATACGGTATATAGACAAGTCCTCCACACACAGCATACGGTATATAGACAAGTCCCCCACACACAGCATACGGTATATAGACAAGCCCCCACACAGCATACAGTATATAGACAAGTCCCCCACACAGCATACGGTATATAGACAAGTCCCCCACACACAGCATACGGTATATAGACAAGTCCCCACACACAGCATACAGTATATAGACAAATCCCCCCCACACACAGCATACAGTATATAGACAAGTCCCCCACACACAGCATACAGTATATAGACAAGTCCCCCACACACAGCATACGGTATATAGACAAGTCCCCCATACACAGCATACAGTATATAGACATGTCCCCCACACACAGCATACGGTATATAGACAAGTCCCCCACACACAGCATACAGTATATAGACAAGTCCCCACACACAGCATACAGTATATAGACAAGTCCCCCACACACACAGCATACGGTATATAGACAAGTCCCCCATACACAGCATACAGTATATAGACATGTCCCCCACACACAGCATACGGTATATAGACAAGTCCCCCACACACAGCATACAGTATATAGACAAGTCCCCACACACAGCATACAGTATAGACAAGTCCCCCACACACAGCATACGGTATATAGACAAGCCCCCCACACAGCATACGGTATATAGACAAGTCCCCCACACACAGCATACGGTATATAGACAAGTCCCCCCCACACAGCATACAGTATATAGACAAGTCCCCCCACACAGCATACAGTATATAGACAAGTCCCCCCACACAGCATACGGTATATAGACAAGTCCCCCCCACACACAGCATACAGTATATAGACAAGTCCCCCCCACACAGCATACGGTATATAGACAAGTCCCCCACACACAGAATACAGTATATAGACAAGCCCCCACACACAGCATACGGTATATAGACAAGTCCCCCACACACAGCATACAGTATATAGACAAGTCCCCCACACACAGCCTACAGTATATAGACAAGTCCCCCACACAGCATACGGTATATAGACAAGTCCCCCACACACAGCATACAGGATATAGACAAGTCCCCCACACAGCATACGGTATATAGACAAGTCCCCCCCACACAGCATACGGTATATAGACAAGTCCCCCACACACAGCATACAGGATATAGACAAGTCCCCCACACAGCATACGGTATATAGACAAGTCCCCCCCACACAGCATACGGTATATAGACAAGACCCCCACACACAGCATACGGTATATAGACAAGTCCTCCACACACAGCATACGGTATATAGACAAGTCCCCCACACACAGCATACGGTATATAGACAAGCCCCCACACAGCATACAGTATATAGACAAGTCCCCCACACAGCATACGGTATATAGACAAGTCCCCCACACACAGCATACGGTATATAGACAAGTCCCCACACACAGCATACAGTATATAGACAAATCCCCCCCACACACAGCATACAGTATATAGACAAGTCCCCCACACACAGCATACAGTATATAGACAAGTCCCCCACACACAGCATACGGTATATAGACAAGTCCCCCATACACAGCATACAGTATATAGACATGTCCCCCACACACAGCATACGGTATATAGACAAGTCCCCCACACACAGCATACAGTATATAGACAAGTCCCCCACACACACAGCATACGGTATATAGACAAGTCCCCCATACACAGCATACAGTATATAGACATGTCCCCCACACACAGCATACGGTATATAGACAAGTCCCCCACACACAGCATACAGTATATAGACAAGTCCCCACACACAGCATACAGTATATAGACAAGTCCCCCACACACAGCATACGGTATATAGACAAGCCCCCCACACAGCATACGGTATATAGACAAGTCCCCCACACACAGCATACGGTATATAGACAAGTCCCCCCCACACAGCATACAGTATATAGACAAGTCCCCCCACACAGCATACAGTATATAGACAAGTCCCCCCACACAGCATACGGTATATAGACAAGTCCCCCCCACACACAGCATACAGTATATAGACAAGTCCCCCCCACACAGCATACGGTATATAGACAAGTCCCCCACACACAGAATACAGTATATAGACAAGCCCCCACACACAGCATACGGTATATAGACAAGTCCCCCACACACAGCATACAGTATATAGACAAGTCCCCCACACACAGCATACAGTATATAGACAAGTCCCCCACACAGCATACAGTATATAGACAAGTCCCCCACACACAGCATACGGTATATAGACAAGTCCCCCACACACAGCATACAGGATATAGACAAGTCCCCCACACAGCATACGGTATATAGACAAGCCCCCCCCACACAGCATACGGTATATAGACAAGTCCCCCACACACAGCATACAGGATATAGACAAGTCCCCCACACAGCATACGGTATATAGACAAGTCCCCCCCACACAGCATACGGTATATAGACAAGTCCCCCCCACACAGCATACAGTATATAGACAAGTCCCCCATACACAGCATACAGTATATAGACAAGTCCCCTACACAGCATACAGTATATAGACAAGTCCCCCTCACAGCATACAGTATATAGACAAGTCCCCCCCACACACAGCATACAGTATATAGACAAGTCCCCCATACACAGCATACAGTATATAGACAAGTCCCCCACACACAGCATACGGTATATAGACAAGTCCCCCATACACAGCATACGGTATATAGACAAGTCCCCCCACACAGCATACAGTATATAGACAAGTCCCCCACACACAGCATACGGTATATAGACAAGTCCCCCATACACAGCATACAGTATATAGACAAGTCCCCCACACACATCATACGGTATATAGACAAGTCCCCCACACACAGCATACGGTATATAGACAAGTCCCCCCACACAGCATACAGTATATAGACAAGTCCCCCACACACAGCATACGGTATATAGACAAGTCCCCCACACACAGCATACGGTATATAGACAAGTCCCCCCCACACAGCATACGGTATATAGACAAGTCCCCCACACACAGTATACAGTATATAGACAAGCCCCCACACACAGCATACGGTATATAGACAAGTCCCCCACACACACCATATAGTATATAGACAAGTCCCCCATACACAGCATACAGTATATAGACAAGTCCCCCACACAGCATACGGTATATAGACAAGTCCCCCACACACAGCATACGGTATATAGACAAGTCCCTCACACACAGCATACGGTATATAGACAAGTCCCCCCACACAGCATACAGTATATAGACAAGTCCCCCACACACAGCATACGGTATATAGACAAGTCCCCCACACACAGCATACGGTATATAGACAAGTCCCCCCCACACAGCATACGGTATATAGACAAGTCCCCCACACACAGAATACAGTATATAGACAAGCCCCCCACACACAGCATATAGTATATAGACAAGTCCCCCCCACACAGCATACGGTATATAGACAAGCCCCCCCACACAGCATACGGTATATAGAAAAGTCCCCCACACACAGCATACGGTATATAGACAAGTCCCCCCCACACAGCATACGGTATATAGACAAGTACCCCACACACAGCATACGGTATATAGACAAGTCCCCCACACACAGCATATAGTATATAGACAAGTCCCCCCCACACAGCATACGGTATATAGACAAGCCCCCCCACACAGCATACGGTATATAGACAAGTCCCCCCCACACAGCATACGGTATATAGACAAGTCCCCCCCACACAGCATACGGTATATAGAAAAGTCCCCCCCACATAGCATACAGTATATAGACAAGTCCCCCACACACAGCATACGGTATATAGACAAGTCCCCCCACACACAGCATACGGTATATAGACAAGTCCCCCATACACAGCATACGGTATATAGACAAGTCCCCCATACACAGCATACAGTATATAGACAAGTCCCCCACACACAGCTTACAGTATATAGACAAGTCCCCCCACACACAGCATACGGTATATAGACAAGTCCCCCATACACAGCATACGGTATATAGACAAGTCCCCCCACACAGCATACAGTATATAGACAAGTCCCCCCCACACAGCATACAGTATATAGACAAGTCCCCCATACACAGCATACGGTATATAGACAAGTCCCCCACACACAGGATACAGTATATAGACAAGTCCCCCACACACAGCATACGGTATATAGACAAGTCCCCCCACACACAGCATAAGGTATATAGACAAGTCCCCCATACACAGCATAAGGTATATAGACAAGTCCCCCATACACAGCATACAGTATATAGACAAGTCCCCCACACACAGCTTACGGTATATAGACAAGTCCCCCCCACACAGCATACAGTATATAGACAAGTCCCCCACACACAGCCTACGGTATATAGACAAGTCCCCCCACACAGCATACGGTATATAGACAAGTCCCCCCACACAGCATACGGTATATAGACAAGTCCCCCCACACAGCATACAGTATATAGACAAGTCCCCCCCATACGGTATATAGACAAGTCCCCCACACACAGCATACGGTATATAGACAAGTCCCCCCACACAGCATACGGTATATAGACAAGTCCCCCCCACACACAGCATACAGTATATAGACAAGTCCCCCCCACACAGCATACGGTATATAGACAAGTCCCCCCACACAGCATACAGTATATAGACAAGTCCCCCACACACAGCATATGGTATATAGACAAGTCCCCCACACAGCATACGGTATATAGACAAGTCCCCCCCACACAGCATACAGTATATAGACAAGTCCACCACACACAGCATACGGTATATAGACAAGTCCCCCCCACACACAGCATACACTATATAGACAAGTCCCCCCCACACAGCATACGGTATATAGACAAGTCCCCCACACAGCATACAGTATATAGACAAGTCCCCCCACACAGCATACGGCATATAGACAAGTCCCCCCCACACACAGCATACGGTATATAGACAAGTCCCCCCCACACAGCATATGGTATATAGACAAGTCCCCCCCACACAGCATACAGTATATAGACAAGTCCCCCACATAGCATACGGTATATGGACAAGTCCCCCACACACAGCATACGGTATATAGACAAGTCCCCCACACAGCATACGGTATATAGACAAGTCCCCCACACACAGCATACGGTATATAGACAAGTCCCCCACACACAGCATACGGTATATAGACAAGTCCCCCCCACACAGCATACGGTATATAGACAAGTCCCCCACACACAGAATACAGTATATAGACAAGCCCCCACACACAGCATACGGTATATAGACAAGTCCCCCACACACAGCATATAGTATATAGACAAGTCCCCCATACACAGCATACAGTATATAGACAAGTCCCCCACACAGCATACGGTATATAGACAAGTCCCCCACACACAGCATACGGTATATAGACAAGTCCCCCACACACAGCATACGGTATATAGACAAGTCCCCCCACACAGCATACAGTATATAGACAAGTCCCCCACACACAGCATACGGTATATAGACAAGTCCCCCACACACAGCATACGGTATATAGACAAGTCCCCCCCACACAGCATACGGTATATAGACAAGTCCCCCACACACAGAATACAGTATATAGACAAGCCCCCACACACAGCATACGGTATATAGACAAGTCCCCCACACACAGCATATAGTATATAGACAAGTCCCTCCCACACAGCATACGGTATATAGACAAGCCCCCCCACACAGCATACGGTATATAGAAAAGTCCCCCCCACACAGCATACGGTATATAGACAAGTCCCCCCCACACAGCATACGGTATATAGACAAGTCCCCCCCACACAGCATACGGTATATAGAAAAGTCCCCCCCACACAGCATACAGTATATAGACAAGTCCCCCACACACAGCATACGGTATATAGACAAGTCCCCCCACACACAGCATACGGTATATAGACAAGTCCCCCATACACAGCATACGGTATATAGACAAGTCCCCCATACACAGCATACAGTATATAGACAAGTCCCCCACACACAGCTTACAGTATATAGACAAGTCCCCCCACACACAGCATACGGTATATAGACAAGTCCCCCATACACAGCATACGGTATATAGACAAGTCCCCCCACACAGCATACAGTATATAGACAAGTCCCCCCCACACAGCATACAGTATATAGACAAGTCCCCCATACACAGCATACGGTATATAGACAAGTCCCCCACACACAGCATACAGTATATAGACAAGTCCCCCACACACAGCATACGGTATATAGACAAGTCCCCCCACACACAGCATAAGGTATATAGACAAGTCCCCCATACACAGCATAAGGTATATAGACAAGTCCCCCATACACAGCATACAGTATATAGACAAGTCCCCCACACACAGCTTACGGTATATAGACAAGTCCCCCCCACACAGCAAACAGTATATAGACAAATCCCCCACACACAGCCTACGGTATATAGACAAGTCCCCCCACACAGCATACGGTATACAGACAAGTCCCCCCACACAGCATACGGTATATAGACAAGTCCCCCCACACAGCATACAGTATATAGACAAGTCCCCCCCATACGGTATATAGACAAGTCCCCCACACACAGCATACGGTATATAGACAAGTCCCCCCACACAGCATACGGTATATAGACAAGTCCCCCCCACACACAGCATACAGTATATAGACAAGTCCCCCCCACACAGCATACGGTATATAGACAAGTCCCCCCACACAGCATACAGTATATAGACAAGTCCCCCACACACAGCATATGGTATATAGACAAGTCCCACACACAGCATACAGTATATAGACAAGTCCCCCACACACAGCATACGGTATATAGACAAGTCCCCCACACAGCATATGGTATATAGACAAGTCCCCCCCACACAGCATACAGTATATAGACAAGTCCACCACACACAGCATACGGTATATAGACAAGTCCCCCCCACACACAGCATACAGTATATAGACAAGTCCCCCCCACACAGCATACGGTATATAGACAAGTCCCCCCCACACAGCATACAGTATATAGACAAGTCCCCCCACACAGCATACGGTATATAGACAAGTCCCCCCCACACACAGCATACGGTATATAGACAAGTCCCCCCCACACAGCATACGGTATATAGACAAGTCCCCCCCACACAGCATACAGTATATAGACAAGTCCCCCACATAGCATACGGTATATAGACAAGTCCCCCACACACAGCATACAGTATATAGACAAGTCCCCCACACAGCATACGGTATATAGACAAGTCCCCCACACACAGCATACGGTATATAGACAAGTCCCCCACACACAGCGTACGGTATATAGACAAGTCCCCCACACATAGCATACAGTATATAGACAAGTCCTCCACACACAGCATACGGTATATAGACAAGTCCCCCACACACATCATACGGTATATAGACAAGTCCCCCACACACAGCATACGGTATATAGACAAGTCCCCCCCACACATCATACGGTATATAGACAAGTCCCCCCCACACAGCATACGGTATATAGACAAGTCCCCCACACACAGCATACGGTATATAGACAAGTCCCCCCAACACAGCATACGGTATATAGACAAGTCCCCCCCACACAGCATACGGTATATAGACAAGTCCCCCCCACACAGCATACGGTATATAGACAAGTCCCCCCCACACAGCATACGGTATATAGACAAGTCCCCCCCACACAGCATACGGTATATAGACAAGTCCCCCCCACACAGCATACGGTATATAGACAAGTCCCCCCAACACAGCATACGGTATAAAGACAAGTCCCCCACACATAGCATACAGTATATAGACAAGTCCTCCACACACAGCATACGGTATATAGACAAGTCCCCCCCACACAGCATACGGTATATAGACAAGTCCCCCCCACACAGCATACGGTATATAGACAAGTCCCCCCCACACAGCATACGGTATATAGACAAGTCCCCCCAACACAGCATACGGTATATAGACAAGTCCCCCACACACAGCATACAGTATATAGACAAGTCCCCCACACAGCATACGGTATATAGACAAGTCCCCCACACACAGCATACAGTATATAGACAAGTCCCCCACACACAGCATACAGTATATAGACAAGTTCCTCACACAGCATACGGTATATAGACAAGTCCCCCACACACAGCATACGGTATATAGACAAGTCCCCCCAACACAGCATACGGTATATAGACAAGTCCCCCACACACAGCATACTGTATATAGACAAGTCCCCCACACACAGCATACAGTATATAGACAAGTCCCCCACACGCAGCATACTGTATATAGACAAGTCCCCCACACGCAGCATACAGTATATAGACAAGTCCCCCACACAGCATACGGTATATAGACAAGTCCCCCACACACAGCATACAGTATATAGAAAAGTCCCCCACACAGCATACGGTATATAGACAAGTCTCCCACACACAGCATACAGTATATAGACAAGTCCCCCACACACAGCATACAGTATATAGACAAGTCCCCCACACGCAGCATACTGTATATAGACAAGTCCCCCACACGCAGCATACAGTATAGACAAGTCCCCCACACAGCATACGGTATATAGACAAGTCCCCCACACACAGCATACAGTATATAGACAAGTCCCCCACACACAGCATACGGTATATAGACAAGTCCCCCACACACACCATACAGTATATAGATAAGTCCCCCACACACAGCATACAGTATATAGACAAGTCCCCCACACACAGCATACGGTATATAGACAAGTCCCCCACACACAGCATACGGTATATAGACAAGTCCCCCACACACAGCATACGGTATATAGACAAGTCCCCCACACACAGCATACAGTATATAGACAAGTCCCCCCCACACAGCATACGGTATATAGACAAGTCCCCCTACACAGCATACGGTATATAGACAAGTCCCCTACACACAGCATACGGTATATAGACAAGTCCCCCACACACAGCATACAGTATATAGATAAGTCCCCCACACACAGCATACGGTATATAGACAAGTCCCCCACACACAGCATACGGTATATAGACAAGTCCCCCCCCACACACACAGCATAAAGTATATAGACAAGTCCCCCCCACACACAGCATACGGTATATAGACAAGTCAAACCACACACCCCCACACACACAGCATACGATGTATAGACAAGTGCATAGCTGTGCTAGGGTAGGAGTGGGAGGAGCCTTCCTTCTCTTGTCAGTGCTGCTGGCCCTGCAGTGGGGCCCACCGGGGAATTCCCCAGCAGGCCAGTCCGAGCCTGGTCACATGCTGGCTAGAGTCTCAGACACCTCTCTGAGTAGCCCACTGATAGAAGTGGATGAGAATCTAGTCGGCATTTGACCTCAACTATTACATCATAACACCGGCTTTATCTTTTTAAAGCTTTGTAACCTTTACTCACTTTATGAATCAGCCATAGATAAAACTCAATAAGGATGGGTTGCTACTGTGTGCAATTTGCCAGCCAGCCCAGAACAGCGGTGACCTGAGCCGACAGCAGCGACTTGAGTAGACTGTGGTCACCTGAGCCAACAGCAGCATTTAAATTGAGCTATCGCCAGGAAATGGATGACAATGGCAGTCAGGGGAATGGTGAAGGCCTGCATGGCTGCCATCTTGGTACTCCTGTGAAGTTCATCCACAGTCTGAACTTAATCTTATAAACTGTATACTGCATTACTAGAGGATTACTGTATATAGAATAAGCAGTCAAGAGATCGCAGGTTCAAGTGCCCTAAGGGGACATAAAAAAAGAAAGTAAAAATGGAAAAAAAAGAAAAAGTTTTACAAAGGAAAAAAATAAACAAAAATGTTAAATCACCCCTATTTTCCAAGGTAAAAAAAAAGAAATTAAAAAAGAAACATTTTATATTGTCGTGTCTGTAAAAGTCCGACCTATCAAAGCCCAAATTATTTAAACCGCACGTTAAATAGCGGAAAAATAAATTAAGAAGCCAGAATTGCCGTATTATGGTGTCACCAAACAGTAATAAATAACCCGGTATTGTGTCACCATTTTGTGAGACCCTGCATTTGTTCCATGTTTCTGCTGATGAATCTGGGCGAGGTTCGCTTTCTGCTCGCCGACCTGCGGGGGTTATTGATGCCATTCTCTGCTGTCTACAAACTTTTCATCTCTTTTTGATGCATTTTTTGGGAGGTAAAATTACCCAAAAAGAAAAAAAAAACTGGGGTGTTTAGATTATCTTTGCTGTTGGGCATTTGCTGTAGGGGTTAATATATTTATGATTTGATAGATCGGACTTTTTGTCAGTGTGTCAATACTAAATAAATAAATATATATATATAATCTTTTAGTCTTGCTTTGTATTGACAAATGGAGGTAGGAAATTTCAAAGGATTTTTTTATATATATAAATTTCAGTTTTAATCCTTTTCTATCACATTATTTTTTGGTCCCGTTGGGCAACTTGAACCAAAAATCCACAACTCATTGGAATTGCGACACTTAAATTCTGCGGATGTCGGGAAGGGGATAAAGAGAATAAAGTAACTTTTCAGAATGCTTCCGTTTTGTGTACACAGCTCCTGTGCTGACTTAGTGTTCTCTTTGGTTACACCACACACCCATTCTGTGTCCGGCCCCCACAGATCGCCATCTCCGTATATATGGGGGGATTTCCTCATGTGACGACCCCTCTGCCGATGTATACAGATCACATGTGGCTTCACCTTCAGCTTTGATCTCCGCAGTCTTCAGTTCCGGATCCTCCAGGATGAGGGATAAATCTTTCTTGCTCTTCATTCCCCTCCGTGGCTGATACAGCAGCTCCACCGCGCCGACGTTCCCCTCATAGGGAGGAATCGCTCCGCAAAGACTGTTCTCAGCCACAGGACGATCCGCCGGATACAGGAGGAAAGTTCTCCTCTCTGCAATGAAGGATTATTCCACTTTTCTGCCATTTGTAAGATCTCTGCTTGTTGTCTGAGAATAAAATCATTCTTGTTAATATCCAGAACCTGAAAAAAATCTAATCCTGACAGCAGCGGAGCATTTATTACAATGGTATTCAGTCTAGACGATCCCCCTCCTGTCCTGACCGTTTGCTACAATGTATCAGTGCAGGGAAAATCTATCAGTTCGGACTTGGTTTCCCTTACAGAGGATTGTCCAGGCCAGACACCATTGTACCCAGTGGCGTCCCGCCAATGGCGGCAGGCCACGCGACTGCTATGGGGCCCGTGAGCTGGGGGGGCCCCATAGCAGTCGCCTGCACTGTGTACCCCCGCATCGGGTCCCCCTCCTGCACCCAGGCAAGCGGCGGGGCCCTGAGCAGGCGGGGGGCTTACTCGCCGTCGGGCATCCCGGCGCACTATGGGCCCCCCCGCCTGCTCAGGGCCCCGGCCGTCACAATAATTACCTCTTCCTGTGCCCTAGACGCTAGAATGTATGGGATCCTTCCAGGTGTGATGTCATTTCCGGGGGCGTGTTCTAGTTCAGCACCAGACGCCAGAGTCTCATGCAGAGACAGAGCTGCCGGTGAAGCTGCAGGAGGAGGTCAGTATCCTAAGCTGAGAAACAGGAGATTGTTCTATTAATTGCTGGTCTGATGTCTTTTCTTCTTGTTGTTTTTGGGGTGAGGGGGCTTGATACTTGCGAGTGAGGGATTTGGGGGGGTTAATGCTGGAGGGCAGTCTGGTGGGGTTAATTAATGCTTGTGGAGATCTTAGGGGGCTCTGGGGAATAATGCAGGGATAATGCGTGCTTGTGGGGGCCCTAAGGGGATGCTACGGGGTTGTGAGGGCTCTGGGGGGGATGCTGCGGGCTTAGGGGGGCCCTAAGGGGGATTCTGCGGTCTTGTGGGGGCTCTGGGGGGGATGCTGCGAGCTTGTGGGGGCTCTGGGGGGGTGAATGCTGTGGGCTTGTGGGGCCCTGGGGGGGATGCTGCGGGCTTATGGGGCCCTGGGGGGATGCTGTGGGCTTGTGGGTGCTCTGGGGGGGATGCTGCGGGCTTGTGGGGCCCTGGGTGGGATGCTGTGGGCTTGTGGGGGCTCTGGGGCGGGAATGCTGTGGGCTTGTGGGGCCCTGGGGGGGATGCTGCGGGCTTGTGGGGCCCTGGGGGGATGCTGTGGGCTTGTGGGGCCCTGGGGGGATGCTGTGGGCTTGTGGGTGCTCTAGGGGGGATGCTGCGGGCTTGTGGGGCCCTGGGGGGATGCTGTGGGCTTGTGGGTGCTCTGGGGCGAATGCTGCGGGCTTGTGGGTGCTCTGGGGGGATGCTGCGGGCTTGTGGAGGCTCTGGGGGGGATGCTGCGAGCTTGTGGGGGCTCTGGGGGAGGGATGCTGTGAGCTTGTGGGGGCTCTGGTGGAGGGATGCTGTGGGCTTGTGGGGGCCCTGGGGGGGATGCTGTGGGCTTGTGGGGGCCCTTGGGGGATACTGCGGGCTTGTGGGAGCTCTGGGGGGGAGTGCTGCAGGCTTGTGGGGGCCCCGGGGGGATGCAGCAGGCTTGTGGGGGCCCTGGGGGGGATGCATCGGGCTTGTGGGTGCTCTGGGGGGGATGCAGCGGGCTTGTGGGTGCTCTGGGGGGGATGCTGCCGGCTTGTGGGTGCTCTCGGGGGGGATGCTGCGGGCTTGTGGGGGCTCTGGGGGGGATGCTGCAGGCTTGTGGGGCCTCTGTATGGGGTCCAGCCTGCATATGGCATTACATGGGGACCAGGCAGTATTCTCTATGGTGAATTATATGAGATCCAGTATTTTGTATGGAGCATTATATGGGGCTCATAATACTGTATGGAGGACTATGTTGTGCCCATAATATTGTATGGAGGACTTAGTGGTGCCATAACACTGTATGGAGGACTATACTGTCCGGTCTGCACTGTGCGCTGTGAGGATTCACCGGTTTCTGAGCTATTGTAGAATTTACAATAGATATCACTCATGAAATGTAAGAAGTCAGTGAAATTTTTGGCATTGTACTATATCTATATCTATAATTTCTCTGCTGTATCTGTGCATCATGAATGGTTGGATGTGTTAAAGGGGCCACTGAGACTCTTTCGCCCGGGGCCCACGAAAACCTGGAGGAGGGAGCATCATGTGACACTCCCTCTCCCATCATTCCTCCTCTGCGTCTGACGCAGCAGCATGATGACGCGCCACGCTGTGTCAGACAGTGGAGCTGGCAGCTGCTGAGGTGATCAGCTGCAGAGACTGAAGCAGCAGGGAACGAGGAGCGGTAAGTATGGATTTATTTTTTAAATCATTGTGTACTGATAATACTGGAGGACTGGGGCTGCATTTTACCCTACGGGGGGGGCTGCATTTTACCCTATGGGGGGCTGCATTATACTGCGTACAGGACCATGGGGGAATGCATTATACTGAGTGGAGAACCATGGCGAGTGTCTTATGCTGTGTGGAGGACCATGGGGGAGTACATTGTACTGTGTGGAGGACCATGGGGGAGTGCATTGTACTGTGTGGAGGACCATGGGGGAGTGCATTGTACTGTGTGGAGGACCATGGAGGAGTGCATTGTGCTGTGTGGAGGACCACGGAGAGTGCATTGTACTGTGTGGAGGACCACGTGGGAGTGCATTATACTGCGTGGAGGACCACGAGGGAGTGCAGTATACTGCGTGGAGGACCACGAGGGAGTGCATTATACTGCGTGGAGGACCATGGGGAGTGTATTATACTGCGTGGAGGACCATGGCGAGTGCCTTATACTGTGTGGAGGACCATGGCGAAAGTCTTATACTGTGTGGAGGACCATGGCGAGTGCATTATACTCTATGGAGTGTGGAGAGGTGTGGGGCAGTTGGGGGATCATACTGTGTTGGTGTCATACTTTACCCTGTGAATTGAGGTGGGGTACAGTAGGGTCATTATACTGCGCATATGGAGGAATTCACCATGGGGGTATCATACCGTGTTTGGGGGGCACTTTTGTTGGCACCACACTTTATGGGCAATGAAAAAGGGATCTAGGACTTCAGCAGGAGGAAAATTACTATGTAAAGGTTGGAAGGTTGTGAGATCTGCTCTTCTGTGACCCCGACAATTATTTACATTTTTACATATTTTTGTTGGGGGGGGGGGGCCCAATTAGAACTTCTGCTATGGGGCCCCATGATTCCTATGTCCGCCCCTGATTGTACCAAATCCTCAGCTGTGCTGGTACTAAGATATGGACACTCAGACATTTTGGGCTAAATATATACATACAAATATTTTTTCAATAACGTTTCATAAACAATTTGGCTTTTTTATTTCCTTTGCATTGCTAGTTGCAGATTGAGCTCACTGAGAATTTATCAGTGAGCTCATTCTGACCTTCTCTGTGCTGATTATGTTCACAGACCAGCATGAAAGTTGGGCTGATCTCTGATGCAGTCATAAATCATCGCAGAAATAAAAGAGCTGGAAACTCCACATCATAAGGAGCTCACTGACTGAATCTCAAGTTAACTCATTCTGCAGCCATCAATGTGCTGCTGGGAAACAAAAAGCTGGTAAAGGCCGAACAGAGCAAATGTTACAAGAAGCAAAATAGTAAAAAGTATTTTTAGACCAATATACATGTATTTAAAGGGATTGTCCGGTGTGAAGCTGAAGGCCAGCAGTCATCTGTGTGACTCTCTGTGACTGCAGACTTGTAATCCTCACATCATGTAGACTGCGCGCTGCCAGCATTATTCTCAGCCCAGAGATGGCAGAAGCCCCTGTATCATGTGTACAGGAATTGTGCCCCCTCTCCCCGAGGAGCAGCAGTGCCTCGTCCTCCAGATACATGAGGGTCCCATCGGGGAGATCCGCATGTACCGGCCATGATGTCATCTCCATGGATACGGCATCAGTGTGCAGAGCAGAAGACCCCTGTAAGGGAGAGCTCAGACGTGGGGGGATTGATGTGGATGTGAGGAGCAGATCCCCCCATATTCACAGATTATCGCACAATACATGTGGCCTTGCACAGGAAAAACTGTGAGGAAAGAAGAAATCAGATTTCTTACAATATAGAATAATGTCCTCCTGCCCTCGCTCATGTCCAGTATTATTTATCCCCTGACCTTTTGGGTGGGGAACCCCTCCTGAGCCCCCTCCATTATATAGGAGCCATATATCTGCTCCATTACTGGCAGAAGGTAAGGAGCCAATCACACTGCACGGCTTCTACTTCCTGCTCTAAGCCCCGCCCACCTGCCTTCCCTTGAGATCTCCATGACAACCCTTGTGTGACTAGTGACAGGCCACGCCCCCGAGGATTCTGATCAGTGCGGACGTCTCCATATTGCTGAGGACTGTGAGCGGCTGATGGGCGGAGCCAGCAGCGATGTGAGGGGCGGAGCCAGCAGCGATATGAAGGGCGGAGCCAGCAGCGACATGAGGGGCGGAGCCAGCAGCGATATGAGGGGCGGAGCCAGCAGCGATATGAGAGGCGGAGCCAGCAGCGATTTGAGGGACGGAGCCAGCAGCGATATGAGAGGCGGAGCCAGCAGCGATGTGAGGGGCGGAGCCAGCAGCGATATGAGGAGCGAAGCCAGCAGCGATATGAGGGGCAGAGCCAGCAGCGATATGAGGGGCTGAGCCAGCAGCGATATGATGGGCGGAGCCAGCAGCGATATGAGGGGCGGAGCCAGCAGCGATATGAGGGGCGGAGCCAGCAGCGATATGAGGGGCTGAGCCAGCAGCGATATGATGGGCGGAGCCAGCAGCGATATGATGGGCGGAGCCAGCAGCGATATGAGGGGCAGAGCCAGCAGCGATATGAGGGGCAGAGCCAGCAGCGATATGATGGGCGGAGCCAGCAGTGATATGATGGGCGGAGCCAGCAGCGATATGAGGGGCGGAGCCAGCAGCGATATGAGGGGCGGAGCCAGCAGCGATATGAGGGGCAGAGCCAGCAGCGATATGAGGGGCAGAGCCAGCAGCGATATGATGGGCGGAGCCAGCAGCGATATGAGGGGCGGAGCCAGCAGCGATATGATGGGCGGAGCCAGCAGCGATATGATGGGCGGAGCCAGCAGCGATGAGGGGCGGAGCCAGCAGCGATATGAGGGCCGCTCACAGCACTGACAGGAGCAGGTGTGTGTGCAGCCAGTTCCTCTGCTGTGGGTGTTGTGGTGTGTGAGCTTCGCCGTGTATATAATATACACATATATATATATATATATATATATATATACACACAGTTGAAATCAGAAGTTTCCATACACTGTATAAATAGACACATCTGCAGGTTTTTCTCAATATCTGACATGAAATCAGAATAAACCTTTCCCTTTTTAGGACAATTAGGATTACCATCATTTGTAATATTTGCCAAATGCCAGAATAATGAGAGAGAGAGAATGTTTTAGGACATTTTTATTACTTACTGCTAAGTCAATAGTTTACCTCTTACCCTCTCCTCATTCATTGGGAGTGGGGCGCGGAGGATGCTGGGTGGGACGCGCGGGGTAACCCCCGCCCACAGCCCAGCATCCACCACGGGGTCCGCGACACTAATGTCACGCCTCATTTGACGTGACATCAGCGGAAGAAAGAGCCGGCTGCAGCCGGGAGGTCACGTGATGCCTGTGAGTGGCGCTATCGCCAGTCCCTCCTACAGGAAATCAACCCCACATGATGCTGCCTCCCCCGTGTTTCACAGTTGGGATGGTGTTCTTAGGCTTCCAAGCTTCTCCTTTTTTCTTCCAAAAGTAACGATGGTCACTATGCCCAAAAAGTTCAATTTTAGTTTCATCAGACCACGGGACATGTCTCCAAAAATTAAGGTCTTTGTTCCTGTGTGCATTTGCAAACATTAATCTGGCTTTTTTATCTTTCTTTTGGAGTAATGGCTTCTTCCTGGCACAGTGGCCTTTCAGCCTATATTGATACAGTACTCATTTCACTGGGGATATTGACACAAACTTATCAGCTTTCCCTATCATCTTCACAAGATCTTTTGCTTTTGTCCTTGATATGCACATATCGGACCAAAGCACGTTCATCTCTGGGACACAGAACCCGTCTCCTTCCTGAGCGGTATGATGGCTGGACATTCCCATCTTGTTTGTACTTGCATATAATTGTTTGTACAGATTAACGAGACACCTTCAGGTATCTTGAAATTGTACCCAAGGATGAGCCAGACTTGTGCAAGTCCACAATTCTCTTCCTGATATCTTGGTTGATTTCTTTAGACTTTCCCATGATGCTACACAAAGAAGCAGTGTGTTTCAGGTGTGCATTAAAATACATCCACAGGTGTGTCTCTAATTAACTGAGATGTTGCCAAAAAAACTATCAGAAGTTTCCAAACACATGACATCATCATATGGGCAGTCCAGAATTGTTTAAAGGTATAGCAATATTAGTGTATGTAAACTTATGACTTTGCAGTAAGTAATAAAAATGCTTTAAAACATTCTCTCTCTCTCTTATTATTCTGGCATTTGGCAAATCTTAAAAATTATGGTAATCCTAATTGACCTAAAACGGGAAGGTTTATTCTGATTTCATGTCAGATATTGAGAAAAACATGCAGATGTGTCTTTTTATTGTTATGATCTGCAACAAGTACTAAGGAAAGAAAGGAGAAAGCTATCCCTACAGTAAGACTAAGCTGAATGCCTACGATGTAGCGGCTGCCTGTTCCTAGCGAACAGACCCGCCTTAGTCCTCGGCTAGTCTGAACGAAGACCTATAGCATAAAGGAGAGGGGTCCCAAAAAGAACTAAGGACTGGAACAAAAATGGGACATCTCCTAAACAGAGAAGTTGTTACAGAACACAAAAAGATAAACTGACAAAAAGGTACTAGAGGTCCCAGAAGGACCAAGCGAACTGACAGAGAAAGGCACAGAAGCACCTGGCTAGAAAAGCAGTCAAACAACACTGAAGTCCAACACAGCCAAAAGGGCGGAGCTGGAATATAAAGGCAGATGGTCTTGTGACCGCAAAACACAAGATGGAAAAAACAAACAGGAGGGTTCTAACATTTATATAGTGTATGTAAATTTCTGGTTTCAACTGTGTATACAGGTGACAGGAGCAGGTGTGTGTGCAGCCAGGTCCGCTCTTTTTGTGGCGCCGCAGCGGAGCGTGTTGTGGTGTGTGAGCTCTGTCGTGTATATAGTACAGAGGAGTATATATATATGTGTATATACACACACGGGGCATGCAGGAGTTTTTAGTTTACCAGTTTGGGTCCATGCGGAGCCGCTATAGGATTCACTGGTAACATTTTGGGGAACAGACGTTTTTATAATTTTTATTCCATTTTTCTTTTGCGTGAGATTAATAAAAAAACAATTCTGCTGATGTTTTGTTATTTTTTCCAGCATTCAATGGCAAAACCCCAGGAATGGTTCTTATATTTTTTCTTTCCAGCGTTTATCGTGCAGTATAGAGACAAAATGAACAAAAGCTACAATTTTGCCATTAATTATTACTATTTTATTCTTATGCTGTTTTTCGTGCCGGATAAATCATGTGATCGTTGTACAGTTTGGATTGTTGTTCTCTGCGATGTTAATCAGGTTTAGTTTTTTTGTTCTTGTTTTTTGGGGGTTTATTTTAATAAAATCTAGTTTTAATGTAAGAAAAAAAATTATATTTGAGTTTTTACTTTGTATATTTCCAAATATTTTATTGAAACGGAGTAAAGGAAAGAAGGATGAACTAGTGGGAGAGCAACTGTAAAGGACCCCTGCCAGTCCCTAAAACTAAAGGGGCCTGTGACGACACAGCATTTAATCGTAATTATCCAGATGTAAATTCCATAGGCCCAGAATGATAGACTATTGCCTGAATTATTAACTATTGAATTTATGTGTTTCCTTCTTCGGTTGGTCAACGCACATGATCTTTTGTCATGAGTCTGAATGTTGACTCATCTTGTAGGTTGAGGTGATATTTGTTAATTGATAAATGGTTATTTACCTCTTATATCAACTCTTCTGGTTTATTGTACTGTTATCTTTGCAATACAGGGACGCAGGCTCTTTGAACAATGGATGTTTGCTAAATATGTTGATTACCATTTTAGAAGTCCATGCAATTTGTTGACTTGCATTGTTTTGGAATTTATAGTTTATCCTTCAATGTTTGCAATGTTTGCAAGTCAACATTGGGGGATGAACTGTGGATGCTCCAGTAATGGGAATTAGTAACACCACCCCTTTCTCTTGACCTGTGGATGAAGTCATGAAGAAGGACAGTTGTGAACTACATAAAGGAGTCTTTTTACAAAACCACTGCCAGGAACACTCTATGGGACAGCTCTACAGAACACCATAAATCCATTAAGAGGGACACAGATTTGGTTTCTACAGGATGCCAGCTTAAGGGACAACAGGCCTGGCTGGAGGAATACAGATCTGCTCCATTGACTACTATAGAACCCATGGATACATCTGGGAAAACCAGGTTGGGACCCACCAGTCACCTGGTCCCATGGAGATGTTTGGAGTAGCCAGGTTGGGACACTCCGGCCACCTGGAACTCGTGAATATGCTCGGAAAAAGCCAAGTCGGGACCTTCCGGTCACCTAGTTCCATGGATATGTTCGGAGAAGCCAGGTTGGAACTTTCTGGTCTCCTGGCCACGTACCTCAATGGACTGTCAGCTTTCTAAGCTTGTTGTTACCTCCTCTTTGTGGGTGCTCTTTGGTGGGGGTGCCATTGGTGGGGGTAGTCAGCCCCAGAAGCCCCTCGGATTGGCAGCTGCTTTAATCCCAGCGAGTCAGCGGAAGGGTGAGACTCTGTAATTTGCACCATATTAGGTATTTGCTGGGACTGTTCGATATGTTTATTGTGTGTTTGGTGGCTCAATAAAATATTACCTCACTGTTTTACAATCATCCTGTGTTGTTGTTTATGTATCTTCTATCAGTGATGGATTATAATGAGTGTGATCTGCTCCACCATGAGGGGCCCGATCCTCCCGGGGGCCCACGTTCAAAGATCCCAGCACGGCTCAGGACGGATTCTTGTAGTGCTGATGTTTGATAAATAGGATAATAGAGCGCTCATAGAAAATAAATGTCTGACCTCTTCTTTCTGATGGGCATTTTAGAGCGAGGAGCTGCGCTCTGGACTCACCGCTGCACTCCCCATGCCATTGCGGTGGCCATCTTAATATCGATCTGTGCGGAGGAGACTGTGGGAGTCAGACGGAGGTGTCAAATGTACGGACCCTTTTAATCACAGGATGGAGGGTCACTGTGAATATTAATTCATGAACCACTGTGCATAGTGACTCGCCCCCAGGGCCGTGGGGCACTCGGCAGCCGGGCCTCTGGTTGCCGGGGGATATCACGGTGGCTGGCCCAGTCCGTGGCCCAGGGCGGTCACTCAAAGGGGGGGGGGATGCTTATAGGGGAAATTGTCGTGACGCCACCTGTGGATTCTGGTAAGAGGTTACCAGCGCTGCGACAGTCCACTGAGGCTGATGTTAGGGGCAGCTATGATGGGACGGCTCCCCACAGGTAGAGCAGGCCTCAGGGCAGTGTGGAGGTGTAGAAAGATGGTGGAAGCAGGAGGGAGACGGCAGGACGGTTCCAGAGGAAGTACAGGCACACACACAAGGGTAAACTTCAATACCTTTACTGGTGGTGATGCAGGTACGGTCCGGGGCTTGTGGGGGCCCCGGGGGGATGCTGCGGGCTTGTGGGGGCCCTAAGGGGATGCTGCGGGCTTGTGGGGCCCTGGGGGGGATTCTGCGGGCTTGTGGGGCCCTGGAGGGGATGCTGTGGGCTTGTGGGTGCTCTGGGGGGGATGCTGCAGGCTTGTGGGGTCTATGGGGGGGATGCTGCAGGCATGTGGGGGCTCTGGGGGGGGTGATGCAGGCTTGAGGGGGGCCCTGGGGGGATGCAGCCGGCTTGTGGGGGCCCCGGGGAGGATGCAGCGGGCTTATGGGGCCTCTGTATGAGGTCCAGCCTGCATATGGCATTACATGGGGACCAGGCAGTATTCTCTATGGTGAATTATATGGGATCCAGTATTTTGTATGGAGCATTATATAGGGCTCATAATACTGTATGGAGGACTATGTGGTGCCATAACACTGTATGGAGGACTATACTGTCCGGTCTGCACTGTGCGCTGTGAGGATTCACCGGTTTCTGAGCTATTGTAGAATTTACAATAGATATCACTCATGAAATGTAAGAAGTCAGTGACATTTTTGGCATTGTACTATATCTATATCTATAATTTCTCTGCTGTATCTGTGTATCATGAATGGTTGGATGTGTTAAAGGGGCCACTGAGACTCTTTCGCCCGGGGCCCACGAAAACCTGGAGGAGGGAGCATCATGTGACACCCCCTCTCCCATCATTCCTCCTCTGCGTCTGACGCAGCGGCATGATGACGCGCCACGCTGTGTCAGACAGTGGAGCTGGCAGCTGCTGAGGTGATCAGCTGCAGAGACTGAAGCAGCGGGGAACGAGGAGCGGTAAGTATGTATTTATTTTTTAAATCATTGTGTACTGATAATACTGGAGGACTGGGGCTGCATTTTACCCTACGGGTGGGGGCTGCATTTTACCCTATGGGGGGCTGCATTATACTGCGTACAGGACCATGGGGGAATGCATTATACTGAGTGGAGAACCATGGCGAGTGTCTTAAGGCCCCGTCACACTAAGCGATGCAGCAGCGATCCCGACAACGATACGACCTGTCAGGGATCGTTGCTGCATCGCTAATACATCGCTGGGGAGCTGTCAAACAGGCAGGCTCACCAGCGATCAGGGGAGCAGCGATATTGTGGAAAGAATCGTTCCACGATGTCCTGCTCCTGTTACCAGCCTGCTGCTTAAGCAGGAGCAGGCTGGTAACTATGGTAAACATCGGGTTACTAAGTGCGCGTGTGCCCCTAGTAACCCGCTGTTTATCATGGATACCACTCTGCTAAGGTGAACGGTAGCCTCCGCGCACCGTAGCAGAGTGGTATCCATGGTAAACAGCGGGTTACTAAGTGCGCGCGTGCCCCTAGTAACCCGATGTTTACCATGGTTACCAGCCAGATCGTTGGTCCTGCTGGTCACACACAGCGATGTGTGCTGGCCAGCGGGAGGCCAACGACCAAAAAATGGTCCAGGACACTTTGCAGCGTTCAGCAACCTCACAGCAGGGGCCTGATCGTTGCAAAGTGTCACACATAGCGACATCGCTGGTGAGGTCGCTGGTGAGTCACCAAAACCGTGACACAGCAGCGATCTCGCTAGCGATATCGCTATGTGAGATGGGGGCTTTATACTGTGTGGAGGACCATGGGGGAGTACATTGTACAGTGTGGAGGACCATGGGGGAGTGCATTGTACTGTGTGGAGGACCATGGGGGAGTGCATGGTACTGTGTGGAGGACCATGGGGGAGTGCATTATACTGTGTGGAGGACCACGGGGAGTGCATTGTACTGTGTGGAGGACCACGAGGGTGTGCATTATACTGCGTGGCGGACCACGTGGGAGTGCATTATACTGCGTGGAGGACCACGAGGGAGTGCATTATACTGCGTGGAGGACCATGGCGAGAGCCTTATACTGTGTGGAGAACCATGGCGAGAGTCTTATACTGAGTGCATTATACTCTATGGAGTGTGGAGAGGTGTGGGGCAGTTGGGGGATCATACTTTACCCTGGGAGTTGAGGTCGGGTACAGTAGGGTCATTATACTGCGCATATGGAGGAATTCACCATGGGGGTATCATACCGTGTTTGGGGGGCACTTTTGTTGGCACCACACTTTATGGGCAATGAAAAAGGGATCTAGGACTTCAGCAGGAGGAAAATTACTATGTAAAGGCTGGAAGGTTGTGAGATCTGATCTTCTGCGACCCCGACAATTATTTACATTTTTGTTGCTGGGCGGGGGCCCAATTAGAACTTCTGCGTCCTATGTACGCCCCTGATTATACCAAATCCTCAGCTGTGCTGGTACTAAGGATATGGACACTCAGACATTTTGGGCTAAATATATACATACAAATATTTTTTCAATAACGTTTCATAAACAATTTGGCTTTATTATTTCCTTTGCATTGCTAGTTGCAGAATGAGCTCACTGAGAATTTATCAGTGAGCTCATTCTGACCTTCTCTGTGCTGATTATGTTCACAGACCAGCATGAAAGTTGGGCTGATCTCTGATGCAGTCATAAATCATCGCAGAAATAAAAGAGCTGGAAACTCCACATCATAAGGAGCTCACTGACTGAATCTCAAGTTAACTCATTCTGAAGCCATCAATGTGCTGCTGGGAAACAAAAAGCTGGTAAAGGCCGAACAGAGCAAATGTTACATGAAGCAAAATAGTAAAAAGTATTTTTAGAGCAATATACATGTATTTAAAGGGATTGTCCGGTGTGAAGCTGAAGGCCAGCAGTCATCTGTGTGACTCTCTGTGACTGCAGACTTGTAATCCTCACATCATGTAGACTGCGCGCTGCCAGCATTATTCTCAGCCCAGAGATGGCAGAAGCCCCTGTATCATGTGTACAGGAATTGTGCCCCCTCTCCCCGAGGAGCAGCAGTGCCTCGTCCTCCAGATACATGAGGGTCCCATCGGGGAGATCCGCATGTACCGGCCATGATGTCATCTCCATGGATACGGCATCAGTGTGCAGAGCAGAAGACCCCTGTAAGGGAGAGCTCAGACGTGGGGGGATTGATGTGGATGTGAGGAGCAGATCCCCCCCATATTCACAGATTATCGCACAATACATGTGGCCTTGCACAGGAAAAACTGTGAGGAAAGAAGAAATCAGATTTCTTACAATATAGAATAATGTCCTCCTGCCCTCGTTCATGTCCAGTATTATTTATCCCCTGACCTTTTGGGTGGGGAACCCCTCCTGAGCCCCCTCCATTATATAGGAGCCATATATCTGCTCCATTACTGTCAGAAGGTAAGGAGCCAATCACACTGCACGGCTTCTACTTCCTGCTCTAAGCCCCGCCCACCTGCCTTCCCTTGAGATCTCCATGACAACCCTTGTGTGACTACAGTGACAGGCCACGCCCCCGAGGATTCTGATCAGTGCGGATGTCTCCATATTGCTGAGGACTGTGAGCGACTGATGGGCGGAGCCAGCAGCGATGTGAGGGGCAGAGCCAGCAGCGATATGAGGGGCGGAGCCAGCAGCGACATGAGGGGCGGAGCCAGCAGCGATATGAGGGGCGGAGCCAGCAGCGATATGAGGGGCGGAGCCAGCAGCGATATGAGGGGCGCTCACAGCACTGACAGGAGCAGGTGTGTGTGCAGCCAGTTCCTCTGCTGTGGGTGTTGTGTTGTGTGAGCTTCGCCGTGTATATATTATACACATATATATATATATATATATATATATATATATATACATACACAGTTGAAATCAGAAGTTTCCATACACTGTATAAATAGACACATCTGCAGGTTTTTCTCAATATCTGACATGAAATCAGAATAAACCTTTCCTATTTTAGGTCAATTAGGATTACCATCATTTTTAATATTTGCCAAATGCCAGAATAATGAGCGTCTCTTGTAAGGGGCATTAAAAGAGTCTTGTTATACCACTCTGACCTCCACGTGTCTTGTAAGGGGCATTAAAACCGTCTTGTTATACCACTCTGACCTCCACGTGTCTTGTAAAGGGCATTAAAACCGTCTTGTTATACCACTCTGACCTCCACGTGTCTTCAGAGGGGCATTAAAACAGTCTTGTTATACCACTCTGACCTCCACGTCTCTTCTGAGGGGCATTAAAACCATCTTGTTATACCACTCTGACCTCCACGTCTCTTGTAAGGGGCATTAAAACCGTCTTGTTATACCACTCTGACCTCCACGTCTCTTCTGAGGGGCATTAAAAGCGTCTTGTTATACCACTCTGACCTCCACGTGTCTTGTAAGGGGCATTAAAACTGTCTTGTTATGCCACTCTGACCTCCACGTCTCTTGTGAGGGGCATTAAAAGCGTCTTGTTAAGCTACTGGGATCTCCACGACTCTTCGAACGGGCATTGCATTTCCTCATAATTTTTGGAAGCTTTTGCTTGGAAGGCATAAGCAAATACTATGGGAGACCCACTCCCCAATAATGGGAATAATGTTTTTAAGATGCTGTACTGTATGGCTCTTGTAAGGGGCATTAAAACCGTCTTGTTAAGCTACTGTGACCTCCACGTCTCTTCAAAGGGGCATTAAAAGCGTCTTCTTAAGCCACTCTGAACTCCACAGCTCTTCCAAGGGGCATTGAAATGTTGTTTTTAATTACCTTACCTCTAATCTCCACGACTCTTCCAACAGGCATTGCATTTCCTCCTAATTTTAGTCAGCTTTTGCTTTTCAATGCAAAGGTGAAAACTAAGGGAGACACACTCCCCAATAATGGGTAGAAGGTTTTTAGTACGCTGTAATCCACGTCTGTTTCCAGGGGCATTGCAGTTCCTTATAATTTTTGGAAAGCCTTCCATTCACTGCTTAGGCCAACACTGCACAGGAGACCCAGTTGCCATAAATGGAAAAAAAGGTTTAGTTAAGGCCCTCTGACCTCCATGTCATTTCCAAGGGGCATTGGAGTGCCTCAAAAGTTTTGGTAGGCATTGCACTCACTGTATGCCCTATAACTGTGTAGCCAAACCGCTCCTTTTGTTACAGAAACATATCCTACAAGACATATGTGGTTGACTGGCCTGATATTGATGTGAATGGTCCCTGTTCCTCCTGCTCTTTCTCCTTTGCCACTACCTCATCCATCATTTATCACTTGAAGCTTTGTTTTAACGAGAGTCATAGAACTTGGATAGTAGCAGGAAAACATCCAGTAATCCTCGGAGGAGGTAGGATATGCGCCAAAACGCTGACCACCTCAGGCCTAGCCGCTACTACATACATGCGCTTGCATTCCATGAAAACAAAGCAGATGCTAACTTCTATCATCCTCATCATGCTCCTCACCTTGGCACTCTCAACTCCCCTGATAGAGAAGCCAGGGTCCACCGGAGAAGTCGGGTTCTTTGGTGGGCTCGTCCAATGCTGCCCTAAAGCAGGCCAGTCTAAGAAAAGTGTGTGGGGATGTTTCGCGGAGAAATCGGGGCGGCTTGGAACCGTTTATGGACACCTGGCCGCGGGGCGGCTGGGGACCGAGTGTGGACACCCGGCCGCCCCCTGGCGGCTGGGGACCGAGCATGGACACCCGGCCGCCGGGCGGCTGGGGACTGAGTATCGATACCTCGCTGCCGAAGCAGCCATGAGGTAGTGGCCAGCTCTGGCCTCCACATGCCTAAAACGCCCAATTTCAAGTGCACGCATGCTAGCAGTATGGTATTGCAGCCTCGGGGTGGGTTGGTGGCAGGTTGCACACTTATGCTTGCATTCCAACAAAACAAAGCAGATGCTAACTTCTATCATCATCATGCTCCTCACCTTGGCATTCTCACCTCCCCTGATGGAGTCGGGTTCTCTAGTGGGCTCGTCCAATGCTGCCCTAAAGCAGGCCAGTCTAAGAAAAGTGTGTGGGGATGTTCCGTGGAGAAATCGGGGTGGCTGGGGACCGTCTATGGACACCCCGCCGCCCCCAGGCGGCTGGGGACCAGGTGTGGACACCCGGCCGCCGGGCGGCTGGGGACTGAGTATGGATACCTCGCTGCCGAAGCAGCCATGAGGTAGTGGCCAGCTTCGGCCTCCTCAAAACTAAAAGGCCCAATTTCAAGTGCAAGCTAGCAGTATGGTATTGCAGCCTGGGGGTGGGTGGGTGGTTGGCTGCATATTTGCGCTTGCATTGCAAGGAATGGGGGAGGTATAATTGAACACTGCCCTGGGACAAGGACTTGCACGGGGATAGTTGCAAGTCTGCATCTTCTGATGCGGCAAGGATCACTTCTGATGGGCACACTTTTAGGCAGTGACCTGGGAGTCAGAGATGCTTCCAGGGGTCTTCCCCATGCTGTTCCCATGTCTTTTCAGCACTGTATGCATGTGTCACACAGCACATGGCCAGATAAGGTTGTAAAATGTTAAAATGATATTTCCCGGTGAATGCATTTGTCACAGTTGAAAGCAATACAAACGTGCAAAAACGCATAAAAAATGCTACTTGTGAACATAGCCCAAGGTGTGGAGGAGTATTTTTGTTTTTGGTTATTTATTTTACCTTATACACAAGTCTTTACCCTGGAAAAGAAATTCCTTAACATATTTCACAGGAAAAAAGTTTCACTTTCGTTTTTGAACATTTTCTTATGAGCCTGTAAAAGTGGCTTAATACCTCTGACCACGTTGTTGACAACAGTGACCTGGGGGTCAGAAATGCTTCCTGGGGCGATCCCCATGCTGTCCCCATGTCATCTGAGCACTGTCACTATCATTTTGGGCACTTTTTAGGCTTTCTACAGACTGCCGGGGGTGCCTCCGCAAAAATGCTCGGGTCTCCCATAGACTAACATGGGCTCGTTGCTCAGGTCGAGAACCCGAGTATCACGGCGAGCTCGGGCCGAGCTTCTAGCACCCGAGCATTTTAGTGCTCGTTCAACACTATTTATAATGGGAGCACAAGCTAGTGACTGATTTATATTCTCAGTGGAGCAGACTTCATTGCGGTGAATGATATACTCATGGGCACAGTGTGGCACATATTTGCATTTGGTGGCACAGTGGGTGGCATTATTTATTTAAGTCGCTTATATTTGTAACATTTTTGTTTTTCAGGAGTGCGGTGATCTGCTGAAAAGTGCGGAGCAGCCGAAACCTGGACAGCAAACTGCAAAGACGAATCATGGCGGGAAGTCGTCACGAAAGACTGGACTAGGTAAAGAAGAGAAGAAAGAGAGCGACTGCAGTGTATAAACTGGAGGGTTAGGTGGGACCCATTATATTATAATAAATCTATGTGGGGCCCATTATCTTATAATAAATCTATGTGGGGTCCATAATATTATAATAAATCTATGTGGGGTCCATAATATTAAAGGGACGGATATGTGGGGCCCATTATATTATAATAAATCTATGTGGTGCCCATTATATTAAAGGGAAAGCTATGTGGGGCCAATTATATTAAAGGGAAAGCTATGTGGGGCCAATTATATTAAGGGGAAAGCTATGTGGGGCCCATTATATTAAAGAGAAAGCTATGTGGGGCCCATTATATTAAAGGGAAAGCTATGTGGGGCCCATTATATTAAAGGGAAAGCTATGTGGGGCCCATTATATTAAAGAGAAAGCTATGTGGGGCCCATTATATTAAAGAGAAAGCTATGTGGGGCCCATTATATTAAAGAGAAAGCTATGTGGGGCCCATTATATTAAAGGGAAAGCTATGTGGGGCCCATTATGTTAAAGAGAAAGCTATGTGGGGCCCATTATATTAAAGAGAAAGCTATGTGGGGCCCATTATATTAAAGAGAAAGCTATGTGCGGCCCATTATATTAAAGAGAAAGCTATGTGGGGCCCATTATATTAAAGAGAAAGCTATGTGGGGCCCATTATATTAAAGAAAAAGCTATGTGGGGCCCATTATATTAAAGAAAAAGCTATGTGGGGCCCATTATATTAAAGGGAAAGCTATGTGGGGCCCATTATATTAAAGAGAAAGCTATGTGGGGCCCATTATATTAAAGGGAAAGCTATGTGGGGCCCATTATATTAAAGGGAAAGCTATGTGGGGCCCATTATATTAAAGAGAAAGCTATGTGGGGCCCATTATATTAAAGAGAAAGCTATGTGGGGCCCATTATATTAAAGAGAAAGCTATGTGGGGCCCATTATATTAAAGGGAAAGCTATGTGGGGCCCATTATGTTAAAGAGAAAGCTATGTGGGGCCCATTATATTAAAGAGAAAGCTATGTGGGGCCCATTATATTAAAGAGAAAGCTATGTGCGGCCCATTATATTAAAGAGAAAGCTATGTGGGGCCCATTATATTAAAGAGAAAGCTATGTGGGGCCCATTATATTAAAGAAAAAGCTATGTGGGGCCCATTATATTAAAGAAAAAGCTATGTGGGGCCCATTATATTAAAGGGAAAGCTATGTGGGGCCCATTATATTAAAGGGAAAGCTATGTGGGGCCCATTATATTAAAGGGAAAGCTATGTGCGGCCCATTATATTAAAGAGAAAGCTATGTGGGGCCCATTTTATTAAAGAGAAAGCTATGTGGGGCCCATTATATTAAAGAGAAAGCTATGTGCGGCCCATTATATTAAAGAGAAAGCTATGTGGGGCCCATTATATTAAAGAGAAAGCTATGTGGGGCCCATTATATTAAAGAAAAAGCTATGTGGGGCCCATTATATTAAAGAAAAAGCTATGTGGGGCCCATTATATTAAAGGGAAAGCTATGTGGGGCCCATTATATTAAAGGGAAAGCTATGTGGGGCCCATTATATTAAAGGGAAAGCTATGTGCGGCCCATTATATTAAAGAGAAAGCTATGTGGGGCCCATTTTATTAAAGAGAAAGCTATGTGGGGCCCATTATATTAAAGAGAAAGCTATGTGGGGCCCATTATATTAAAGGGAAAGCTATGTGGGGCCCATTATATTAAAGAAAAAGCTATGTGGGGCCCATTATATTAAAGGAAAAGCTATGTGGGGCCCATTATATTAAAGGGAAAGCTATGTGGGGCCCATTATATTAAAGGGAAAGCTATGTGGGGCCCATTATATTAAAGGGAAAGCTATGTGGGGCCCATTATATTAAAGGGAAAGCTATGTGGGGCCCATTATATTAAAGAGAAAGCTATGTGGGGCCCATTATATTAAAGGGAAAGCTATGTGGGGCCCATTATATTAAAGGGAAAGCTATGTGGGGCCCGTTATCTTAAAGGGACATCTACGTAGGGCCCATTATATTAAATGGATGGCTATGTGGGCCCATTATATTAAAGAGAAAGCTATGTGGGGCCCATTATATTAAAGAGAAAGCTATGTGGGGCCCATTATATTAAAGAGAAAGCTATGTGGGGCCCATTATATTAAAGGGAAAGCTATGTGGGGCCCATTATATTAAAGAGAAAGCTATGTGGGGCCCATTATATTAAAGGGAAAGCTATGTGGGGCCCATTATATAATAATAAAATCTATGTGGGGCCCATTATATTAAAGGGAAAGCTATGTGGGGCCCGTTATCTTAAAGGGACATCTACGTATATGATAAATTCTATATGGGGCCCATGATATTTAATGGAAGGCTATGTGAGGCCCATTATATTAAATAGAGAGCTATGTGGGGACCAATACATTAAAAAGAAAGCTATATTGGGGCCCACTATGTTATCTGGAAGGTTTTGTGGGGCCCTCTGTATTAAATTGAGGGCTATGTGAGGCCTATTAAATTAAATGGAAAGCGTTGCGGGGCCCATAATATTATATGGAGGGCTATGTAAGGCGCATTTATCAAATAAAGGGCTATGTAGCGCCAATTATATTAAATGGAAGCCTGTGTTTTGTCCATTATATTAAATAGAGATGTATCTTGGCTCCATTATAATAAATGGAAGGCAATGTGGGGACCATTATATTAAATGGAGGGTTATGTGGGGCCCATTATATTAAATGGAAGCCTATATGGAGCCCAGTAAATTAAATGTAAAGCTATGTGGGGCCCAATATTTTAAATGGAAGGTTAAGTGGGGCCAATTGTATTAAATAGAGGGCTATGTGGTGCCCAATATAAAACATGGAAGGCTTTTTGGTGCCCATTATATTAAATAGAGGGATATTTTGGCCCCATTTTATTAAATGGAAGGCTATGTCAGGTCCAATATATTAAATGGAGTCCAGTGCGGCCTATTATATTAAATTGACGGTTATGTGGAGTTCAATAAATTAAATGAAAAGCTATGTGGAGCCCAATAAATTAAATTATAGTACATGGAAGGCAATGTGCGGCTCATTATACTATATAGAGGGCTATGTGGGGGCCATTATACTTTATAGAATTCTATGTGGGGGTCCATTATACTTTTGCCAATGGCAAATTGTGTGTTCCGGTGGCACTCCAAAGGTAAAGGGTGTGCTCCGGTGGCACTCCAACGTCATAGGGTGTGCTCTGGTGGCACACCAATGGCAAAAAGGCCAAAGAGTAGACTCTGGTGGCAGACTGAGCAGCCCTAGAGTGCGCCCCAGTGATAAGCAATAAGGCCAAAGAATGTACCCTGGTGGTAGGCTAAAAAGCCCTAGAGTGCGCCCCAGTGGTAAGCAATAAGGCCAAAAAGTTCTCCCCGGTGGCAGGCTAAAAAAGCCTAAAATGAGTGCCCCGGTGGTAAGCAAAATGGTCAGAGTGTACCCCGGTCGCAGTTAAAAAGCCCAAGTTGGGTGCCCCGGTGGTAAGCTAAAAGGCCAAAGAGTGCACCCCGGTGGAAGCTAAAAAGCCCTAGATGAGTGCCCCGGTGGTAAGCAAAAAAGGTCACATATTGGGCCCCTCTGGTAGGCCTACGGGAAATAGAGTTGTCCGATGGCACACCAACGGTAAAGGGTGTGCCCGATGGTACTCCAATGGTAAAGGGTGTGCATCAGTGGCATGCCAGTGGCAAAAAGTGTACTCCGGTGGCATGCTAATGGTGAAAGGTGTGCTCTGTTAGCACCCCAACTGTAAAGAGTGTGTTCCAGTGGCACCCCAGCAGCCAATGGTGTACTTCGGTGGCAGATCATCGGGAAATGGTGTGATATGTAAGGCTCATCATAACAAAAGGGAGGGCTATGTGGGACCCATTATTTTATATGGAAAGCAAGGTGGGGCCCATTATATTAATTAGGGGCTTATGTGGGGCTCTTTATATTAAATAAAAACATATGTGGGTCCCATTAAATAAAATGGAAGGCTATGTGGACCCCATTAAATTAAATGGAAGGCTATGTGGACCCCATTAAATTAAATGGAAGGCTATGTGTGGCCCATTATATTAAATGGAAGCCTATATGGGGCCCAATAAATTAAATGAAAAGCTACAGTATGTACAGCAATAATAAAAATGGTAATAATACAGGGTGGGCTATTTATATGGATACACCTAAATTAAATGGGAATGGTTGGTGATGTCAACTTCCTGTTTATGGCACATTAGTATATGGGAGGGGGAAACTTTTCCAGATGGGTGGTGAATATGGCGGCCATTTTGAAGTCGGCCATTTTGGATCTAACTTTATTTTTTTCAATGGGAAGAGGGTGATGTGACACATCAAACTCATTGAGAATTTCATAAGAAAATACAATGGTGTGCTTGGTTTTAACATAACTTTATTCTTTCATGAATTTTTTACAAGTTTATGACCACTTATAAAATGTGTTTAAAGTGCTGCCCATTGTGTTGGATTGTCAATGCAACCCTCTTCTACCACTCTTGATACACTGATAGCAACACCGCAGAAGAAATGCTAGCACAGGCTTTCAGTATCCGTTGTTTCAGATGCTGAAAGGTTATATGGGGCCTATTAAAATAAATGGAAGACTATGCAGGACCTCTTGTAATAACTAGAAGGCAATTTGTGGCCCATTATATTAAACTAGATGGTGGCCCGATTCTAACTCATCGGGTATTCTAGAATATGTATGCGGCCGGCCGCGACCAATCAGCGAACCGTGTTAGTGAGGACCGGAGAGCATGTTTAAATTTGGCGCCAAAACCGGTGATTGGTCACGGCTGGCGGCCGCGACCAATCAGCGAATCGTATTAGTGAGAACCGGGGAGCGGGTACTTCCACTGTGAGCAGCCGGGAGATGACCGGCTGCTCGCAGCAGAAGTATCCCAACCGGCGGCGCCGCTCCCCGGTCCTCCCTTCACACTTGCCGTCGGGAGATCAGCGGCCCTAGCCGCTGATCTAGCGACGGTAGCCGCATGGAGGTCAGCGGCGCCGCAGGTCAGGGTACTTCTGCTGCAAGCAGCCGGGAGATGACCGGCTGCATCGCCACTGACCTCTGTGCAGAGCGGTGTTTAAATTTGGAGCCAATATCGCTGATTGGTCGTGGCCGCCGAATCGTATTAGTGAGGACAGGGGAGCGGCGCTGCCTGTGCGGGTACTTCCACTGCGAGCAGCCGGGAAATGACCGGCTGCTCGCAGCAGAAGTATCCGGACCGGTGGCGCCGCTCCCCGGTCCTCCCTTCACACTTTCCGTCGGAAGATCAGCGGCCCTAACCGCTGATCTCCCGACGGTAGCCGCATGGAGGTCAGCGGCGCCGCTGGTCGGGGTACTTCTGCTGCGAGCAACCGGGAGTTGACCGGCTAGCGCCGGTCATCTCCCGGCTGCATCGCCGCTAACCTCCGTGCGGCAGATGAGCTGCTAATGGCCGCCATCTTTTTCTGAAATCCCACGTCGCTGATTGACCACGGTCGGACCAATCAGCGACGCAGGACTTCCTGGACAGAAGGACAGACAGACAAACATGATAAGACGATTATATATATTAAATGTAAGGTTATGTAGGGCCCAATATATTCAATGAAAAACTATATGGGCCCATTATATAAAAGAAAAAGCTAAGTGTGGCCCATTTTATTAAATGGATGATGGCGTGCTCCCTTGGCAAGCCAGCGGGAAAGTGGCGTGCTTCCGGTGGCAAGCCAGCGGGACAGTGGCGTGCTCCGGTGGCAAGCCAGCAGGAAAGTGGCATGCTCCGGTGGCAAGCCAGCGGGAAAGTGGCGTGCTCCGGTGGCAAGCCAGCGGGAAAGTGGCGTGCTGCGGTGGCAAGCCAGCGGGAAAGTGGCGTGCTCCGGTGGCAAGCCAGCGGGAAAGTGGCGTGCTCCGGTGGCAAGCCAGCGGGAAAGTGGCGTGCTCCGGTGGCAAGCCAGCGGGAAAGTGGCGTGCTCCGGTGGCAAGCCAGCGGGACAGTGGCGTGCTCCGGTGGCAAGCCAGCGGGAAAGTGGCGTGCTCCGGTGGCAAGCCAGCGGGAAAGTGGCGTGCTCCGGTGGCAAGCCAACGGGAAAGTGGCGTGCTCCGGTGGCAAGCCAACGGGAAAGTGGCGTGCTCCGGTGGCAAGCCAACGGGAAAGTGGCGTGCTCCGGTGGCAAGCCAACGGGAAAGTGGCGTGCTCCGGTGGCAAGCCAACGGGACAGTGGCGTGCTCCGGTGGCAAGCCAACGGGACAGTGGCGTGCTCCGGTGGCAAGCCAACGGGACAGTGGCGTGCTCCGGTGGCAAGCCAACGGGAAAGTGGCGTGCTCCGGTGGCAAGCCAACGGGAAAGTGGCGTGCTCCGGTGGCAAGCCAACGGGAAAGTGGCGTGCTCCGGTGGCAAGCCAACGGGACAGTGGCGTGCTCCGGTGGCAAGCCAACGGGAAAGTGGCGTGCTCCGGTGGCAAGCCAACGGAAAAGTGGCGTGCTCCGGTGGCAAGCCAACGGGAAAGTGGCGTGCTCCGGTGGCAAGCCAACGGGAAAGTGGCATGCTCCGGTGGCAAGCCAACGGGAAAGTGGCGTGCTCCGGTGGCAAGCCAACGGGAAAGTGGCGTGCTCCGGTGGCAAGCCAACGGGAAAGTGGCGTGCTCCTGTGGCAAGCCAACGGGAAAGTGGCGTGCTCCGGTGGCAAGCCAACGGGAAAGTGGCGTGCTCCGGTGGCAAGCCAACGGGACTGTGGCGTGCTCCGGTGGCAAGCCAACGGGAAAGTGGCGTGCTCCGGTGGCAAGCCAACGGGAAAGTGGCGTGCTCCGGTGGCAAGCCAACGGGAAAGTGGCGTGCTCCGGTGGCAAGCCAACGGGAAAGTGGCGTGCTCCGGTGGCAAGCCAACGGGAAAGTGGCGTGCTCCGGTGGCAAGCCAACGGGAAAGTGGCGTGCTCCGGTGGCAAGCCAACGGGACAGTGGCGTGCTCCGGTGGCAAGCCAACGGGACAGTGGCGTGCTCCGGTGGCAAGCCAACGGGACAGTGGCGTGCTCCGATGGCAAGCCAACGGGACAGTGGCGTGCTCCGGTGGCAAGCCAACGGGACAGTGGCGTGCTCCGGTGGCAAGCCAACGGGAAAGTGGCGTGCTCCGGTGGCAAGCCAACGGGAAAGTGGCGAGCTCCGGTGGCAAGCCAACGGAAAAGTGGCGTGCTCCGGTGGCAAGCCAACGGGAAAGTGGCGTGCTCCGGTGGCAAGCCAACGGGACTGTGGCGTGCTCCGGTGGCAAGCCAACGGGACTGTGGCGTGCTCCGGTGGCAAGCCAACGGCACTGTGGCGTGCTCCGGTGGCAAGCCAACGGGACTGTGGCGTGCTCCGGTGGCAAGCCAACGGGACAGTGGCGTGCTCCGGTGGCAAGCCAGCGGGAAAGTGGCGTGCTGCGGTGGCAAGCCAGCGGGAAAGTGGCGTGCTGCGGTGGCAAGCCAGCGGGAAAGTGGCGTGCTCCGGTGGCAAGCCAGCGGGAAAGTGGCGTGCTCCGGTGGCAAGCCAGCGGGAAAGTGGCGTGCTCCGGTGGCAAGCCAGCGGGAAAGTGGCGTGCTCCGGTGGCAAGCCAGCGGGACAGTGGCGTGCTCCGGTGGCAAGCCAGCGGGACAGTGGCGTGCTCCGGTGGCAAGCCAGCGGGAAAGTGGCGTGCTCCGGTGGCAAGCCAACGGGAAAGTGGCGTGCTCCGGTGGCAAGCCAACGGGAAAGTGGCGTGCTCCGGTGGCAAGCCAACGGGAAAGTGGCGTGCTCCGGTGGCAAGCCAACGGGACAGTGGCGTGCTCCGGTGGCAAGCCAACGGGACAGTGGCGTGCTCCGGTGGCAAGCCAACGGGACAGTGGCGTGCTCCGGTGGCAAGCCAACGGGAAAGTGGCGTGCTCCGGTGGCAAGCCAACGGGAAAGTGGCGTGCTCCGGTGGCAAGCCAACGGGAAAGTGGCGTGCTCCGGTGGCAAGCCAACGGGACAGTGGCGTGCTCCGGTGGCAAGCCAACGGGACAGTGGCGTGCTCCGGTGGCAAGCCAACGGGAAAGTGGCGCGCTCCGGTGGCAAGCCAACGGAAAAGTGGCGCGCTCCGGTGGCAAGCCAACGGGAAAGTGGCGCGCTCCGGTGGCAAGCCAACGGGAAAGTGGCGTGCTCCGGTGGCAAGCCAACGGGAAAGTGGCGTGCTCCGGTGGCAAGCCAACGGGAAAGTGGCGTGCTCCGGTGGCAAGCCAACGGGAAAGTGGCGTGCTCCTGTGGCAAGCCAACGGGAAAGTGGCGTGCTCCGGTGGCAAGCCAACGGGAAAGTGGCGTGCTCCGGTGGCAAGCCAACGGGACTGTGGCGTGCTCCGGTGGCAAGCCAACGGGAAAGTGGCGTGCTCCGGTGGCAAGCCAACGGGAAAGTGGCGTGCTCCGGTGGCAAGCCAACGGGAAAGTGGCGTGCTCCGGTGGCAAGCCAACGGGAAAGTGGCGTGCTCCGGTGGCAAGCCAACGGGACAGTGGCGTGCTCCGGTGGCAAGCCAACGGGACAGTGGCGTGCTCCGGTGGCAAGCCAACGGGACAGTGGCGTGCTCCGGTGGCAAGCCAACGGGACAGTGGCGTGCTCCGGTGGCAAGCCAACGGGACAGTGGCGTGCTCCGGTGGCAAGCCAACGGGAAAGTGGCGTGCTCCGGTGGCAAGCCAACGGGAAAGTGGCGAGCTCCGGTGGCAAGCCAACGGAAAAGTGGCGTGCTCCGGTGGCAAGCCAACGGGAAAGTGGCGTGCTCCGGTGGCAAGCCAACGGGACTGTGGCGTGCTCCGGTGGCAAGCCAACGGGACTGTGGCGTGCTCCGGTGGCAAGCCAACGGGACTGTGGCGTGCTCCGGTGGCAAGCCAACGGGACTGTGGCGTGCTTCGGTGGCAAGCCAGCGGGAAAGTGGCGTGCTCCGGTGGCAAGCCAACGGGAAAGTGGCGTGCTCCGGTGGCAAGCCAACGGGAAAGTGGCGTGCTCCGGTGGCAAGCCAACGGGAAAGTGGCGTGCTCCGGTGGCAAGCCAACGGGAAAGTGGCGTGCTCCGGTGGCAAGCCAACGGGACTGTGGCGTGCTCCGGTGGCAAGCCAACAGGACTGTGGCGTGCTCCGGTGGCAAGCCAGCGGGAAAGTGGCGTGCTCCGGTGGCAAGCCAACGGGAAAGTGGCGTGCTCCGGTGGCAAGCCAACGGGAAAGTGGCGTGCTCCGGTGGCAAGCCAACGGAAAAGTGGCGTGCTCCGGTGGCAAGCCAACGGGAAAGTGGCGTGCTCCGGTGGCAAGCCAACGGGAAAGTGGCGTGCTCCGGTGGCAAGCCATCGGGAAAGTGGCGTGCTCCGGTGGCAAGCCAACGGGAAAGTGGCGTGCTCCGGTGGCAAGCCAACGGGAAAGTGGCGTGCTCCGGTGGCAAGCCAACGGGAAAGTGGCGTGCTCCGGTGGCAAGCCAACGGGAAAGTGGCGTGCTCCGGTGGCAAGGCAACGGGAAAGTGGCGTGCTCCGGTGGCAAGCCAACGGGAAAGTGGCGTGCTTCGGTGGCAAGCCAACGGGAAAGTGGCGTGCTCCGGTGGCAAGCCAACGGGAAAGTGGCGTGCTCCGGTGGCAAGCCAACGGGAAAGTGGCGTGCTCCGGTGGCAAGCCAACGGGACTGTGGCGTGCTCCGGTGGCAAGCCAACGGGACTGTGTCGTGCTTCGGTGGCAAGCCACCGGGAAAGTGGCGTGCTCCGGTGGCAAGCCATCGGGAAAGTGGCGTGCTCCGGTGGCAAGCCAACGGGAAAGTGGCGTGCTCCGGTGGCAAGCCAACGGGAAAGTGGCGTGCTCCGGTGGCAAGCCAACGGGAAAGTGGCGTGCTCCGGTGGCAAGCCAACGGGAAAGTGGCGTGCTCCGGTGGCAAGCCAACGGGAAAAGGTGTGCTCCGGTGGCATGCTAATGGTAAAGGTGTGCTCCAGTGGCATTCTAACGGTAAAGGTGTGCTGCGGTCACATGCTAATGGTAAAGGTGTGCTCCGGTGGCATGCTAACGGGAATAGGTGTGCTCCGATGGCATGCTAACGGGAATAGGTGTGCCCGGTGGCATACTAACGGGAAAAGGTGTGCTACGGTGGCATGCTAGCGGGAAATGGTGTGCTTTGGTGGCATGATAACGAGAAATGGCGTACTCCATTGGCACCACAATGGTCAAGGGACTTGGAAATGTCACATGTGAAGTCATACTCGCATAGTGTCTGTTGTTGCAGGGATCAAAAGAGCGACCCGGTGGAACAAGATGTGGACACTGTGCGACAGATGGTGGTTTAAGGACAGCAAAGCAGCAAAATAAGACCAAGCAACAGCAAGAAAACAATCCAAGAATTACCGCAGCAGACAAGTAAGTGATTGTGATTCTTTTAAACGGTGATGTATGATCAGATGAAGTGGAATGCAGTAAGTTTGGAAATATGATTAACATGTTAATAAAGTGTCTGAAATGTATGAGCAAGAAAGAGAAAAAGGTGGATTGTTACAGGGGGACAGCTGAGAGTAGGGAGTTGCAGAGAAAGTCCTTGTGACAGGTTTAGGATGTATACGGCTGTTTATTGCCTCCTCCACATACAAAGGCAGGAGATGAGACTATCAAACTATTGAACTTGGAGTTGTCAGTAATGTTGGAGGTGAAATTAATAAAGCAAGTAAAATGGGAAAGAAAAAAAGGGGTTGTATGTTTGCCTGGTCAGAGGGATGTTTGCCTGGTCATGGGGATGTTTGCCTGGTCAGGGGGATGTTTGCCTGGTCAGGGGGATGTTTGCCTGGTCAGGGGGATGTTTGCCTGGTCAGGGGGATGGTTGCCTGGTCAGGAGGATGTTTGCCTGGTCATGGGGATGTTTGTCTGGTCAGGGGGATGTTTGCCTGGTCAGAGGGATGTTTGCCTGGTCAGGGGGATGTTTGCCTGGTCAGGGGGATGTTTGCCTGGTCAGGGGGATGGTTGCCTGGTCAGGAGGATGTTGGTCTGGTCAGGTGGATGTTTGTCTGGTCAGAGGGATGTTTGTCTGGTCAGAGTGATGTTTGTCTGGTCAGAGGGATGTTTGTCTGGTCAGAGTGATGTTTGTCTGGTCAGGTGGATGTTTGTCTGGTCAGAGGGATGTTTGTCTGGTCAGAGTGATGTTTGTCTGGTCAGGGGGATGTTTACCTGGTCAGGGGGATGTTTGTCTGGTCAGGGGGATGTTTGTCTAGTCAGAGGGATGTTTGTCTGGTCAGAGGGATGTTTGCTTCACGTTGGGGAAGAGGGAAAGGATTGAATGATCCGGCACCTGTCCTATCCACAGGATGGTCAGCTAGTGCCGCCATTGGGAAAGAGCTGACCTAGTGTCAGTATCAATCATCAGAGTTTGCAGTACAACTGATTAGGGGTCCAGCAGGGGGGCGCTGATGACACAGGTGGACCTTGGGGCGGTTTTCCGGTTGCGGACGCTGCACCTAGAGGGTTTTCTTCATGTAATTATCCTCCTCACATTGCAGACTTGTGAACTTTATAAATATTCTTCATTTGCTTATTTTCTTCCTTCTCTCCCAAACATGTTGCTGAAGTGCTGTCTCACCCCCACTGCCCCCATCCAGAAGCTTCTTGTAGCTGCTGTTCAGTGAGATTTGTCCTCTATATACCAGCAGTCTGTGTATGGGCCTGTCTCTGTCTGATCCTCTCTGCTCTCCACCCCTGCACTCAGACATAGGAAACCCTGTACTCGGATTACTTCACATCTTGGTGAACAACAGCTGAAAGGACCCTATAAAGGAGCCTGTACCAGGCAGGTGACAGCGGTGCAGCATTGTGCTTGTGGGGGAAATCGGGCGGTGGAGTCAGAAATTGGGGAATACTTGGGTGCTCTCTGGATAGACAATATTAGTGCTGCAGTAATTTCCCACAAGTTTTTGCACAGAGCGGCCACTAATATAGAATAAAGTAAAACAATTGTGCTGTGTAAATAATAGCTGTGCTTTGCTACAAATGCTTCATGTTTGCAGGAGGTTTTTTTTTCTTTAATAAATTTTATTTAGTTTATAATTGATTTTTTCTCTTTCTGCTAGATATCAGCACATGATAGAGGCCGTACGGGACTGGTATAAGAAGTTCTTGGCTGAGAAGGAAAGAAGCTTCATTCCTCCATGAGCTGCAGTTCTTTGTGTCCAGTCGGGAGCTCTATTAGTAAGTAGATTTTATCACCGGCGCAGACATTTCCGGGAAGGTTCCAATTGGCCAAATACAAGACGTTCATTAAACTCTTCATTTGAAATAAACGTCTGGTTATCATCCACAATACTTAATACCGGTCACTTGTCACAAATTTGTATATTTTTTACCTGTTATAAAATGCTGCTGATCCCTTGAATCTTTTCTTTTTTTTTTGTCATTTTAGACAAAACATTACATATTCCTGACAAGTCCCAGGTCTTTTCACACCACTCGTTTTGCAGGTTCTTTAATGCTACAGCACTTACGTTATTGGGGTCATTTTTGTGCAGTTTGCAGTTACATGATTTTTTATACATGTTTTTTTTTAGCTTTGTCTTGTTATTACATCACATTCATCTTTTTGCTCTCTTGCTTTCCTGGACTGAAGGAAACATATCTCCAAGTCATTCTGAGCTGCCGGCAGGAGAGATGGACCCTCAGGAGCCTCCTAGTCTTCAGAATCCACATGAAGGAGAAGTCCAAGAACAAGAAAGGCCTCCGACAGCAGAGCAACCTGTCCGCCAAAAAGTCCCAGAAGAAGAAGCGATGGTCCCGCAGCTCATCTGTGTTTTTCCTAAATGTGGTTTATACTTTTACTGATTGTAATTTTCTTGGTCGATACCAGATAAAGTTTTGGATGACAACTGTCTGGACTTGTGTCTTATTTTACATTTCTCCTTTTTTCTTCTTGCTTCCCCTCCAGTGAGATCTGGCTTAGGTGATAAAAGCCTTTCTCTCTCCGGCATTTTTGCAGCAGGCTGGAGAAAGACTTTCTGGATGATAACTTGCCTTAGTCTCAGATGCCCATACACTAGTTAGCTTTAGACCGGACGCTTGTCCACACAACACATCCCGACTCCCCCATATACATGAATGTGGTTATATGTGTGGGGGAGATGGCCCCATACACAGCACATGGTCGGCTGCTCCAGCAAAAATCCTTGGGTTTGACCTACCTTCCTGTAATATATATGGGGGGACATTAGTTGGATGTTTGCAGGACCCCTCTTTGTCCGACAGCTTCCCTCCCCCACACATAGCAAGCAGTGTACATACAAGCTCCCTTCCCGCACATACAGTATATATAGCATATAAAGAAAAAACCTAGAAGTCTGAACTGAAACATAAATTGATGTGCATGCAAAATGTAAATGCATGTTCACACAAGGCCACTAGACAAAGAAAAACCAAAGACAAGCAAAATACCCAAGTAACCGGAAGTGAATGGGTAAATCGCAAAGTGCAAAAATAATAAATAATGAAGGGTATTTAGTAGTGAAGAGCGAGCACTAAAATGCTCGGGTGCTCGAAGTTCAGGCCGAGCTCGCCATGATACTCGGGTGCTCGACCTGAGCCACGAGCCCAATGTTAGTCTATGGGAGACCCCAGCATTCTCGCGGCGGCATCCCCGGATGTCTTTTAAAAGCCTAACAAGTGCCCAAAACGATAGTGACAGTGCTCAAATGACATGGGGACAGCATGGGGATCGCCCCAGGAAGCATTTCTGACCCCCAGGTCACTGCTGTCAACAATGTGGTCAGAGGTATTAAGCCACTTTTAAGGGCTCACAATAAAACGTTCAAAAACTAAACTGAAACTGCTTTCCTGTGAAATATGTTAAGGAAGTTCCTTTCCAGGGTAAAGACTTGTGTATAAGGTAAAATAAATAACCAAAAAAAAAATACTCCTCCACACCTTGGGCTATGTTCACAAGTAGCATTTTTAATGCGTTTTTGCACTTTTGTATTGCTTCAATCGTGACAAATGCATTCACTGGGAAATGTAATTTTAACATTTTACAACCTTATCTGGCCATGTGCTGTGTGACACATGCATACAGTGCTGAAAAGACATGGGGACAGCATGGGAAAGACCCCTGGAAGCATCTCTGACTCCCCAGTCACTGCCTAAAAGTGTGCCCATCAGAAGTGATCCTTGCCGCATCAGAAGATGCAGACTTGCAACTATCCCCGTGCAAGTTCTTGTCCCAGGGCAGGGTTCAATTGTACCTCCCCCATTCCTTGCAATGCAAGCGCAAATATGCAGCCAACCACCCACCCACCCCCAGGCTGCAATACCATACTGCTTGCTTGCACTTGAACTTGGGCCTTTTAGGCATGTGGAGGCGGAATCTGGCCACCATGTCATGGCAGCGTTGGCGGCCTGGTATCCATACTCAGTCCCCAGCCGCCCGGCGGCCGGGTGTCCACACTCGGTCCCCAACCGCCAGGTGGCGGCCGGGTGTCCATACTCAGTCCCCAGCCGCCTGGGGGCAGCCGGGTGTCCATAAACGGTCCCCAGCCGCCCCTATTTCTCCTTGGAACATCCCCTCACACACTTTTCTTAGCCCGGCCTGCTTTAGGGCAGCATTGGACGAGCCCACCAGAGAACCAGACTCCTCCGGTGGGCCCTGGCTTCTCTATCAGGGGAGTTGAGAGTGACAAGGTGAGGACCATGATGATGATGATACAAGTTAGCATCTGCTTTGTTTTCTTGGAATGCAAGCGTAAGTGTGCAGCCTGCCACCCACCCACCGCCAGGCTGCATTACCATACTGCTTGCTTGCTTGCACTTGAAATTGGGCCTTTTTAGGCACGTGGAGGCGGAATCTGACCACCGAGTCATGGCAGCATTGGCGGCCTGGAATCCATACTCAGTCCCCAGCCGCCCGGCTGCCAGGTGTTCACACTCGGTCCCCAGCCGCCAGGGGGCGGCCGGGTGTCCATACTCGGTCCCCAGCCGCCCCGCGGCCGGGTGTTCACACACGGTCCCCAGCCCCCTGGGGGCAGCCGGGTGTCCATAAACGGTCCCCAGGGGCCCCTATTTCTCCTTGGAACATCCCCCCACACACTTTTCTTAGCCTGGCCTGCTTTAGGGCAGCATTGGACGAGCCCACCAGAGAACCAGACTCCTCCGGTGGGCCCTGGCTTCTCCATCAGGGGAGTTGAGAGTGCCAAGGTGAGGACCATGATGATGATGATACAAGTTAGCATCTGCTTTGTTTTCTTGGAATGCAAGCGCATGTATGTAGTAGCGACTAGGCCTGAGGTGGTCAGCGTTTTGGCGCATATCCTACCTCCTCCGAGGATTGCTGGATGTTTTCCTGCTACTATCCCAGTTCTATGACTCCCATTAAAACAAAGCTTCAGGTGATGAATGATGGATGAGGTGGTGGCAAAGGAGAAAGAGCAGGAGGAACAGGGACCATTCACATCAATATCAGGCCAGTCAACCACATATGTCTTGTAGGATATGTTTCTGTAACAAAAGGAGCGGTTTGGCTACACAGTTATAGGGCATACAGTGAGTGCAATGCCTACCAAAAATTTTGAGGCACTAGAATGTACCTTGGAAATGACATGGAGGTCAGAGGGCCTTAACTAAACCGTTTTTTCCATTTATATCAACTGGGTCTCCTGTACACTGTTGGCCTAAACAGTGAATGGAAGGCTTTCCAAAAATTATGAGGAACTGCAATGCCCCTTGAAACAGACGTGGATTACAGCGTACTAAAAACCTTCTACCCACTATTGGGGAGTGGGTCTCCCTTAGTTTTCGCCTTTGCATTGAAAAGCAAAAGCTGACTAAAATTAGGAGGAAATGCAATGTCCGTTGGAAGAGTCGTGGAGGTTAGAGGTAATTAAAAACAACATTTCAATGCCCCTAGGAAGAGCTGTGGAGTTCAGAGTGGCTTAAGAAGACTTTTGATGTCCCTTTGAACAGACGTGGAGGTCACAGTAGCTTAACAAGATGGTTTTAATGCCCCTCGGAAAAGACGTGGAGGTCCCAGTAGCTTAACCAGACGTTTTGAATGCCCCTCGGAAAAGGGGCTTTTAATGCCCCTTCCAAGAGCCATACAGTACAGCATAGTACAAACATTCCCATTATTGGGGAGTGTGTATCCCATAGTCATAGCTTATGCCTTCCAAGCAAAAGCTGCCAAAAATTAGGATGGAGAAACTTGCAATGCCCCTTACAAGAGCCATGCAGTACAGCATATTCCAAACATTATTCCCATTATTGGGGAGTGGGTCTCCCATAGTCTTTGCTTATGCCTTCCAAGCAAAAGCTGCCAAAAATTAGGACGAAGGAGCTTGCAATGCCCCTTACAAGAGCCATGCAGTACAGCATATTACAAACATTATTCCCATTATTGGGGAGTGGGTCTCCCATAGTCTTTGCTTATGCCTTCCAAGCAAAAGCTGCCAAAAATTAGGACGGAGGAACTTGCAGTGCCCTTTACAAGAGCCATGCAGTACAGCATATTACAAACATTATTCCCATTACTGGGGAGTGGGTCTCCCATAGTATTTGCTTATGCCTTCCAAGAAAAAGCAGCCAAAAATTAAGAGGAAATGCAATGCCCGTTCGAAGAGTCGTGGAGGTTAGAGTTAATTAAAAACAACATATTAATGCCCCTTGGAAGAGTTGTGGAGTTCAGAGTGGTTTAACAAGACACTTTTAATGCCCCTCAAAAGAGATGTGGAGGTCCCAGTAGCTTAACAAGACGGTTTTAATGCCCCTCAGAAAAGTGGTGGAGGTCACAGTAGCTTAAGAAGACGCTTTTAATGCCCCTCAGAAGAAACGTGGAGATCCTAGTAGCTTAACAAGATGGTTTTAATGCCCCTTGGAAAAGTGGTGGAGGTCGCAGTAGCTTAACAAGACGGTTTGAATGATCCTTGGCAGAGACGTGGAGGTCACAGTACCTTAACAAGACGGTTTGAATGCCCCTTGGAAGAGACGTGGAGGTCGCAGTAGCTTAACAAGACGCTATTAATGCCCCTCAGAAGAGACGTGGAGGTCCCAGCAGCTTAACAAGACGGTTTTAATGCTCCTCAGAAAAGTGGTGGAGGTCCCAGTAGCTTAACAAGATGATTTTAATGCCCCTCAGAAACGTGGTAGAGGTCCCAGTAGCTTAACAAGACTGTTTGAATGCTCCTTGGAAGAGACGTGGAGGTCCCAGTAGCTTAACTGGTCGGTTTAAATGCCCCTCGGAAAAGTGGTGGAGGTCACAGTAGCTTAACAAGACACTATTAATGCCCCTCAGAAGAGAAGTGGAGGTCCCAGTAGCTTAACAAGACAGTTTGAATGCCCCTTGGAAGAGACGAGGAGGTCACAGTAGCTTAACAAGACGCTTTTAATGCCCCTCGGAAGAGACGTGGAGGTCCAAGTAGCTTAACAAGACGGTTTGAATGCCCCTCGGAAGAGACGTGGAGGTCCCAGTAGCTTAACAAGACGGTTTGAATGCCCCTCGGAAGAGACGTGGAGGTCCCAGTATCTTAGCAAGGTGGTTTTAATGCCCCTCGAAAAAGTGGTGGAGGTCACAGTAGCTTAACAAGACGCTTTTAATGTCCCTCAGAAGAGACGTGGAGGTCCCAGTAGCTTAACAAGACAGTTTGAATGCCCCTTGGAAGAGACGTGGAGGTCCCAGTAGCTTAACAAGACGGTTTTCATGCTCCTCAGAAAAGTGGTGGAGGTCCCAGTAGCTTAACAAGATGCTTTTAATGCCCATCGGAAAAGTGGTGGAGGTCCCAGAAGCTTAACAAGACGGTTTTAATGCCCCTTAGAAAAGTGGTGGAGGTCGCAGTAGCTTAACAAGACGGTTTGAATGCCCCTTGGAAGAGACGTGGAGGTCCCAGTAGCTTAACAAGACGGTTTGAATGCCCCTCGGAAGAGACGTGGAGGTCCCAGTAGCTTAACAAGACGGTTTTATTGCCCCTTGAAAAAGTGGTGGAGGTCACAGCAGCTTAAGACACTTTTAGTGCCCCTCAGATAAGTGGTGGAGGTCCCAGTAACTTAACAAGACGGTTTGAATGCCCCTTGGAAGAGACGTGGAGGTCCCCATAGCTTAACAAGATGGTTTTAATGCCCCTCGGAAAAGTTGTGGAGGTCACAGTAGCTTAACAAGATGCTTTTAATGCCTATCAGAAGAGACGTGGAGGTCCCAGTAGCTTAACAAGATGGTTTGAATGCCCCTTGGAATAGACGTGGAGGTCCCAGTAGCTTAACAAGACAGTTTGAATGCCCCTTGGAAGAGACGTGGAGGTCCCAGTAGCTTAACAAGACGGTTTTAATGCTTCTCGGAAAAGTGGTGGAGGTCCCAGTAGCTTAATAAGACGCTTTTACTGCCCCTCGAAAAAGTGGTGGTCGCAGTAGCTTAACAAGACGGTTTGAATGCGCCTTGGTGGAGACGTGGAGGTCCCAGTAGCTTAACAAGACGGTTTGAATGCCCCTTGGAAGAGACGTGGAGGTCCCAGTAGCTTAACAAGACGGTTTTAATGCCCCTCGGAAAAGTGGTGGAGGTCACAGTAGCTTAACAAGTCGCTTTTAATGCCCCTGAGAAGAGAAGTGGAGGTCGCAGTAGCTTAACAAGACGGTTTGAATGCCCCTTGGAAGAGACGTGGAGGTCCCAGTAGCTTAACAAGACGGTTTTAATGCTTCTCAGAAAAGTGGTGGAGGTCCCAGTAGCTTAATAAGACGCTTTTACTGCCCCTCGAAAAAGTGGCGGAGGTCGCAGTAGCTTAACAAGACGGTTTGAATGCCCCTTGGTAGAGACGTGGAGGTCGAAGTAGCTTAACAAAACGGTTTGAATGCCCCTTGGAAGAGACGTGGATGTCCCAGTAGCTTAACAAGACAGTTTGAATGCCCCTCGGAAGAGACGTGGAGGTCCCAGTAGCTTAACAAGACGGTTTTATTGCCCCTCGAAAAAGTGGTGGAGGTCACAGCAGCTTAACAAGAAGCTTTTAATGCCCCTCAGATAAGTGGTGGAGGTCCCGGTAGCTTAACAAGACGGTTTGAATGCCCCTTGGAAGAGACGTGGAGACGTGACATGCTAATGGTAAAGGTGTGCTCCGGTGGCATGCTAACGGGAATAGGTGTGCTGCGATGTCATGCTAACGGGAATAGGTGTGCCCGGTGGCATACTAACGGGAAAAGGTGTGCTACGGTGGCATGCTAGCGGGAAATGGTGTGCTTCGGTGGCATGATAACGAGAAATGGGGTACTCCATTGGCACCACAATGGTCAAGGGACTTGGAAATGTCACATGTGAAGTCATACTCGCATAGTGTCTGTTGTTGCAGGGATCAAAAGAGCGACCCGGTGGAACAAGATGTGGACACTGTGCGACAGATGGTGGTTTAAGGACAGCAAACAGCAAAATAAGACCAAGCAACAGCAAGAAAACAATCCAAGAATTACCGCAGCAGACAAGTAAGTGATTGTGATTCTTTTAGATGGTGATGTATGATCAGATGAAGTGGAAAGCAGTAAGTTTGGAAATATGATTAACATGTTAATAAAGTGTCTGAAATGTATGAGCGAGAAAGAGAAAAAGGTGGATTGTTACAGGGGGACAGCTGAGAGTAGGGAGTTGCAGAGAAAGTCCTTGTGACAGGTTTAGGATGTATACGGCGGTTTATTGCCTCCTCCACATACAAAGGCAGGAGATGAGACTATCAAACTATTGAACTTGGAGTTGTCAGTAATGTTGGAGGTGAAATTAATAAAGCAAGTAAAATGGGAAAGAAAAAAAGGGGTTGTATGTTTGCCTGGTCAGAGGGATGTTTGCCTGGTCATGGGGATGTTTGTCTGGTCAGGGGGATGTTTGCCTGGTCAGGGGGATGTTTGCCTGGTCAGGGGGATGTTTGCCTGGTCAGGGGGATGGTTGCCTGGTCAGGACGATGTTTGCCTGGTCATGGGGATGTTTGTCTGGTCAGGGGGATGTTTGCCTGGCCAGAGGGATGTTTGCCTGGTCAGGGGGATGTTTGCCTGGTCAGGGGGATGTTTGCCTGGTCAGGGGGATGGTTGCCTGGTCAGGAGGATGTTTGTCTGGTCAGGTGGATGTTTGTCTGGTCAGAGGGATGTTTGTCTGGTCAGAGTGATGTTTGTCTGGTCAGAGGGATGTTTGCTTCACGTTGGGGAAGAGGGAAAGGATTGAATGATCCGGCACCTGTCCTATCCACAGGATGGTCAGCTAGTGCCGCCATTGGGAAAGAGCTGACCTAGTGTCACTATCAATCATCAGAGTCTGCAGTACAACTGATTAGGGGTCCAGCAGGGGGGCGCTGATGACACAGGTGGACCTTGGGGCGGTTTTCCGGTTGCGGACGCTGCACCTAGAGGGTTTTGTTCATGTAATTATCCTCCTCACATTGCAGACTTGTGAACTTTATAAATTTTCTTCATTTGCTTATTTTCTTCCTTCTCTCCCAAACACGTTGCTGAAGTGCTGTCTCACCCCCACTGCCCCCATCCAGAAGCTTCTTGTGGCTGCTGTTCAGTGAGATTTGTCCTCTATATACCAGCAGTCTGTGTATGGGCCTGTCTCTGTCTGATCCTCTCTGCTCTCCACCACTGCACTCAGACATGGGAAACCCTGTACTCGGATTACTTCACATCTTGGTGAACAACAGCTGAAAGGACCCTATAAAGGAGCCTGTACCAGGCAGGGGACAGCGGTGCAGCATTGTGCTTGTGGGGGCAATCGGGCGGTGGAGTCAGAAATTGGGGAATACTTGGGTGCTCTCTGGACGGACAATATTAGTGCTGCAGTAATTTCCCACAAGTTTTTGCACAGAGCGGCCACTAATATAGAATAAAGTAAAACAATTGTGCTGTGTAAATAATAGCTGTGCTTTGCTACAAATGCTTCATGTTCGCAGGAGGTTTTTTTTTCTTTAATAAATTTTATTTAGTTTATAATTGATTTTTTCTCTTTCTGCTAGATATCAGGACATGATAGAGGCCGTACGGGACTGTTATAAGAAGTCCTTGGCTGAGAAGGAAAGAAGCTTCATTCCTCCATGAGCTGCAGTTCTTTGTGTCCAGTCGGGAACTCTATTAGTAAGTAGATTTTATCACTGGCGCAGACATTTCCGGGAAGGTTCCATTTGGCCGAATACAAGACGTTCATTAAACTCTTCATTTGAAATAAACGTCTGGTTATCATCCACAATACTTAATACCGGTCACTTGTCACAAATTTGTACATTTTTTACCTGTTATAAAATGCTGCTCATCCCTTGAATCTTTTCTTTTTTTTTTGTCATTTTAGACAAAACATTACATATTCCTGACAAGTTCCAGGTCTTTTCACACCACTCGTTTTGCAGATTCTTTAATACTACAGCACTTACGTTATTGGGGTCATTTTTGTGCAGTTTGCAGTTACATGATTTTTTATACATGTTTTTTTTTTAGGTTTGTCTTGTTATTACATCACATTCATCTTTTTCCTCTCTTGCTTTCCTGGACTGAAGGAAACATATCTCCAAGTCACTCTGAGCTGCCGGCAGGAGAGATGGACCCTCAGGAGCCTCCTAGTCTTCAGAATCCACATGAAGGAGAAGTCCAAGAACAAGAAAGGCCTCCGACAGCAGAGCAACCTGTCCGCCAAAAAGTCCCAGAAGAAGAAGCGATGGTCCCGCAGCTCATCTGTGTTTTTCCTAAATGTGGTTTATACTTTTACTGATTGTAATTTTCTTGGTCGATACCAGATAAAGTTTTGGATGACAACTGTCTGGACTTGTGTCTTATTTTACATTTCTCCTTTTTTCTTCTTGCTTCCCCTCCAGTGAGATCTGGCTTAGGTGATAAAAGCCTTTCTCTATCCAGCATTTTTGCAGCAGGCTGGAGAATTACTTTCTGGATGATAACTTGCCTTAGTCTCAGGTGCCCATACACTAGTTAGCTTTACACCGGACGCTTGTCCACACAACACATCCCGACTCCCCCATATACATGAATGTGGTTATATGTGTGGGGGAGATGGCCCCATACACTGCACATGGTCGGCTGCTCCAGCAAAAATCCTTGGGTTTGACCTACCTTCCTGTAATATATATGGGGGGCCATTAGTTGGATGTTTGCAGGACCCCTCTTTGTCCAACAGCTTCCCTCCCCCACACATAGCAAGCAGTGTACATACAAGCTCCCTTCCCGCACATACAGTATATATAGCATATAAAGAAAAAACCTAGAAGTCTGAACTGAAACATAAATTGATGTGCATGCAAAATGTAAATGCATGTTCACACAAGGCCACTAGACAAAGAAAAACCAAAGACAAGCAAAATACCCAAGTAACCGGAAGTGAATGGGTAAATCGCAAAGTGCAAAAATAATAAATAATGAAGGGTATTTAGTTAACATAATTTTGATAAAAATAATGCAAAAGCTATCCCGCCACATCACGGCAACCCTTATGGGACAGTCCTAACTCTAATATTAAAACCTTACCATTTGTCAAGTGACGTACATATGGATAAGGGCAGAGAGACTGACCCCCTAGTAGAAGCATAGACCTGAGGCAGAATAAACATTTCAGCTCAGACAAAGGGTGGCCACACCCTAATATGCACTAAAGCACACTGAACTACAAAGAAAAAACCTAGAAGTCTGAACTGAAACATAAATTGCAGGCAAAATGTAAATGCATGTTCACATAAGGACACTAGACAAAGAAAAACCAAAGGCAAGCAAAATACCCAAGTAACCGGAAGTAAATGGGTAAATCGCAAAGTGCAAAAATAATAAATAATGAAGGGTATTTAGTAGTGAAGAGCGAGCACTAAAATGCTCGGGTGCTCGAAGTTCGGGCCGAGCTCGCCATGATACTCGGGTGCTCGACCTGAGCCACGAGCCCAATGTTAGTCTATGGGAGACCCCAGCATTCTCGCGGCGGCATCCCCGGATGTCTTTTAAAAGCCTAACAAGTGCCCAAAACGATAGTGACAGTGCTCAAATGACATGGGGACAGCATGGGGATCGCCCCAGGAAGCATTTCTGACCCCCAGGTCACTGCTGTCAACAATGTGGTCAGAGGTATTAAGCCACTTTTAAGGGCTCACAATAAAACGTTCAAAAACTAAACTGAAACTGCTTTCCTGTGAAATATGTTAAGGAAGTTCCTTTCCAGGGTAAAGACTTGTGTACAAGGTAAAATAAATAACCAAAAAAAAAAATACTCCTCCACACCTTGGGCTATGTTCACAAGTAGCATTTTTAATGCGTTTTTGCACTTTTGTATTGCTTCAATCGTGACAAATGCATTCACTGGGAAATGTAATTTTAACATTTTACAACCTTATCTGGCCATGTGCTGTGTGACACATGCATACAGTGCTGAAAAGACATGGGGACAGCATGGGAAAGACCCCTGGAAGCATCTCTGACTCCCCAGTCACTGCCTAAAAGTGTGCCCATCAGAAGTGATCCTTGCCGCATCAGAAGATGCAGACTTGCAACTATCCCCGTGCAAGTTCTTGTCCCAGGGCAGGGTTCAATTGTACCTCCCCCATTCCTTGCAATGCAAGCGCAAATATGCAGCCAACCACCCACCCACCCCCAGGCTGCAATACCATACTGCTTGCTTGCACTTGAACTTGGGCCTTTTAGGCATGTGGAGGCGGAATCTGGCCACCATGTCATGGCAGCGTTGGCGGCCTGGTATCCATACTCAGTCCCCAGCCGCCCGGCGGCGGGGTGTCCACACTCGGTCCCCAACCGCCAGGTGGCGGCCGGGTGTCCATACTCAGTCCCCAGCCGCCTGGGGGCAGCCGGGTGTCCATAAACGGTCCCCAGCCGCCCCTATTTCTCCTTGGAACATCCCCTCACACACTTTTCTTAGCCCGGCCTGCTTTAGGGCAGCATTGGACGAGCCCACCAGAGAACCAGACTCCTCCGGTGGGCCCTGGCTTCTCCATCAGGGGAGTTGAGAGTGACAAGGTGAGGACCATGATGATGATGATACAAGTTAGCATCTGCTTTGTTTTCTTGGAATGCAAGCGTAAGTGTGCAGCCTGCCACCCACCCACTGCCAGGCTGCATTACCATACTGCTTGCTTGCTTGCACTTGAAATTGGGCCTTTTTAGGCACGTGGAGGCGGAATCTGACCACCGAGTCATGGCAGCATTGGCGGCCTGGAATCCATACTCAGTCCCCAGCCGCCCGGCTGCCAGGTGTTCACACTCGGTCCCCAGCCGCCAGGGGGCGGCCGGGTGTCCATACTCGGTCCCCAGCCGCCCCGCGGCCGGGTGTTCACACACGGTCCCCAGCCCCCTGGGGGCAGCCGGGTGTCCATAAACGGTCCCCAGGGGCCCCTATTTCTCCTTGGAACATCCCCCCACACACTTTTCTTAGCCTGGCCTGCTTTAGGGCAGCATTGGACGAGCCCACCAGAGAACCAGACTCCTCCGGTGGGCCCTGGCTTCTCCATCAGGGGAGTTGAGAGTGCCAAGGTGAGGACCATGATGATGATGATACAAGTTAGCATCTGCTTTGTTTTCTTGGAATGCAAGCGCATGTATGTAGTAGCGACTAGGCCTGAGGTGGTCAGCGTTTTGGCGCATATCCTACCTCCTCCGAGGATTGCTGGATGTTTTCCTGCTACTATCCCAGTTCTATGACTCCCATTAAAACAAAGCTTCAGGTGATGAATGATGGATGAGGTGGTGGCAAAGGAGAAAGAGCAGGAGGAACAGGGACCATTCACATCAATATCAGGCCAGTCAACCACATATGTCTTGTAGGATATGTTTCTGTAACAAAAGGAGCGGTTTGGCTATACAGTTATAGGGCATACAGTGAGTGCAATGCCTACCAAAAATTTTGAGGCACTCGAATGTACCTTGGAAATGACATGGAGGTCAGAGGGCCTTAACTAAACCGTTTTTTCCATTTATATCAACTGGGTCTCCTGTGCACTGTTGGCCTAAACAGTGAATGGAAGGCTTTCCAAAAATTATGAGGAACTGCAATGCCCCTTGAAACAGACGTGGATTACAGCGTACTAAAAACCTTCTACCCACTATTGGGGAGTGGGTCTCCCTTAGTTTTCGCCTTTGCATTGAAAAGCAAAAGCTGACTAAAATTAGGAGGAAATGCAAAGTCCGTTGGAAGAGTCGTGGAGGTTAGAGGTAATTAAAAACAACATTTCAATGCCCCTAGGAAGAGCTGTGGAGTTCAGAGTGGCTTAAGAAGACTTTTGATGTCCCTTTGAACAGACGTGGAGGTCACAGTAGCTTAACAAGATGGTTTTAATGCCCCTCGGAAAAGACGTGGAGGTCCCAGTAGCTTAACCAGACGTTTTGAATGCCCCTCGGAAAAGGGGCTTTTAATGCCCCTTCCAAGAGCCATACAGTACAGCATAGTACAAACATTATTCCCATTATTGGGGAGTGTGTATCCCATAGTCATAGCTTATGCCTTCCAAGCAAAAGCTGCCAAAAATTAGGATGGAGAAACTTGCAATGCCCCTTACAAGAGCCATGCAGTACAGCATATTCCAAACATTATTCCCATTATTGGGGAGTGGGTCTCCCATAGTCTTTGCTTATGCCTTCCAAGCAAAAGCTGCCAAAAATTAGGACGAAGGAGCTTGCAATGCCCCTTACAAGAGCCATGCAGTACAGCATATTACAAACATTATTCCCATTATTGGGGAGTGGGTCTCCCATAGTCTTTGCTTATGCCTTCCAAGCAAAAGCTGCCAAAAATTAGGACGGAGGAACTTGCAGTGCCCCTTACAAGAGCCATGCAGTACAGCATATTACAAACATTATTCCCATTACTGGGGAGTGGGTCTCCCATAGTATGTGCTTATGCCTTCCAAGAAAAAGCAGCCAAAAATTAAGAGGAAATGCAATGCCCGTTCGAAGAGTCGTGGAGGTTAGAGTTAATTAAAAACATATCAATGCCCCTTGGAAGAGTTGTGGAGTTCAGAGTGGTTTAACAAGACACTTTTAATGCCCCTCAAAAGAGATGTGGAGGTCCCAGTAGCTTAACAAGACGGTTTAATGCCCCTCAGAAAAGTGGTGGAGGTCACAGTAGCTTAAGAAGACACTTTTAATGCCCCTCAGAAGAAACGTGGAGATCCTAGTAGCTTAACAAGATGGTTTTAATGCCCCTTGGAAATGTGGTGGAGGTCGCAGTAGCTTAACAAGACGGTTTGAATGCCCCTTGGAAGAGACGTGGAGGTCGCAGTAGCTTAACAAGACGCTATTAATGCCCTTCAGAAGAGACGTGGAGGTCCCAGCAGCTTAACAAGACGGTTTTAATGCTCCTCAGAAAAGTGGTGGAGGTCCCAGTAGCTTAACAAGATGATTTTAATGCCCCTCAGAAACGTGGTAGAGGTCCCAGTAGCTTAACAAGACTGTTTGAATGCTCCTTGGAAGAGACGTGGAGGTCCCAGTAGCTTAACTGGTCGGTTTAAATGCCCCTCGGAAAAGTGGTGGAGGTCACAGTAGCTTAACAAGACACTATTAATGCCCCTCAGAAGAGAAGTGGAGGTCCCAGTAGCTTAACAAGACAGTTTGAATGCCCCTTGGAAGAGACGAGGAGGTCCCAGTAGCTTAACAAGACGGTTTTAATGCCCCTCGGAAAAGTGGTGGAGGTCCCAGTATCTTAACAAGACGGTTTTAATGCCCCTCGGAAAAGTGGTGGAGGTCACAGTAGCTTAACAAGACGCTTTTAATGCCCCTCAGAAGAGACGTGGAGGTCCCAGTAGCTTAACAAGATGGTTTAAATGCTCCTCAGAAAAGTGGTGGAGGTCCCAGTAGCTTAACAAGATGCTTTCAATGCCCCTCGGAAAAGTGGTGGAGGTCCCAGTAGCTTAACAAGACGGTTTTAATGCCCCTTGGAAAAGTGGTGGAGGTTGCAGTAGCTTAACAAGATGGTTTGAATGCCCCTTGGAAGAGACGTGGAGGTCCCAGTAGCTTAACAAGATGGTTTAAATGCTCCTCAGAAAAGTGGTGGAGGTCCCAGTAGCTTAACAAGATGCTTTCAATGCCCCTCGGAAAAGTGGTGGAGGTCCCAGTAGCTTAACAAGACGGTTTTAATGCCCCTTGGAAAAGTGGTGGAGGTTGCAGTAGCTTAACAAGATGGTTTGAATGCCCCTTGGAAGAGACGTGGAGGTCCCAGTAGCTTAACAAGATGGTTTAAATGCTCCTCAGAAAAGTGGTGGAGGTCCCAGTAGCTTAACAAGATGCTTTCAATGCCCCTCGGAAAAGTGGTGGAGGTCCCAGTAGCTTAACAAGACGGTTTTAATGCCCCTTGGAAAAGTGGTGGAGGTTGCAATAGCTTAACAAGATGGTTTGAATGCCCCTTGGAAGAGACGTGGAGGTCCCAGTAGCTTAACAAGACGGTTTGAATGCCCCTCGGAAGAGACGTGGAGGTCCCAGCAGCTTAACAAGACGGTTTGAATGCCCCTTGGAAGAGACATGGAGGTCCCAGTAGCTTAACAAGACGGTTTTAATGCCCCTCGGAAAAGTGGTGGAGGTCACAGTAGCTTAACAAGACGCTTTTAATGCCTCTCAGAAGAGACGTGGAGGTCCCAGTAGCTTAACAAGATGGTTTGAATGCCCCTTGGAAGAGACGTGGAGGTCCCAGGAGCTTAACAAGACGGCTTGAATGACCCTTGGAAGAGACGTGGAGGTCCTAGTAGCTTAACAAGACGGTTTTAATGCTTCTCGGAAAAGTGGTGGAGGACCCAGTAGCTTAATAAGACGCTTTTACTGCCCCTTGAAAAAGTGGTGGAGGTCGCAGTAGCTTAACAAGACGGTTTGAATGCCCCTTGGTAGAGACGTGGAGGTCCCAGTAGCTTAACAAGACGGTTTGAATGCCCCTTGGAAGAGACGTTGAGGTCCCAGTAGCTTAAAAAGACGGTTTTAATGCCCCTCGGAAAAGTGGTGGAGGTCACAGTAGCTTAACACGTCGCTTTTAATGCCCCTCAGAAGAGAAGTGGAGGTCCCAGTAGCTTAACAAGACGGTTTGAATGCCCCTTGGAAGAGACGTGGAGGTCCCAGTAGCTTAACAAGACTGTTTTAATGCCCCTCGGAAAAGTGGTGGAGGTCCCAGTAGCTTAACAAGACGGTTTTAATGCCCCTTTGAATAGTGGTGGAGGTCGCAGTAGCTTAACAAGACGGTTTGAATGCCCCTTGGAAGAGAAGTTTAGGTCCCAGTAGCTTAACAAGACGGTTTGAATGCCCCTTTGAAGAGACGTGGAGGTCCCAGTAGCTTAACAAGTCGGTTTTAATGCCCCTCGCCAAAGTGGTGGAGGTCGCAGTAGCTTAGCAAGACGGTCAGAATGCCCCTTGGAAGAGACGTGGAGGTCACAGTAGCTTAACAAGATGGTTTTAATGCTCCTCGGAAAAGTGGTGGAGGTCCCAGTAGCTTAACAAGATGGTTTTAATGCTCCTCGGAAAAGTGGTGGAGGTCCCAGTAGCTTAACAAGATGCTTTTAATGCCCCTCAGAAAAGTGGTGGAGGTCCCAGTAGCTTAACATGACGCTTTGAATGCCCCTTGGAAGAGAAGTGGAGGTCCCAGTAGCTTAACAAGACTGTTTGAATGTCCCTTGGAAGAGACGTGGAGGTCCCAGTAGCTTAACAAGACAGTTTGAATGCCCCTCGGAAAAGTGGTGGAGGTCACAGTAGCTTAACAAGACGCTATTAATGTCCTCAGAAGAGACGTGGAGGTCTAAGTAGCTTAACAAGACTGTTTGAATGCCCCTTGGAAGAGACGTGGAGGTCCCAGGAGCTTAACAAGACGGCTTGAATGCCCCTTGGAAGAGACGTGGAGGTCCCAGTAGCTTAACAAGACGGGTTTAATTCTTCTCGGAAAAGTGGTGGAGGACCCAGTAGCTTAATAAGACGCTTTTACTGCCCCTCGAAAAAGTGGTGGAGGTCGCAGTAGCTTAACAAGACGGTTTGAATGCCCCTTGGTAGAGACATGGAGGTCCCAGTAGCTTAACAAGACGGTTTGAATGCCCCTTGGAAGAGACGTTGAGGTCCCAGTAGCTTAACAAGACTGTTTTAATGCCCCTCGGAAAAGTGGTGGAGGTCACAGTTGCTTAACACGTCGCTTTTAATGCCCCTCAGAAGAGAAGTGGAGGTCCCAGTAGCTTAACAAGACGGTTTGAATGCCCCTTGGAAGAGACGTGGAGGTCCCAGTAGCTTAACAAGACTGTTTTAATGTCCCTCGGAAAAGTGGTGGAGGTCCCAGTAGCTTAACAAGACGGTTTTAATGCCCCTTTGAATAGTGGTGGAGGTCGCAGTAGCTTAACAAGACGGTTTGAATGCCCCTTGGAAGAGACGTTTAGGTCCCAGTAGCTTAACAAGACGGTTTGAATGCCCCTTTGAAGAGACGTGGAGGTCCCAGTAGCTTAACAAGTCGGTTTTAATGCCCCTCGCCAAAGTGGTGGAGGTCGCAGTAGCTTAGCAAGACGGTCAGAATGCTCCTTGGAAGAGACGTGGAGGTCACAGTAGCTTAACAAGATGGTTTTAATGCTCCTCGGAAAAGTGGTGGAGGTCCCAGTAGCTTAACAAGATGGTTTTAATGCTCCTCGGAAAAGTGGTGGAGGTCCCAGTAGCTTAACAAGATGCTTTTAATGCCCCTTGGAAAAGTGGTGGAGGTCCCAGTAGCTTAACATGACGCTTTGAATGCCCCTTGGAAGAGACGTGGAGGTCCCAGTAGCTTAACAAGACTGTTTGAATGCCCCTTGGAAGAGACGTGGAGGTCCCAGTAGCTTAACAAGACAGTTTGAATGCCCCTCGGAAAAGTGGTGGAGGTCACAGTAGCTTAACAAGACGCTATTAATGTCCTCAGAAGAGACGTGGAGGTCTAAGTAGCTTAACAAGACTGTTTGAATGCCCCTTGGAAGAGACGTGGAGGTCCCAGTAGCTTAACAAGACGGTTTTAATGCTCCTCAGAAAAGTGGTGGAGGTCCCAATAGCTTAACAAGATGCTTTTAATGCCCCTCGGAAAAGTGGTGGAGGTCCCAGTAGCTTAACAAGACGGTTTTAATGCCCCTTGGAAAAGTGGTGGAGTTCGCAGTAGCTTAACAAGACTGTTTGAATGCCCCTTGGAAAAGTGGTGAAGGTCCCAGTAGCTTAACAAGACGGTTCGAATGCCCATTGGAAGAGACGTGGAGGTACCAGTACCTTAAAAAGACGGTTTTAATGCCCCTCGGAAAAGTGGTGGAGGTCCCAGTAGCTTAACAAGACGCTTTTAATGCCCCTTGGAAGAGACGTGGAGGTCCCAGTAGCTTAGCAAGACGGTTTTAATGCTTCTCGGAAAAGTGGTGGAGTTCCCAGTAGCTTAATAAGACGCTTTTAATGCCCCTCGAAAAAGAGGTGGAGGTCGCAGTAGCTTAACAAGACGGTTTGAATGCCCCTTGGAAGAGACATGGAGGTCCCAGTAGCTTAACAAGACGGTTTTAATGCCCCTCGGAAAAGTGGTGGAGGTCACAGTAGCTTAACAAGACGCTTTTAATGCCTCTCAGAAGAGACGTGGAGGTCCCAGTAGCTTAACAAGATGGTTTGAATGCCCCTTGGAAGAGACGTGGAGGTCCCAGGAGCTTAACAAGACGGCTTGAATGCCCCTTGGAAGAGACGTGGAGGTCCTAGTAGCTTAACAAGACGGTTTTAATGCTTCTCGGAAAAGTGGTGGAGGACCCAGTAGCTTAATAAGACGCTTTTACTGCCCCTTGAAAAAGTGGTGGAGGTCGCAGTAGCTTAACAAGACGGTTTGAATGCCCCTTGGTAGAGACGTGGAGGTCCCAGTAGCTTAACAAGACGGTTTGAATGCCCCTTGGAAGAGACGTTGAGGTCCCAGTAGCTTAAAAAGACGGTTTTAATGCCCCTCGGAAAAGTGGTGGAGGTCACAGTAGCTTAACACGTCGCTTTTAATGCCCCTCAGAAGAGAAGTGGAGGTCCCAGTAGCTTAACAAGACGGTTTGAATGCCCCTTGGAAGAGACGTGGAGGTCCCAGTAGCTTAACAAGACTGTTTTAATGCCCCTCGGAAAAGTGGTGGAGGTCCCAGTAGCTTAACAAGACGGTTTTAATGCCCCTTTGAATAGTGGTGGAGGTCGCAGTAGCTTAACAAGACGGTTTGAATGCCCCTTGGAAGAGAAGTTTAGGTCCCAGTAGCTTAACAAGACGGTTTGAATGCCCCTTTGAAGAGACGTGGAGGTCCCAGTAGCTTAACAAGTCGGTTTTAATGCCCCTCGCCAAAGTGGTGGAGGTCGCAGTAGCTTAGCAAGACGGTCAGAATGCCCCTTGGAAGAGACGTGGAGGTCACAGTAGCTTAACAAGATGGTTTTAATGCTCCTCGGAAAAGTGGTGGAGGTCCCAGTAGCTTAACAAGATGGTTTTAATGCTCCTCGGAAAAGTGGTGGAGGTCCCAGTAGCTTAACAAGATGCTTTTAATGCCCCTCAGAAAAGTGGTGGAGGTCCCAGTAGCTTAACATGACGCTTTGAATGCCCCTTGGAAGAGAAGTGGAGGTCCCAGTAGCTTAACAAGACTGTTTGAATGTCCCTTGGAAGAGACGTGGAGGTCCCAGTAGCTTAACAAGACAGTTTGAATGCCCCTCGGAAAAGTGGTGGAGGTCACAGTAGCTTAACAAGACGCTATTAATGTCCTCAGAAGAGACGTGGAGGTCTAAGTAGCTTAACAAGACTGTTTGAATGCCCCTTGGAAGAGACGTGGAGGTCCCAGGAGCTTAACAAGACGGCTTGAATGCCCCTTGGAAGAGACGTGGAGGTCCCAGTAGCTTAACAAGACGGTTTTAATGCTTCTCGGAAAAGTGGTGGAGGACCCAGTAGCTTAATAAGACGCTTTTACTGCCCCTCGAAAAAGTGGTGGAGGTCGCAGTAGCTTAACAAGACGGTTTGAATGCCCCTTGGTAGAGACATGGAGGTCCCAGTAGCTTAACAAGACGGTTTGAATGCCCCTTGGAAGAGACGTGGAGGTCCCAGGAGCTTAACAAGACGGCTTGAATGCCCCTTGGAAGAGACGTGGAGGTCCCAGTAGCTTAAAAGACGGTTTTAATGCTTCTCGGAAAAGTGGTGGAGGACCCAGTAGCTTAATAAGACGCTTTTACTGCCCCTCGAAAAAGTGGTGGAGGTCGCAGTAGCTTAACAAGACGGTTTGAATGCCCCTTGGTAGAGACACGGAGGTCCCAGTAGCTTAACAAGACGGTTTGAATGCCCCTTGGAAGAGACGTTGAGGTCCCAGTAGCTTAACAAGACTGTTTTAATGCCCCTCGGAAAAGTGGTGGAGGTCACAGTTGCTTAACACGTCGCTTTTAATGCCCCTCAGAAGAGAAGTGGAGGTCCCAGTAGCTTAACAAGACGGTTTGAATGCCCCTTGGAAGAGACGTGGAGGTCCCAGTAGCTTAACAAGACTGTTTTAATGTCCCTCGGAAAAGTGGTGGAGGTCCCAGTAGCTTAACAAGACGGTTTTAATGCCCCTTTGAATAGTGGTGGAGGTCGCAGTAGCTTAACAAGACGGTTTGAATGCCCCTTGGAAGAGACGTTTAGGTCCCAGTAGCTTAACAAGACGGTTTGAATGCCCCTTTGAAGAGACGTGGAGGTCCCAGTAGCTTAACAAGTCGGTTTTAATGCCCCTCGCCAAAGTGGTGGAGGTCGCAGTAGCTTAGCAAGACGGTCAGAATGCTCCTTGGAAGAGACGTGGAGGTCACAGTAGCTTAACAAGATGGTTTTAATGCTCCTCGGAAAAGTGGTGGAGGTCCCAGTAGCTTAACAAGATGGTTTTAATGCTCCTCGGAAAAGTGGTGGAGGTCCCAGTAGCTTAACAAGATGCTTTTAATGCCCCTTGGAAAAGTGGTGGAGGTCCCAGTAGCTTAACATGACGCTTTGAATGCCCCTTGGAAGAGACGTGGAGGTCCCAGTAGCTTAACAAGACTGTTTGAATGCCCCTTGGAAGAGACGTGGAGGTCCCAGTAGCTTAACAAGACAGTTTGAATGCCCCTCGGAAAAGTGGTGGAGGTCACAGTAGCTTAACAAGACGCTATTAATGTCCTCAGAAGAGACGTGGAGGTCTAAGTAGCTTAACAAGACTGTTTGAATGCCCCTTGGAAGAGACGTGGAGGTCCCAGTAGCTTAACAAGACGGTTTTAATGCTCCTCAGAAAAGTGGTGGAGTTCCCAATAGCTTAACAAGATGCTTTTAATGCCCCTCGGAAAAGTGGTGGAGGTCCCAGTAGCTTAACAAGACGGTTTTAATGCCCCTTGGAAAAGTGGTGGAGTTCGCAGTAGCTTAACAAGACTGTTTGAATGCCCCTTGGAAAAGTGGTGAAGGTCCCAGTAGCTTAACAAGACGGTTCGAATGCCCATTGGAAGAGACGTGGAGGTACCAGTACCTTAAAAAGACGGTTTTAATGCCCCTCGGAAAAGTGGTGGAGGTCCCAGTAGCTTAACAAGACGCTTTTAATGCCCCTTGGAAGAGACGTGGAGGTCCCAGTAGCTTAGCAAGACGGTTTTAATGCTTCTCGGAAAAGTGGTGGAGGTCCCAGTAGCTTAATAAGACGCTTTTAATGCCCCTCGAAAAAGAGGTGGAGGTCGCAGTAGCTTACCAAGACGGTTTGAATGCCCCTTGGAAGAGACGTGGATGTCCCAGTAGCTTAACAAGACAGTTTGAATTCCCCTTGGAAGAGACGTGGAGGTCCCAGTAGATTAACAAGACGGTTTTAATGCTCCTCGGAAAAGTGGTGGACGTCCCAGTAGCTTAACAAGACGCTTTTAATGGCCCTCGGAAAAGTGGTGGAGGTCACAGTAGCTTAACAAGACGCTTTTCATGCTCCTCGGAATAGTGGTGGAGGTCGCAGTAGCTTAACAAGACGCTTTTAATGCCCCTTACAAGAGCCATACAGTACAGCATTTTAAATATATTATTCCCATTATTGGGGAGTGGGTCTCCCACAGTCTTTGCTTATGCCTTCCAAGCAAAAGCTGACAAAAATAAGGCCTGAGGAACTTTCAATAATGGCAACACGGACCACGGTCACCCTGGTGGTATAGTGGTGGTGGAGGCTGAGGATAAGGAGAAGAACATAAAACAGCCAAAATGAGGAAGCGTATACCCATGTGTGGGTGTGAAGTGGTGCATTTGAATACACCTCCCGAAATAACACAGTGGATTTGACTTTATGTTACTCTGCTGTCATTTGGTGGTGATGAGAAGTCTGGCCCAATCCAGCTCTTGTTCATTTTGATAAGGGTCAGCTTGTCAGCATTGTCAGTTGACAGGCGAGTGCGCTTATCAGTTATAATTACCCCAGCAGCACTAAAAACACGCTCCGATAACACGCTAGCGGCAGGGCAGGCCAGGACCTCCAAGGTGTACAGAGCGATTTCATTCCAAGTGTCCAGCTTGGATACCCAATAATTAAAAGGCACAGAGGAATCACGGAGGACGCTGGTACGGTCGGCAAGGTACTCCCTCACCATCTTTTGAAACTTTCCACTCCTTGTGAGAGTACCCCGCGCCTCAGGGCCTGTAAGCTGGGCAGGTCTCAGAAAACTGTCCCAGAATGTTGACAGTGTTCCCCTGCCTCTGCTGGATTGGAGTTGCCTCTCTCTCGCTTGTACGCCTTGGTTGGTCAACGAACTGTGACCTCTGCCGCTAGTGTCTTCAGATGGAATTTTTTTTTAACAGTTCTGCAGCAAGGGCCTTCTGGTACTGCCCCATTTTTGTAGACCTCTCCACCTCAGGAATAAGAGAGTGAACGTTCTCCTTGTAGCGGGGGTCTAAAAGTGTCACCAACCAGTAATGACTGTCACCCAACATTTTGACAACGCGAGGGTCACGGTTAAGGCAGAGTAACAAAGTCAGCCATGCGCGCCAGACTGGTAACGGGCAAGACTTCCGTGTCCACACCAAGATGACGAATGACCATGCTCTCCTCCTCCTCCTCCCCCCTGTCCTCAGGCCACCCACGCTGAACCGACGGTATGACAGTTGTACAGGTACTACCGCCTACAGCGCATGATACAAGCTCCTGTTCTTCCTCCTCCTCCTCTCCCTCATTGTCCCCCAATGCACGTTGGGATGAGATGAGGCTGGGCTGTGTGTAATAGACCGCTACGGCTTCTTGATCCATCTCATCATACTCTGGCTGCAATGCCTCCTCTTTAATTCTCTGCAGAGAGCATTGCAAAAGACAGACAAGTGGAATGCTGACGCTAATGATGGAGTCATCGCCACTCACCATCTTGGTGGACTCCTCAAAGTTGGTCAAGATGGTACATACAGTACAGACCAAAAGTTTGGACACACCTTCTCATTTAAAGATTTTTCTGTATTTTCATGACTATGAAAATTGTACATTCACACTGAAGGCATCAAAACTATGAATTAACACATGTGGAATTATATACTTAACAAAAAAGTGTGAAACAACTGAAAATATGTCTTATATTCTAGATTCTTCAAAGTAGCCACCTTTTGCTTTGATGACTGCTTTGCACACACTTGAGAGACTGCCATAAAGACTGAGAGGAGGGGGCATCTTTACATGCAGTATGGACAGGGGATTGCCATGCACACATAACAGGTGACACCTGCTGACACTGGTCGTGGACCCTGGGGTTCGCCCCACAAAGTCGGGTGCTTTACTGCCATGTGCCTGATCATGCTGGTGGCGGTCAGGCTGGTAGTTTTGTCACCCCTGCTGATGCTGGCATGGCAGGTGGTACAAATGGCCTTTTTGGGGTTATCAGCAGAGTCTTTAAAAAAATTCCAGACTCTGGAAGACCCACATGTTGTACTGGCAACGTCCCTCGTGTTGGTGTTACGGGGAACTGTTGCCGGCCTTCTGTGTGCGGCCACCACACTGCTTCTTCCTGCCTGTTGGGGTACTCTGTCTCCCTCACCCGGTCTGCTGCTGGCCTTGCTCTGCATGTCCTCCTGCCACGTTGGGTCAGTTACTAGATCATCCACCACCTCCTCCTCTTCCACTTGCGCACCACGATCCTCCTCCTCACTTCTTGGCAATTGTGTTTCGTCATCGTCAACCTCTTGTGACAAATTGCCAGCATTGACTTCCTGTGGCCGTGGCTGTTCAAATATTTGGGCATCTCTACATGGGATCTCCTCTTCCACCACTTCAAGCGGAGCAGGCGAGGGGCACAAATCTGGAAATGGACCAGTGAACAGCTCTTCAGAGTGTCCAAGTGTGGGATCAGTTGCTGTCTGACGATACTCGGCATGGTGGGAGGAAGGAGCATCAGGGTGAGGAGGAGTATGCGGTCGAGACTCACGGCTACTAAGAGTTGACCGTGTGGAAGACAGACCGGAAGTGGTGGTCTGCTATCCAATTAATAACCTGTTCACACTGATCAGTTCGCAATACTGGTGTTGTTCTGTGCTTCCCTAGTAATTCGGTCAAGAAGTGGGAGCGAGAAGATATGGCTGTTGGTTGTGGCACATTTTCACCTTGGCCACGGCCCCGTCCTCTGCATGTACCATCACCAGAACGTCCACTTCCATGTCCCTTGCCACGCGCCTTGCCCATTGTAAAGTAAGTAAAATAGCTTACACTCGCACTATCAATGGAAAAAGGGTAATAAAGTAGATTAGAACCGTGGAAGAGGAAAATCACAGTTCTATTTCTCTGGCCTACACCCGACTCTTTTAAACAATCTGAACAATCAGGGAGAAACTATTACTGTTTTTCTTTACGGAAAAAATACCAAAAGGTGAATAATAGAGATTTTTACCGTGGAATGGCAAAACCACAGTTATTGTTTACTGGGGTATACCAGAAAATTTTGAATAGATATATTTGCGGCTGAACAATGAGCGACACACTCAAACTGTTTATTTTTAGGTAAAAATGGCCCAAAAGTGGATAATACAAAGATTTGACCCGTGGAACTGCAAAACCACACTTGTATTTCTCGGGCCCACACCAGACTATTTTCAACAGATATATTTGTGTCTGAAAAATCAGGGAGACACTATTAGTTTTTTTTTACGGCAAAAAATGCCAAGATCAGGATAATAGAGATTTTTACCGTGGAACAGCAAAACCACAGTTATAATTTAGTGGTGTATACCAGACTATTTTCAACAGATATATTTGTGTCTGAACAATCAGGAGATACTACTACTGTTTTTCTTTGTGGCAAAAAATGCCAAAAGCAGGATAATAGAGATTTTTTACCGTGGAACAGCAAAACCACAGTTATAATTTACTGGTGAATACCAGACTATTTTCAACAGATATATTTGTGTCTGAACAATCAGGAGACACTATTAGTTTTTTTTTTAAGGTGACACATATTACTATAACTTGCACCCATAGTGCAAAAAAAAACAAAAACCTAAAAAAACACAATGGGTTCAACCGTACTCAAATTGTTAACTAGGAGCAATGATTATTGTGAATAATATAATATTTTGATTGGAGATGATCCACCCTCTGGTTCCACCACTGATCCTGAGAATGAAGGAATGGGGAACCTATCAGCTTTTTTTTTCCTGCACAGCTGTGCTCCCAACCGCCCACAGTGCAAAAAAAAAACCCTAAAAAAACAATAGGTATAACCGTACTCAAATTGATAATTGGGAGCAACGATTAGTGTGAAGGATATAATATTGTGATTGCCGATGTTCCATCCACTGATTCTGAGAATGAAGAAATGGGGAACCTATCAGCTTTTTTTCCTGCACAGTTGTGCTCCCACCCATTGAGCAAAAATACCCTAAAAAAAATACCCTAAAAAAATGCACGTACTCAAATTGTTAATTGTGAGCAATGATGAGTGTGAAGGGATATAATATCTTGATTGGCGATGGTCCGACCTGTGGTTCCGCCACCGATCCCAAGAATGAAGGAATTGAGAACCTGTAAGCTTTTTTTTTCCTGCACAGCTGTGCTCCCAACCACCCACCCACAGTGCAAAAAATAAAAAAAACAATAGATCCAACTGTACTCAAATTGTTAAATTGGGAGCGCGAAAAAAATAATGCATCCACTTCTTTCTAAATTAGGCTGTCAGACCCCCAAGAATGACATCCTAGTAATATGCCATGACTTATACCTCTTTAAATGTATGCAAAGGATAAACCTGGATATCCAGGTATACGTTCTATTGATTGATTTCTATAAGGGCCTATTTACACATGTAAATGTGTATCTGCTACGGACATGAATGATCGGCTGCAGCCCTTCCACTTGGCCAGTCAATGGATCCGCAAATCACAACAAGTAATTCAAGGAAATGGAAAAGTAAAAAAAAAAATTCTAGTAACATTGCATAGCGTACCGGTGATTGCGCTATTTAACTTGCCATCAGTGATTGACGGCATATAAATGGTTAAACAGCAGTGATTGACGCTCCGCTCTGGCCGCTGCTGTTACAGCAAGATGTCAGCTGTGTAGGATGGGGGCTCTGCTCCTGAGCCCACCCGAAACAGCAATCCAATGGACGGTTTCACACACCACATTATCCAGTGGTGTTTAATTTGCTTTTCTATTTAGGAAACAAAACCGTTTTAATAACGTTTTCCTTCTCTGGTATCTAGGAGCCATTTCAGCTATTTGTAAAGGGAATCTGTCAGCAGGTTTTTCTTGGCTATTCTGAGAGCAGCATGATGGGGTGAGCGCCACACTAGGAGTAGGACCACCGAGCCCAGAGCTATTGCAAGACGTGCAGACAATATATACCAGGTATGAATGAATCCAATACAACATTATTGTTACTTGGGAATGAACCTACTTGGATATAATACATCCCTTGATATGTATATACCAAAAGGTCATTATCTTGGGAATGCCTATATTGGCTTTTATTATTTGGGATTATATCCTTTTACTATGTGACCTAGGATATACTATCAGTATGCATTAGCACAATTGGAGCTACTACTATTTAGCCCTGGTGTCTCTGCAATTCAAATATTTACATTATACCTCCTCACTATTATATGGTATTACTATATATATATGTGTGTGTGCTCTTTTCTTTCCCGCCATGTACCCAAATTGTTATAATAAAGGTCTTTTTTAACACATTGACCCCTTGTCGGATGTACTATATATTGGTTGTTGTTGAGAGCAGCATGATGTAGAGACAAAGACCCTGATTCTAGGGACGTCTCACTTACAGGGCTGCTTGTTGTAGTTTTGATAAAAATCACACTTTTATTAGCAGAAGATTATCACTAGAGGACTAGTAAACCTGCAGCCAGGTAGTCCAACCACGCCCCCCACCACTGATTGGCAGTTTATATACAGTGTACACAGAAAGCGGCCAATCAGTGGTGTGGGTGCGGTTATTATGCAGAGCTCAGCATTCAGAGATCTGCATGAGAAAAAAAAAACTGCAATTTTATCAAAATAACACCAAGCAGCCCAGTAAGTGATACATCGTTGGAATCAGGGCCTCGGATTATGCTGCTCTCAAATGGGATAGCAAAAGCCTGCTGACATATTCCATTTAAAGGGGCAGCTGCTACTAAATCCAGACATGGTGCAAAATGTAAATTCTGCTGCAGATTTACTGCTGTAGATTTTTAATTCCTAAAAATCCCTGTAGATTCAGAGGATCTCAACCTTTTCAATGCAAATTATTTTCAAGACTTATTCACAGATATTATGAAATATTACAGTAGAAATAAAAAAAAAAAAGCACAATACCTAAACCCCTTCCTTGGGAAAAATATACGGCAAGTATAAGAAAGACAAAAATTTATTCTGGAGTCATATTGAAGTCTAAATAGAATTGTAACCATACAATGTAAACAGCAGCGAATGTAAGTAGGATCCACTGGATCTATATAAGAGGAACGTTTTCCAAAGCTGATCTTCTGAGCCCACCGCTATGCTGGCTGGACCCCCATTGTGATCGTCAGCACCTGGAATATACGTCACGTTTTACTGCAGCTCAAAGAACCAAATGATAAGACGCAGAGCAGTGCGAGGCTTGTGACTCGCTATACACAAAATATACGACATGTTTGATGAATGGCATAAAGGAAAGCCGATGCATTCAGATGTCTCTGGGCAACTATATGTTGTGATAGATAAGTTCCTGTCAGGGTGAGGGGCAGCATCCTATCTGCTCACTCATCATGACAGGTTTACAACATGTTGACTCATGGACGTGATCAGTCAGTCAATCGATGACATAGATGCACGTTCTTGATTCCGACAGGTAGGTCAGAGAAGTCCGTCTCAAACAGTTTACTTTCACCCATCTAGGATGGATGGCTGCTGACATCGTTGGCCATTATGTCCATACACAATTATTATCCCCTAATTGTGATGTACAATACAAATTTATATTGTGGTACCGTGTTAGCCAGAAAATTTGATGGAAATAATTTTATGCCCAAAAATGGCAAAAGTATTCTCGGAGTGATACCTTTATTGGCTAACCAGAAAAAAATATATATATATGCAAACTTACAGAGCACACAGGCTCCTTCTTCAGGCAGGATTACAAATGTTATGAATTCATTTGTAATATTGCCTGAAGAAGGAGCCTCTGTGCTCTGAAAGCTTGCATATATATATTTTTTTTTCTGGTTAGCCAATAAAGGTATCACTCCGAGAATACTTTTGCCATTTTTGGGCATAAAAGTATTCACATAGAATTATTCACTAATTAAAACAATTTATTTTTGCTAAATAAATGTATACATTTTTTAAAATTTTATTTTATACATTTTCTCAGAGAACCTCTTTAAGAAGGAGATTTCAGAATGGGCTATAAGACATGTCCAGCTTTGCTTAATTGTCTCACCTTACTGTCCTTGTTGAACTGAGCTCCACTTTGTTCTTGGATGATATTGTAAGGAATGAAGACGTCTAGATGATACAAATCGGGACGTCTGACTATTCTGTCTTCACCCAAGTCCAACACAAGAGATCTAGCAGAAGACTGTAAAGAGAAGACCAGCGTGGTAACAACGCTTATGTCGCTGAATGCTTCTGTACGGGAAAGAAAGTTGTAACCAACAAGTGCACAAAAATCTAAACTTTTATCTTGATACGTGGCCAACTAGAAGTTACTGTGTAGCTCCACACGTCTCCTACATTAAATCTGACACGTGGAGGAACTGCTCACAGAAAATGCTGAAAAATATTTTTTAGGATTCACACTGCATTAAAAGGGGTTGTCCACCACTTTAATACTAATGGAATATCCTTAGGATAGGTCATCAATATTAAAGTGCCAGGCAACCCCTTTAAGTGAGGCATAATGAATGGTACCAGAATTTCACATAATGTAGCCTTCATTAGGCAGAAGGCCCACTCGGTTATATGAAGAAATCTGGGGTCCCCAAAAGCAAACCCAGTAATCACCAGATTCCCGTGTGGTGACTACTTTATCTGCTTTTTGGGAAGACCAGAACTGACCCCTATATTTAACCAAGTGGGTCCCCTTAAGCTACATTATCCTGTCTGATGAAGGCTACATTAGCTGAAACATTCTTAATCTTCATTATGCCTCATTTAACGCAATGTGAATCATGGACATGAGAAAAATCAAATTAAAAAATAAATACATTTAAAGCATTTTCTGTGCGATTCCTCCAAATGTCGCATTAATATAGAAAAAATAAAGAGCGGCGTGTTCTACACTATTGCAACAAGCCTCTTTCATCATTTATATCATCATTATAACATCATTTATATGCACCAGCACCATGGAATCAATGGCACTATATAATTAAATAATAATAATAATATATACATCTTCCCACCAGCTTGTTTTCCCTCTATCTCCTCTCTGGATCTATGAAGCCAGAACTGTCAAAGAAGAGGTGATGGTGGAGATGGAGGGGAAACAAGCAGGGGGGGAGGCTTATATAAATGACTGGTCCCGCCGTGAAGCACTGGGCGTCTGTGCTTGGTTTGAACAGTCATTCTCCGCTGACAGAGTCGTTTACAGAGATCTTCTTTCCCATTCCAACAGCTTGCGAACAACCCACCATGGTATGAAAAAAAAATTAGATCATCATCATCCAGCAAATGTGTCACAGCTGCCAGCAATTGGCTACTGTGGACACATCAAAGCTGTGATGATAAAAGTTGGCAGAGGAGGACCGGTAGCACGAGGTTGGCATAGACTTTTAATAAGGGAAGACTATTGGAAATCACATGAAATACAAAAAGGTCACAATCCTAAACCACATCTGAGGGTCTCACCACTTTAGGTAAAGAGACTTCAGCCACCAGAAAACTTGGGTGTCCTACAGGAGGTTCTGCCACAATCATGTAATCTGGTTTCACGGGTGAACTGATAAAAAAAGGAAGGAAGCAGTATAATGCAAGGGTACACCATCAATTTATGATCTGTTGGGGTCGATCTCTAATATAATAAAGGGGCACTGATGCTGGTAATGAGGAACAGCCCCTTTCACAGTCATTCCCTGCACATCGGCATCATGGCCTCCACTGTGCAGCGGAACGACAGCATAGATCCAGCAAAGTGAATGGGCTTAGCTGCAGTTCTCCTGCACAGTGAATATCCGGGTAGCTGCCCCACACCAGCATATTCTTTAAAAAGGGCAGCGGGGTTACTTCCAGGCTGCAGCCCCCTTATTCTTGGAGTCCAAGAAGTTGGATATCCTATATCTTTTGTAAGATGGGATTCTAAAAAAAGTAAATGCAGGCATTAAACCTCAAAGAAACCCAAACCTTTCAACTTCTGAGATTAGGGACTTGCTTGGAGTTAGCTGGGAGGGTCTGTAGGAAAAAAATAAAGAACATAAAGGCATAATAGTTAAAACAAAAACAAAAAAAAACAATGTCCACATTGTTCTTGCACCATAACAAGCCATTCTGCAACTTCCCCCATCTGTTGGGTTTAACCCATCACCACGAGGAGTGGGGCTCCCCCATCTGTTGGGTATAACCCATCACCACGAGGAGTGGCACTCCCCCATCTGTTGGGTATAACCCATCACCACGAGGAGTGGCGCTCCCCCATCTGTTGGGTATAACCCATCACCTCAAGGAGTGAAGCTCCCCCATCTGTTGGGTGTAACCCATCACCACAAGGAGTGGAGCTCCCCCATCTGTTGGGTGCAGCCCATCACCATGAGAAGTGGCGCTCCCCCATCTGTTGGGTATAACCCATCACTACGAGGAGTGGCGCTCCCCCATCTGTTGGGTATAACCTATCACCTCAAGGAGTGGCGCTCCCCCATCTGTTGGGTATAACCCATCACCAAAAGGAGTGGAGCTCCCCCATCTGTTGGGTGTAACCCATCACCACGAGGAGTGGCGCTCCCCCATCTGTTGGGTGTAACCCATCACCACGAGGAGTGGCGCTGCCCCATCTGTTGGGTATAACCTATCACCAGGAGGAGTGGCGCTCGTCATACTTTGTGTCCCTAGGGGAAATGTGGTATTATAAGATATCCAATCAATTGAATGGCCGACTATGTACTGCATGGATGAGCGAGGAACATCAGAGAAGAAGCCGTCGATGCTCAACAGCACCCTACTCTGTCGTCTTTTACAGACTGTATGCCATAGACTTGTACCTTAGAGTTGGGACTTACCCCTATTATGAATCATCGGTTTTGATTTGGTTCTGATATTCTGTTCAAAAATGGATCCCAGGAACTTCCGATTTTTCAGCATTTTCCACTCTGAAGGGAAACCATAGATGATTAACAGGGTCGGACTGGAACTGAAACTCAGCCCTGGCATGTGAGAGGACGCAGGCCCGCCCGACGCGCGTTGAATGTGAAATATTTTCATGAATGATTTGGGTATATGTCACAATAAAAATTGCTGCAAACTGCACTTTATCATCGATAGACAAAAACTGACATAATGTAAAATATAAACTTCCCTCCAGGAAAATGTTAATTTCTTTCAACTGGAGGGACGGACATATTTGTAATATAGAGCTCCAAGTTCCCAAAAACGCTATGCTTGATAGTACCAGGAAAAGCAGGAAAAGTGAATCCTTGCAGATTTGAAGCAGTTTCATGTCTATTCTTTCAGTATTTTTGCAGCGTTTCTAAACAAAGGGAAAAAAAAATCTCAAAAAACGCAACATCAACGGGATTTTCCTGCCGAGCGACACGTTTTTTGTGCAGAAATGTTCTTTCCTTTCTTTTTTGTTTATATTTTGTGCTATACACTAGTGGCCAAAATTGAGGCAACACCTTCAGTTTTTCACCATCACCAATATTTAATGGAGGATTTCACTGACCTACTTACTTGTACACACGCCCTCTTCTGCGATATGTATTCTATGTTGGTTTATAGTGACCTGGGTGTGGGTTGTAAGACAGATATTGTGCGATTAAAATGCGGTTTTTATATTTTAAAGCCAGTTTGTCATCAGAAGGTAAGCAATTACATGTTTTCGTTCTCAAAGTGTGTAAGCGGTTTCAAGAGACTGGTTCGATAAAGAATAAACCAGGTAGAGAAAGGAAGAAGGCTACAACTCCTCAGACTGATAGAAGAATTGTTAGAATCGCCCTAAATAACAGGAAATAAACTGCTGTTAACATCAACAAGGAGCTTGTCAACACCGGAGTGACAGTGTCTGATCGGACGGTTCGACGACGATTGGTAAATGCAGGGTTAAGAGCCAGAATACCAGGTAAAAAGCCATTTCTGAATGCCTCACAGCGTCAGAAACGTCTGCAGGGGCCAAAGAACATTGTAAATGGACCATTGAACAATGGAGAAATGTTATATGGAGCGATGAGACACGCATATCCATCTTTGGCAGCGACGGTGTCCGCTACGTTCGACGACGACCTGGAGAGGACTGGTTGCCAGAGGGTACAATACCCACCATGAAGCCTCCTCTGAGTGTTATGGTAGGGGGCTGCGTGTCCAGAGATGCAGGTGGTAGGCTGCAGGTAATTGAAGAAACAGTTAATGCTGAAAAGTACATCAAGGAAGTCCTTCAGCCTAAACTCATTCCTTCGGCACACGATGTATTTGGTGAAGGGACACCGTTTATTTTTCAGCAAGATGGAGCCCCATGCCATACAGCTAAAAAATGTCTCTCTTGGTTCAAGGACAAAAATGTCCAGCTATTGAATTGGCCAGGAAACAGCCCAGATCTCAATCCTATTGAGAATCTCTGGGCTCGGCTCAAAAGAGCGGTGTCAAAACAGCGGGCTTCACACAAGCAGGAACTCATTGCAGCCATCATCAAATCATGGCTTCATATCATCACACCATCTGATTTACACAAACTGGTAGATAGCATGCCAAGTAGATGCCAGGCAGTCATCAAGGCCGAGGGCTGTCCAACTGAGTATTAACATTTAGTGTTAGATATGAAAATAGGACAAATCAATGGCTTTTCTCCCACAGTCATCTGAGTGACAATAGTGTCCAATTTGTTGACAAATGAACAAATTTCCTGCTAATATTGTGTTTCTATATGAGATTTTATTTCTACTTAAAAACTTTACTGTGAAATCAAAAACATTCATGAAATTTGTATTTGTATTGGCAAAATGCTAAAAATTCATAAATCTTGTGGGTGTTGCCTCAATTTTGGCCACTAGTGTATAGAGTTCCTCAGTATATTTATATGTTGTCCCCCGTCACCTTTTTCATCTCTCCTTACAAGTATGCCTTGTATCTTAGCTAAAACATGGTAGTAAGTAGCATATGAAACCCTTTTATAATGGGTAGTGTAGAATCGCTGCATATTTCAGGGTTATGCGCTCCTGAGGACTCATTAGTGCTGCCCTCCTCAGGCGAAACCTGGTTGTGACCTTGTATAATATGGGGCTAGCCGGTTTCACCTACCAGTTTGGGTCACAAACCCTTTTTCGTTTGCTTTGATGTTTTACTCATTGTTTATTACGTTTACACCCCAAATCTCTCCTAATCCTGGAGATCAAACCTATGAAAGCAATTTATGAATGATCATAACACCTCTATGAAGGGTAATTATCATCTCCTTCATAAATATACATTTATATGTATAAATACATATGTGGTCAATGCATAGTACTGGCACATGACTTATCACTTTCCAGGACCTTACAAAGCACCAGGAACATTCATAACAAGCGGAGGAGAAGCGATTCTGGCAACTTAATAGGAAAGGATTCTTTACAGTTAGAGCAGTCAGACTGTGGAATGCCAACCACAAGATATAGTAATGGCAGATAGTATAACAGCATTTATAGAAGGGCTGGATACTTTTTTAACAAAACATGACATTGTGGGTTATAAATAATCTAGTAATAGAAAATGTATAACTTTGGAGATAGACCAAGGACATTAAAGTTAAAACTTTTTCAACCTATGTAACTATGCAAGTATGCAGAATGCACATTAGGAAAATGCTTGAAATGCAATTCCCTATAATATTATTTTACAAGTAATTTCCTCTTAATTTTCCGCTTTGTAAAGTGCTAGTTATAAGCCCAATCTATGGATCTAAAAAGTGCAAAACACTCCTGAAACACTTGTACGTATGTTCTATAATCTTTATTTCTTATGGTGCCTAAGGGAAGCCGTAATGATAAGACTCCTGCTTGGTAACAAGTGCAGTTATTTGCCTCCATAATGAAAGTGAATTACCAATGATGAAAGGGTTAATACTTGGACCCTGCATCAGTAATAGCCCTTGTAGTAACCATGACAACTATTGTGAGGGCATAAACAAGTGTCATAAAGAAGATTCCATAAAAGAATGCCGCGCTGCCATGATCAGCGCCATTACTGATGATGCGCCTGAGGACCTTGAGCTTGACCACCCCACGTAATGTGCCAATGTTGGTGTAATTTGGAGGTTCTAGCAGGGAAAGGGGTTGTCTTCTTAGACACCCCGGGGGGAAGGGAAGGTAACAGAGGGGGGGTCCCCAAAACAGGATCCCCTTCTGTTACTATGTACAAAGAGCTGCTCTTCTTTGGGAGTTCATAGATGGATCCTTGACTTTAATGGGTGATAAATTGGGAGGGGGAGGGGATACTCATCCTATTAGGGGTTATCCATAATGAGCAACCCCTGTAACCAAGTACCCAACATCTTGAGAGACGGAGCTGGATCTGTAAGGGAGAAGTGGTAGATCCACCTGGGAAATCAGATCAACTAAATTCGTTCCAGCAATAAATGTGGTGACAGATATCGCAGCCAGATCTCTCCCACATCCAGTTTATCACATTAATAGTCTATATTTGTTATGTCGTTCTCTGTAAATATGTAGAAATTCTAAAACTCCGTCATATATCGGCACTAACTCTCTAAGCCCAAGGGAAGGGCAGCCCTCCAGCCATGGTTCCCTAGAGGTTTCCTCCACAGGGGGTTTTCCTCTCCTGAGAGCTGGAGGGTGACTCTTCGTGAGTCGAGGGTTGTGCCATTTTCGGTGTCATGTAAATTTAAATAAAGTTGAGAACGTTTGACACCTAATTGCAATGATTTGTGTATTTATTTTGTATGTGTCTGATTCATTTTGTTTGGGAGTCGGGGTCCATCACACATCACTGAGTCATACGTCTGGACATCTGCCGCCAGAAGTTTTGCTCCAGGGGTTGCCCCTGCTCTGGGGAGTTTGATGGAGCAGAGAAGACAAGAATTACAGAACTCATCCTCAGAATAAGGACTTCTATTACAGTACTACAAGCAGCTTCCTCGTCTCATTCACACAGTGAGTATTTTGGGCACTAATTTACATCAGTATTTGTAAGCTGAAAACCAGAGGGGAACAAACACAGTGAAAAATAGTAACTGAAACACTTTCACCTCTTCTGTTTTGGATCCACTCCTGGCGTCTGCTAACAAATACTGATGCAAAATATCGCCATGGAAGTTCCCTAAATTCTTACTGACTGATTTGACTGTTTGAGTAGCAGTCAAGCAACAGAGGTTGCAAGCGTTAAAGGAGTTTTCTGGTATCAAAAACCCCTGTCCCCCTTGCCATTTTTCTCTATCCTGAACCTGTGCTTCCTGCCCTGATCTCGGACTGTCTGACCTAGTCCTTGTCTTCGCTCTCCTGAGTCTGGTACCCTGGTACCTCCGGAATGCTGCTGCAGTCCCGGGAACTGCACTGAAGTGGTACCTGGTGTCTACCGGAGGCCCAGTCTATCCTCACCACCAGAGGTTCTAGTGGAGACCCAGTAGACACCTAGTCACAACCCTCCCGTGGGGCAGTGGGTCCATATCCACCAGGGTTACACCCACATAGCAAATGTGGTACCAATATTCAAGAAGGGGATAACATCTGAGCCTGGAATTTATAGGTCGGTAAGTTTAACTTGTACTGTGGGCAACAACTTTGAGGGTTTTCTAAGAGATACTAACCTGGAGCACCTCAATAAGAATAACCTAAACATATGATTATGAGGGATCTGTCCTGCAAACTAATCTGAAAAGATTCTATGGGGAGGTAAGTTCAGGTTGGACCAGGGAAACTTAGTGGATGTTGTCTATCTGGACTTTTCAAAGGCATTTGATACGGTGCCATACAACAGGTTGGTACATAAAAATGTTCAATATATTATATGGTAAACTTGCTCCACGAAAGAACAAGTCCTTGTGTGGTCGATGGAAAAATCAAGGAAAAGATCAGTGATGCGGTCGTTACCTCTTGACAGCTCCATTTCGTACTTGTTCTCTAGTCCCTCCATGGCCACGGTGATAAAAAATTCCCTGAAAAGCTCATTATTCTAATAAAAAAAATACAAAGTAAGGAGCTTACACAAAGGAGAGCAGACAGCTCATATGTCGGAATAAGCAATTGCAGTTACCGTAATTTTCTCAAAGAAGGTGCCATTAATCACTATGTCGTACGCCGAGCAGCCGCCTCTACCTGTAGGACAAAGTGCACCAGGACTTAGATACTTTGCGGTGCCGACTCAATCCATTGACCTTAGTAGGGCTGCTATGAATAAGTGGTATAAGTTCTTAAAGGGGAATCCAAGTAGTGGACAATCCCTCTAAGTCCCAAATCTAAACCAAAAAAGTTCAAAAGTCAACAACAAGATGTCAAACTTTATTCCGCAGACTGGAAGTGGACCTACCAGAACCTGTGGAGATGGCACCTTTGACCATTGAGGATTAGTAAGTTGTAATACTTGCTATTTTAACCCCTTTAAGGATATCTCTGGACTATCCCTTTAAAAAGAGAAGCGCTGTATTAAAAAAAAAAGTACTATTATCAACTTCAACGTGGGGCTCTCCAAGGCTCATGGGGACTCGATAGCCGGAGGGATCATCAGATTCCAGGATGCTGACTAACTCCTGCTCCGTCAGGTCCGGGGCCGCTGGGATCTGGTTCGACTTGCAGATGTTAATAAAGATTTTGGTATTTTTGGATGTGCGAGTTTTAATGCAGAAACCTAACACAGAAATAAAAACAAAAAGTGAACAAAAACACAATAAAATCGGCAAAAGCCAAGCAGCATTTACATGTAATCAACTGCATAAGAAATTATGTGACCCCCCATGTTGGTTGCATCATGTGACCGTTGCAGTCAATAAGACCCCACTGTGGTATCTGTCACATAATATGCACAAAGTAATCTGGATAATAATCAGAGGACGCCCATCTCACCCGGCTGGGGTCTGATCTCTCTGCTTTCTGGTAAGTTCGGTATTCTGCTCTCCATCTCCTGTTTGGCCTGAAATGAGGCAACAAGTGTGAATCAGTGAGTAACATGAACAGGATGGTTCTGCAAACTGATTTTTCCTGCACCAAAATAGTACAACTGTGAGGGGTCTAAAGCCAACAATACACATTAGATAAATGTTGGAGACTGCCGCGCCCCCGGCGGCTGACGGAGGAGACATTCACCCGGTGATTGCTGGCCTCTCCAATTCATCTTCGTACCTTCATCAGCATCTGTTCATACAGCGCTTCCTCCATGTTTGTGTTCATTTCTGCAGACAGCAGCGACTTGTCAGAGGCCATTTTTTCGGTCAAAGACAGAAGCTCAGAGATCTTGTTTTATAAGAGAAAACCTGAAAAATGAAAATATGTATTAATCTTCTCCACAGACAACGACAAGGGGAGAGTGCGGGAGCCTGACAGCCCATGACACGAGGGAGTGAGGGAGACTGACAGCCGAGGGCACGAGGGGGTGCGGGAGCCTGACAGCCCACGACACGAGGGGGTGCGGGAGCCTGACAGCCCAGGGCACGAGGGGGTGCGGGAGCCTGGCAGCCCACGACAAGAGGGGGTGCGGGAGCCTGGCAGCCCACGACACGAGGGGGTGCGGGAGCCTGACAGCCCACGACACGAGGGTGTGCGGGAGCCTGGCAGCCCACGACACGAGGGGGTGCGGGAGCCTGGCAGCCCACGACACGAGGGGGTGCGGGAGCCTGGCAGCCCACGACACGAGGGGGTGCGGGAGCCTGACAGCCCACGACACGAGGGGGTGCGGGAGCCTGACAGCCCTCGACACAAGGGGGTGCGGGAGCCTGACAGCCCACGACACGAGGGGGTGCGGGAGCCTGACAGCCCACGACACGAGGGGGTGCGGGAGCCTGGCAGCCCACGACACGAGGGGGTGCGGGAGCCTGGCAGCCCACGACACGAGGGGGTGCGGGAGCCTGGCAGCCCACGACACGAGGGGGTGCGGGAGCCTGGCAGCCCACGACACGAGGGGGTGCGGGAGCCTGGCAGCCCACGACACGAGGGGGTGCGGGAGCCTGACAGCCCACGACACGAGGGGGTGCGGGAGCCTGGCAGCCCACGACACGAGGGGGTGCGGGAGCCTGGCAGCCCACGACACGAGGGGGTGCGGGAGCCTGACAGCCCACGACACGAGGGGGTGCGGGAGCCTCGCAGCCCACGACACGAGGGGGTGCGGGAGCCTGACAGCCCACAGCACGAGGGGATGCGGGAGCCTGGCAGCCCACGACACGAGGGGGTGCGGGAGCCTGACAGCCCACGACACGAGGGGGTGCTGGAGCCTGACAGCCCACGACACGAGGGGGTGCGAGACCCTGACAATATTGGGAGTGGGATTCTGCACACCTACAGCTAGCTACTTATTGTCCTGAATGTAGTAATCACCTTGGCACATTCCCATCTTCTTACCTGTAGTACAGACGCCAAACACCACTACTCTGACTGCAATCACCCAGCTACAGCGTCACCACGCCTCAGCAGCAGGGGAGCGTCTAGATTGGAGTTGATTTCTTGAGGGGGAGGAGTGATTTCATGGAACCATGATGTCACCGGAAGGGGCGGGGCCTTCTCAGTCCAGTGGACACTATTCCACCTGCAGCTGCAGCAGTGCGCACATTGTGCCGGGACAGGAGGACTGGTGATGAGGAGCTCGTGTTCTGCGTTGTGCTGTGAGGACTGAGGCGGGGAGAACACAATATTAATTATAATAATTTTTTTTAGGCTGTGTGCCCACTATGCGTTTTTTAAGCGTTTCCGCGGTGGCAATTCCGCTGCAGAAACGCTTAAAAACGCTTGATAGAAGGTCGGCCATGTTCCCCAATGATAATCCGCATGTGCTGTGCACATGCTGTGTAAATTTCCGCTGCGAATTATCATTGCGGAAAAATCCGCTGCACTACCAATTATTTTGCGGAAGCACGGCGCTTTCGCCGCCATTGACTTGCATTAGAACACAAGGAATCCGCATCACTGCATCTGTACATGCAGAATCCATGCGCTTCAATGTGCGGATGGTACCCGGGTTTGGAGAAGAGGAGACTGTCCTCCGGACCCGGGTACCATAGAACCTGTAAAAAAGGAATAAAATAAAAAATAAATATTATACTTACCTTCTGATGGCCCCCGGTGTCTTTATCCGATGCGTCCTGGCTTGCCAGCAGCTCGCTGATGGTCTGAAAAGGACCTGCCGTGACGTCATTTAGTCATGTGACGGGTCACGCGACCGCTGACGTCGGCAGGCCATCAGAAGGTAATTATATATTTATTTTTTACCATTCTTTTATGGTCACACTATATAAATCCATGCCGGTTGCATGTATTTATATAGTGTGACCAAGTTGTCAAGCACTTTCCAAGTGATGCTAAAATCGCTTGGAAAGCGCTTGTCAACCCGCATGCGGAAATGCAAGTGAAGAACGCTTCACATCAGCAAGTCCCAGGCAGGAAAAAAGCATGTACAATCCGCATGCGTTTTTTCTGCCAGGGAGATGCGGAAACGCTCAAAAAAAATCCGGAGCATTTCTGCATCGTGGGCACATAGCCTTACATTAATTGTATGACTCAATATTGAGCACACGTAACCATCTATACACAGCTGGAGGCCGCACGTAGCCATCTATACACAGCAGGAGGCCGCACGTAGCCATCTATACACAGCGGGAGGCCGCACGTAGCCATCTATACACAGCGGGAGGCCGCACGTAGCCATCTATACACAGCGGGAGGCCGCACTAAGCCATCTATACACAGCGAGAGGCCGCACATAGCTATCTATACACAGCGGGAGGCCGCACGTAGCCATCTATACACAGCGGGTGGCCGCCCGTAGCCATCTATACACAGCGGGAGGCCGCACGGCGCCATCTATACACAGCGGGAGGCCACACGGCGCCACCTATACACAGCGGGAGGCCCACAGCGCCCCCCCCAGAGAGAGCAGGAGGCCGCACGGCGCAATCTATACATAGCGGGAGGCCGCACAGCGCCCCCCTCACAGAGACAGCAGGAGGCCGCACGGCGCCATCTATACTCAGCAGGAGGCCGCACGGCGCCCCCCACCCCAAAGACAGCAGGAGGCCGCACGGCGCCATCTATACTCAGCAGGAGGCCGCACGGCGTCACCTATACACAGCGGGAGGCCGCACGGCGCCACCTATACACAGCGGGAGGCCGCATGGCGCCACCTATACACAGCGGGAGGCCGCACGGCGCCACCTATACACAGCGGGAGGCAGCACGGCGCCACCTATACACAGCGGGAGGCCGCACGGTGCCACCTATACACAGCGGGAGGCGCCACCTATACACAGCGGGAGGCCGCACGGCGCCACCTATGCACAGCGGGCGGCGCCACCTATACAAAGCGGGAGGCCGCACGGCGCCACCTATACACAGCGGGAGGCCCCACGGCGCCACCTATAAACAGCGGAAGGCCGCACGATGCCATCTATACACAGGGGGCCGCACAATGCCATCTATACACAGCGGGAGGCCGCACGGCGCAATCTATACACAGCGGGAGGCTGCACGGCGCCATATATACACAGCGGGAGGCTGCACGGCGCCCCCCCCCAAGAGACAGCAGTAGGCCGCACGGCGCCATCTATACACAGCGGGAGGCCGTACGGCGCCCCCCCCCAGAGACAGCAGGAGGCCGCACAGCGCCATCTATACACAGCGGGAGGCCGCACGGCGCCCCCCCCAGAGACAGTAGGAGGCCGCACGGCGCCATCTATACTCAGCAGGAGGCCGCACGCAGTCACGCACACACAAACATATACAGACATATACATACACGCATAAACACATTTGAAACATAAAAATACATATAAACAGACATCACACAATGACATCTGCCTGCACACACACACACATACATACATATACATACACACACACACACTCACCATCCCCCGACTCGGCTCCAGCTCTTTTCCGGTGCAGCACTGCAGGCCGGGTGCGCACTGCGTGACGTCACAGCTAGGAGACACGGCCGCGCACAGGGCCGTGTCTCCTAGCAGTGACGCGGCCGGGCCAGCACAGGGAAGTTAACTGCTGCAGTGCTGGCCCGGCCAAAGAAGAAGCAGCGGCTGTGTGCCGCTGCTGGGGGAGCGATCCTGGGCCCCCCCCCACTGTCTGCCGGTATGTGCCGTGGCGCCGCACATATAATGAGGACAATCTGGCCATAGACACCCCGGAGCCCCCTGGAGGTTCGGGGCCCCGGGCGGTAGCCCAGATCGTCCTCATTATAATCCGCCTATGCTTATATAAATGTAACACTCACTACCCCCTATTCCTGTGTATTGCTGTAATATGTAACCTATACTCGTTATCCATCATTATAAATTAAGAAGATTTTCCACTTTATCCGATATATCCACACTCAATCAGTAGATTAGATGTCTGCTGAAGAGGCAATACACATGAACGTCTCCACATCATCCTCCCCGACTGTATCTATATGTGCCCCGTGACCCCCGATCAAGTGTCTCCATCACGTGCTCGCAGCATCACAGGTCACATAGTTTCCTCGTAGCGTTGGTGCGCGTTGTGTATCGCGCCACGCCTCCTCAGCACCCATTGGTTGGTGGAGACATACCTCCATCCTGATTGGCTATAGTTGGCCGTTTAACTCTTAGCTCTTTCCGAATGATGCCACCCCCTGACGAAGACAAGAAGCCGAAACATACGTCGGGTGGACGCCATTCAGGAGTGGGATCTGCATCTGCTATAGCGTGAGTACAATGCACATGTGGTCACCTTTTTTAAAAATGCTTAAAGTGGATACAAATACATATCTGTCAACAGCACATATGCCCAAGTCAGTGCACTACTCTCTACAGGATTCACACCGACATCCAAATAATAAGGGACCAGCCCTTGTATATATACATACACAGGTGCATCTCACTAAAATAGAATATCATCAAAAAGTTAATTTATTTCAGTTCTTCAATACAAAAAAGTGAAACTCGTATAGCCATAATCATCAGCATTAACAGAAATAAACAATAACTGTTTGATTATATTCTAATTTAGTGAGAAACACCTGTATTTGTTCACATATGAGATATATAATTTATGTAGATTTATTCTTTGGAGGCACTTGCACTTTATGTAAAGTTTATGATAATTAAACAATCATATGTACAGATATATCTAGCTAATGATATGTATATATATTTTTATATACTGGATTAATTTGTGGCTTGATTCTCTGTATTATCCCTTTGCTGTTCTAATCATGATCCATTCCCACTGGTGTTAATTGTAATTCCTGTCTCGACGTCCCCTTTGCGTATAGTTTTTAATTCCCCCCTTTTTTTGCATTTCCTCCTCTTCCACCTGGTTATCAATATAATAATTATGTGCATCACCCACATGCCTGGACTCTTCTGGTCGATGTCTCCTTTCTGCTATATACTAGAGTGGTATACTATGTGCACAGATACATGGAGTGCCATATACTTCTCAGGAGGTGCGCAGCGTCCACCTCCTCACCGCACAGGCCCACAAGCTCCTCTCCGGCAGGAAGAAGATGCATTCAGGCGGCTCCTACCACTGCAGCAGACGGCAGTGCACAAGTATACAGGGTGCAGTGTGGATGTGTCTGCACCACTGGGATGTGGACGACCTGCATGTATACATATGCCCCTCTGCAGGGGCGGACTGGCCCACCGGAGGATCGGGAAGACCCCCGGGTCCCGATGGCCCCGTCCCCTACACCCCTGGGCCCTGTACAGAGAACAGAGGGCCCCCCCCGGTTCGCAGCACTGCCGATATGATTAGTGATGGGCCCTCTGCCTCCTCTGCGCAGCACGACACTGCCGGCGCGTGCGCAGGAGGTCAGTCTCAGGGTGATGACGTCATTGCCCTGGGACTGCTTCCTGTGCGCGCTGTGGAGTACGGACCCTGCGTCGCTCCAGGCAGCGGCTGCAGCTCATCTCGACGAGTCAGTATGAAACGGGGAGGGGAGGGGGGGAAGGGATAGGGGGGAGGGGTGACTGGGAGGACCCCTGGCCGGGGCTGGCAGTAAATACTACTGGACAATGGGCATGGTTCTCATCATGCCCATTGCCCAGCATGTCCTGCTGCCAGCCTCTGGTTACTGGTACTATGCCCAGCAGCATGTACTATCACCAGGGGCTGGCAGGACATAGTGGGTGGGCATGATAGTACCAAGGAGGCTGGCAGGACATACTAGGCATGAATCATGCCCAGCATGTCCTGCCAGCCACTGGTGGTACCATCATGCATGCCCATTGCCCAGCCACTGGTGGTGTGGTGCTATCATGCTAGTACTAACACCAGTGGCTGGCTGGCAGGACATGCCATGTGAGCTTGAATGCTAATACCACAGAGGCTGGCAGTACATACTGGGCAATGGGCATGATAGTACCACCAGTAGACTGACTAGGCGGTCTCCAGGGCTCCGTCTCCCCTTCTCGCTGCTGTTAGGCTGGGTTAACATTGCGTTTATGCTGTGCGTTACAACGCATCCGTTGTAAATCAGCGCAGACGCAATGTACTGTAGACTTGCATAGCAAAAATAGGCATGCGTTTGAAAGTATGCATTATTTGCAACGCACAGGAAAACATGGTCGGCGGCTGGAGGCCAGCTGAGCACTTCTCTGACAACTGGGTTCTAGTGTCATTCTGTGCCTGCTCATCTCTGTCAGCAGGCATATTTGTCTAATGGCAAAGATGTAGCAGAGCTGGAGACAGAAGATCCGTGGATTACGTCAGAGCGAGGATTTTGTTTTTAATTAAAGATGGAGTCCCTACATGTGTTTTGTGTTTTATTTTTATTAAAAAATTGTGTTGTGTTTTTTTCTGTTTACTGGAAATTCATGGTGGCCATGTGTAGTTTGGCGTGACTCCATGAATTTCAGGCTTAGTGCCAGCTGATAATACAAAGCTGGTATTAACCCCATTATTACCCAGCGTGCCACCCTCCACCAGGGCCGTTGGAAGAGCCGGATAAAGTGCCTGGAAATGGCGCTACGATGAATGCGCCAATTCCAGGGGTGGCTGCGGGCTGCCGTTTTCAGCGTGGGGGGCCCAGAATGCTTGGGCCCTACCATGCTGAGAATCCCAGCCCCCAGCCCCCCCGATCAAAATATGGCGGGAGCCCACGCATTTTTTTTTTTAATTATTTTTTTAAATAAAAAAAAACATTGGGCTTTCCTGACTTTTGATCGCCAGTCAAGGTAAAACCAGGCAGATAAAGCAGACAGCTACGGGCTACCACCTCTATCTGCGCTGAGAATCAAAATTTCTGCAGAGCGCTATGTCATTTTTGTTTTATTATTTATTTATTTTCACACTTCTATATGTGTGACAGTCCCAACAGCCAATTACAGAGGCTGACACAGAGAATGGGCGTCTGTGACTGGCTGCTTGAGTAACCTGAAAGCAGCCCATACATAGTACCATACTAGAATGTATGGGCTGATTGTACATTACTCAAACAGCCAATCACAGAAGCCCATCCTCTTTGACAGCATCTGCGATTGACTGTTGGGTCTGTCACATATAGAAGTGTGAAAAGAAAATTTTAAAAACGAATTTTTGATTCTCACCGCAGATAAAGCAGACAGCTACGTACTGCCACCCCCATCTGCCTGGCTTTACCTTGGCTGGCGATCAAAAGACAGAGAAGCCGAATATTTGTTTTAAACTTAACTTTTTTTTTTCCCGCCATATGTTGATCGCCAGCCAGATAAAACCAGGCTGCTGGGGGCTGGGATTCGCAGCATGGTAAGGCCCAAGCGTTCTTGGCCCTCCACGCTGAAAATCGCAGCCCGCAGCCACCCCTGAAAATGGCGCATTCATCATGGCACCATTTCTAGGTGCTTTACCCGGCTCTTCCAGCGGCCCTGGTGGTGAGTGGCACACTGGGTAATAATAGGGTTAGTACCAGGCCATCTTTGCCTTATCAGCTGGTACTAAGCCCGAAATTCATGGTTTCACGCCAAATTAGACATAGCCACCATCAATTTCTAGTAAACAGAAAAAAAAAAAGACAGAATTTTTTTTTTTATTATTAAAAATAAAACACATTTAGGGACTCCATCTTTAATAAAGAAAAATCCTCACTCCCAACGTAACCCATAGGTCTTCTGTCTTCATCTCTCTTAGATCTTTGCCATCAGACAAATATGTCTGCTGACAGATGAGCAGGCACAGAATGACACTGGAGCACTGTTACTGTGTAGTGCAGTGCTATGTTTCTTTTTTTGTCATTTCATGCAGTGTAGAAATCTTGGGAAAAGTGTGGATTGTGCTCTGGAAGTGATCAGTTATAGCTAACTATGTTATTTTCTGCAGAGATAAGTCCTGTATAAAAGATGTGATATATCGGTCTGCAGTTAAAGAACTTCACCTAGAGACATCACTGGTGAGTATGTGTATTACCTATACACACACACACACTGACACTATATACAGAGCTCCTGTGCATAATGTCACTGGTGATCACTGTATTACCTGTACACTGACACTATATACAGAGCTCCTGTGCATAATGTCACTGGTGAACACTGTATTACCTGTACACTGACACCAAACACAGAGCTCCTGTGTATAATGTCACTGGTGATCCCTGTATTTCCTGTACACTTACACTATATACAGAGCTCCTGTGTATAATGTCACTGATAATCTCTACATTATCTGTACACTGACTCTATATACAGAGCTTTTTTACATTTTCATCATCAGTCACTATCTGGTGCCATTATGTGCCATGGTCATGGCGTGGCGGTATTTGTCCCTTGTATGTGGTATTATTCAGACAGTCACTATTTTGTGGTAATATGTGGTCTTCTCATGGTGTGGCAGTATATATACCTTGTACTTGGTAGTATTTGATCACTATGTGGTGGTATGTGTTCTGGTCATGGTGTGGCGGTATTTCTCTCTTCTATATGGTATTATTAGTCTAGGTATAGTGGATTGTTGTCAGTCATTTGTTTTTTCGGATATTAAGATGGGAACATTCTTTATTTGCAATACATATTAAATACTTGAATGTTTAACCTCTCCCTGTGTTGTGACTACTACACAGCAGCAGAGATTTATTGGTTAATAAAGTTGATTCATTTTGAAAGAGTTTGTGGACTTATGTTATTCCTATATACGGTAACTGCATGGTGCTGGTGGGTCCCAAGATTGATTTTTTCCTGGTGGGCCCCAGGTACTCCAGTCCGGCGCTGGTCCCAGTTACCTCCTCATCTGTCCTGCTGCCGGCTGGGAGTCCTGTACAGTGCAGCATGTAGTGTGATGTGAATGCCACACTATGGAGATGCTGCTCCTACTACTGCCAAGTGAGGCTCTCACCTCCCCAGTATGGTGCCCTCAGGAGCTCCCACAGGGCATCACAGGCCTTAGTATGAAGCAATTCCACAAGTCTTCTAGTATTGCTTCATACTAAGGCCTGTGATGCCCTGTGAGAGCTCCCTGAGGAGGTGAGAGCCTCACCTCATAGGTCCCCATGATCTCTATGTACGATCCCTGACTGGGCCCCATGATCTCTATGTACGATCCCTGACTGGGCCCCATGATCTCTATGTACGCCGCTGACTCGGCCCCATGATCTCTATGTACGCCGCTGACTGGGCCCCATGATCTCTTTGTACGCCGCTGACTGGGCCCCATGATCTCTATGTACTCCGCTGACTGGGCCCCATGATCTCTATGTACGCCGCTGAGGGGGCCCCATGATCTCTATGTACACTCCTAACCTGATTGGCCCCATGATCTCTATGTACGCCGCTGACTGGGCCCCATGATCTCTATGCACGCCGCTGACTGGGCCCCATGATCTCTATGTACACCCATAACCTGATTGGCCCCATGATTTCTGTATACGCCCCTGACTGGGCCACATGATTTCTATGTACGATCCCTGACTGGGCCCCATAATCTCTGATCTCTCATGATGTTTTTTTTTTATTAAAGATGGAGTCCCTAAATGTATTTTGTGTTTTATTTTTACTGTGTAGTGCGGCACTATGTTGCATTTTGTCATTTCATGCAGTGTAGAAATCTTGGGAAAAGTGTGGCTTGTGCTCTGGAAGTGATCAGTTATAGCTAACTATGTTATTTTCTGCAGAGATAAGTCCTGCATAGAAGATGTGATATATCGGTCTGCAGATAAAGAACTTCACCTAGAGACATCACTGGTGAGTATGTGTATTACCTATACACACACACACTGACACTATATACAGAGCTCCTGTGTATAATGTCACTGGTGATCACTATATTACCTGTACACTGACACTATATACAGAGCTCCTGTGTATAATGTCACTGGTGATCACTATATTACCTGTACACTGACACTATATACAGAGCTCCTGTGCATAATGTCACTGGTGATCACTATATTACCTGTACACAGACACTATATACAGAGCTCCTATGCATAATGTCACTGGTGATCACTATATTACCTGTACACTGACACTATATACAGAGCTCCTGTGTATAATGTCACTGGTGAACACTGTATTACCTGTACACTGACACCAAACACAGAGCTCCTGTGTATAATGTCACTGGTGATCCCTGTATTTCCTGTACACTGACACTATATACAGAGCTCCTATGTATAATGTCACTGGTGAACACTATATTACCTGTACACTGACACTATATACAGAGCTCCTGTGTATAATGTCACTGATGATCACTGTATTACCTCTACACTGACACTATATACAGAGCTCCTGTGTATAATGTCACTGGTGATCACTGTATTACCTCTACACTGACACTATATACAGAGCTCCTGTGTATAATGTCACTGATGATCACTGTATTACCTCTACACTGACACTATATACAGAGCTCCTATGTATAATGTCACTGGTGATCACTGTATTACCTCTACACTGACTCTATATACAGAGCTCCTGTGTAATGTCACTGGTGATCACTGTATTACCTGTACACTGACACTATATACAGAGCTCCTGTGTATAATGTCACTGGTGATCACTGTATTACCTGTACACTATATACAGAGCTCCTGTGTATAATATCAATGGTGATCATTGCATTACCTGTACACTGACACTATATACAGAGCTTCTGTGTATAATGTCACTGGTGATGACTGTATAACCTGTACACTGACCCAATATACTGAGCTTTTTTACATTTTTATTATTTTAGCATTATTTGTCACTATGTGGTGGCATTATGTGCTTTGGTCATGACATGACGATATTTGTCCCTTCTATGTGGTATTATTCAGTCACTATGTGGTGGTAATATGTGGTCTCATGGTGTGTCAGTATTTATACCTTGTATCTGGTAGCATTTGATCACTATGTGGTGGTATTATGTGCTTTGGTCATGGTGTGGCGGTATTTGTCCCTTGTATGTGGCATTATTTGGGCACTATGTGATGGTAATATGTGATCTGGTCACGGTGTGGTGGTATTTCTGCCTTCTATCTGGTAATATTGGTCTTGGTAGAGTGGATTGTGGTTGGTCATTTGTTTTATCTGATATCAATAAGGGGAAACCTCTTTATTTCCAATAGATATTAAATACTTGGATGTTTAACCCCTCCCTGCCCTGTGACTATTACACAGCAGCAGAAGTTCACCAGAGAAAGCAAGTTGGCATTTAGTGAGATTTTCACCTCTGTATTTATAAGACAAAACCAGGAGTGGGTGAGAAATGCATAAAACATGACCTCGGATTGCTCCACTCCTGGTTTTGTCTTATAAATACAGAGGTAAAAATCTCACCAAATACTCAAGTGCCACAATCTTCTGACAGTGCGGATTCCACCAATAAATAAGTGATCCCCTTCCCAACCTGTGCATCGCTGATAACTTGTTTTCACCAATAAAAACCCTTTAATGCAAACTACAGTAATTGTACATCGCAGTTCTGGTGAGCGCACAGTGATGAGCAGGAGCCGCCAGTATAATGGGTATAACGGCTAACAGGTATTTGCAAATAGCTGAAGGGTGGGTGGGCCCGGGTGGGCCCCTGGAGTCAATGTCACTGGTGGGCCCCAGACACCCCAGTCCGGCTCTGCCCCAGCCCGCCCCTGATTTGTCACGCACGGACCCGAAGCGACTGTGCACTGCGATACACACATCCTGTTGAAATTTCTGCTGGCGTTTACAAGCCCCAACCCCCCTGGGCCCGGTCGCAGTGACTGCCACTGCGACCGCGGACATTACGCCCCTGGCTACGTGAATCATATGTCCCATTTTGGTGCTCCTCACCATTTGCATGGCACAGTCATGCATGCTTCTCTATCACCATAGCATGCTGCAAACAATCAGGATGGCTTCTGCTACATCTCTATATAAAAAGATAGTACATCTGTATTTCTATGATACGTAGAGTGGATGGAAATCATACATCTTGCTAATATTTATTATATTACATTCATCTGATGCTCTGTAGTAACAATGTAAATTAAATTGGCGACTTAGTGCAGTTCTATTACTATTAGTAAATGTGGCACCTTGTGTTCCACAGAATAGCTGAATATTACCTGAATATTTAATCTCAGCTAATGTTCATTTATCTCTTAAATATCATTGGTCAGATGCTGATCACATGACCAGTGGTGGTGCATGCATGATGATTCCATATGAAGTGCACTGAGTGACAGTTGGAAGTGACAGTTGGAATTGACCAACAACAGTGGAAGAGATGTCGGCTAACTCTAAGCAAAGCAATAATATGAATATAAAAGAGGAGGAGATTGTGGTGAGCAGAGAAAGAGTGAAGACACGAAGACCTTCCCATGACACATCTGATGATGAGAGGAAGTCTTCAGTCAACAGGACAAAACCACCAGTCCAGAAGAAAGAAGAAGTAGAGGAGAACGTGGTGAGGAGAGAAGCAGCGAAGAGACTAAGACCTTCCCATGACACATCTGATGATGAGAGGAAGTCTTCAGTCAACAGGACAAAACCACCAGTCCAGAAGAAAGAAGAAGTAGAGGAGAACGTGGTGAGGAGAGAAGGAGCGAAGAGACTAAGACCTTCCCATGACACATCTGATGATGAGAGGAAGTCTTCAGTCAACAGGACAAAACAACCAGTCCAGAAGAAAGAAGAAGTGGAAGAAAAGGAGAAGGTAGAAAGTCAGAAGATGGGAGCCAAGAAGAGAGGAGCCATCTTCATCTCATCAGGGGACAAAAAGGAGAAGAAAAGAAGAAGGATTACATCAGGACAGAAACCCATGGATCTAAAGCAGAAGGCTGAAGAAGCTGAAGGAAGCAGCGGTGTTCGGCCAACTGGCTCCAAAAGCACAGTCTCTGATACCATCAAGAGGAGATTATTATTCCATCAAGTGCTTGGCCGGGGATGCTATGGAACGGTCCTGCTGGCGGAAGATTCATCTACCCGCAAACATTTTGCTGTTAAGATCATCGGCAAAAGAGCCCTGCTTGCTGACGGTGATGAGCGTGTGATGCTGGAGCGACGGGTTTTACAGCTGGCATCTGGGAGCCCCTTCCTTGTCCACGCAGACTTTGCATTCCAGATCAAGGTACAGTATTGATTGCTCGATATTAGGAAATGTCACACGTACCACACACTGCTCTACCTCATGGACCCCACTGATATCATCTTACATTTCAATATAGCATGTCCCAAGGTAACCGCAGACAATAAGATGAATGTGATGACTATACACATGGGATATTGTGGCCCCTACTGTAATCAATAACATTTATGGCGGGGCTTGGTACATTGGGAATCATTTATTAAAACAGCCTTTTTACTTATCCCAGCCAATCACAGAACAGCTTTTACTTTTCCAGGTCAGTTAAAACAACCTTAGCTGAGCTCTAATTGGTTAGTATGGGCAACTAGTTTTCTAGTGAGCAGATTTATTAATGAGGCCCAATGTACCCCGCTCTATAAATGATTGAAAATATTAGATGTCATCATAGAGGTCAATGAACTGTAGAAAATCACTTGCCCGGACCTCATGTGTCTAATTGGGTGACTGGTAATATTTGTATCATTTACAGCATTAGCTGGGCATTATCTTGTTCGTAGGCATCATCGCCATGTAGTAGTCTCTAGCTCATTTCTTTGACACTGTAGAATTTTACATATTATTATCTTGTATAGACATGGGATTTCAGAATAGATTAAATGTATTTGTTATTTTTTGTTATTTCCTGGATGACATTGTATTTTGTGTATACCATGTGGGGGGACGGGACCCTGTGTACACTATATGTCAGGGCTATTGACTTTTGTGCACTTTATATACAATTTGAGAATGTGTTAATATTTTTGTATACAAGTATTATCTGTATCTTAAAGGGTTTTTTTAATTAATGTTGGGACATTTTTATGCACGTGCATCTACTTGTTTTTCATTGCCATGTTTTCTATGTATAAATATACTGGAATAAAGTACAAAATCCACTGTCTTGGAGTGAAATTTCTTCTAACCTCACCAGCTAATGAAAAAGATGGTATCATATTGACCAGGGGCGAGGTGGGCCAGAGGGGCACATGCCCTCCAAGCCGGTGGCCAAGCAGCTGCTTCTTTACAGACTGCAGGGCGGCCCTGTATCTTTCATTGTGTACATGTGCCAGCTGGGCATCTGCAGCCCAGAACAGCCGGCACAGGCCACGTTCTTATGCCTGCTGGAGAGAAGCTTCAGCCGCTGAGCAGTACGAGAGGGCAGACATCTTTGATTCTTGTAAGGCCACGACCCCACTATCAGTATTCGGTCAGTATTCGGTCAGTATTTTTTCTCAGGAGTTGGAGACAAAACCAGGAGTTGGTGATAAATGCAGAATTGGTGACTTGTTTCTATTATACCTTTTCTCTGATTGTTACTGACCTGGTTTTGGCTCCCACTCCTGAGAAAATATACTGACCAAATACTGATAGTGGGGCCGTGGCCTTAGCCTGAGCTCCGGATAGTGGTCAGGACAGGAGATTTATACTTTTTGTAGAGTGTGGAAGTGGCAGGATGCTGCTCACCTCCTGACAAGTCCAGGGCCAGATCCTGAATGTTATCTATGGTCGCTCTGCTGAGGATCAGAAAGATTTATTGTAGCAGATGGACCCTTCAAGCAGGTTGGGGTCGTGCTGTCAGTGTGAGATCATCGGCTCTTGATCTGTATGAATGTTCAAATCACATCGGACCTGAGATCGAGACACTTCAGACCTTACTATACAGACCCCTGCCCCAGACTGATCCTGCACCAGCTACAGGGCCAGAGCCGGCATAACCACCCATTGCACCAGGGCAAGTGCCAGGGCCCTGGGCAAGAGGGGGGCCCCACTCACAGTTGGGGACACTGGAACGCTATTGGGCCTGTGAGTTGGGGGGGCCCGGTGTAACCCCCCCCCGTGCTTTACGGTGTTTGAAATACTCACCTCTCGTCATACCCTGCTGGCCGCAGGTCCAGTCTCCTCTGCGTCTTCTGACTCTGTGACGTCTCAGTGTTGAAGAGACAGGACTGGTAGCCAGCAGGGTATGAGGAGAGGTGAGTATTTTATTATTTATTTTTTATGTATGGAGCCCATTCTCTATGGAGCATTATATGGGGCCCATTCTCTATGGAGCATTATATGGGGCCCATTCTCTATGGAGCATTATATGGGGCCCATTCTCTATGGTGCATTATATGGGGCCCATTCTCTATGGAGCATTATATGGGGCCCATTCTCTATGGAGCATTATATGGGGCCCATTCTCTATGGAGCATTATATGGGGCCCATTATTCTGTATGGCATATTACATGACGCCCATTATTCTTCATGGAGTAATATATGGGGTCAATTATGGTGTAATGAGCATTATATGGGGTTCATTATTCTGTATAGAGCATTATATGGGGCCTATTATTCTGTATGGAACATTATATGGGGTCCATTATTCAGTATGGAGCCCATTCTGTATAGAGGACTATGTGGTGCCCATAATACTGTATGGAGTGCTATGTAGTGCCCATAATACTGTATGGAGGACTTTGTGGTGTCCGCAATACTGTATGGAGGACTATGTGGTGCTCATACTACTGTATGGAGGACTATAATGTACAGTCTAAAATGAAAGCTTTTGAATCCCCCCATGACACGCCCCATGCACTGTGAGGATTCGCCGGTTTCTGAGCTATTATAGAATTTACAATAGATATCACTCATGTAATGTAAGAAGTACCGTATTTTTCGGACTATAAGATGCACCGGACCATAAGACGCACCTAGGTTTTAGAGGAGGAAAATAAAAATAAAAAAATTTAAGCCAAAAATGTGTTCCTGATGCACTTTTAAGGGGGAGGGGGTCTTCTGCTGACACTGGTATAGGGGTAATGTCCCCCAATTCTGACAATATCCCCCATCCTGGTATATATGCCCCCCCCTTCCTTTTATACGTGGTCCCCATCCCCATCCTGGTATGCATGGCACCCCTCATCCCTATCCCGGTATGCATGGCACCCCTCATCCCTATCCCAGTATGCATGGCACCCCTCATCCCTGTCCCGGTATGCATGGCACCCCTCATCCCTGTCCCGGTATGCATGGCACCCCTCATCCCTGTCCCGGTATGCATGGCACCTCTCATCCCTGTCCCGGTATGCATGGCACCCCTCATCCCTGTCCCGGTATGCATGACACCCCTCATCCTTATCCTGGTATAGTGGTATGCATGGCACCCCTCATCCCTGTCCTGGTATAGTGGTATGCATGGCACCCCTCATCCCTGTCCTGGTATGTATGGCACCTCTAATCCCCATCATGCTGCACATGGCCCCCTCAGCGTTACCCTGGTATGTATGGCCTCCTCATCCCCCATCCTGGTATGCATGGCTCTCTCATCCCCAATCCTGGTATGCATGACTCTCTCATCCTCAATCCTGGTACATATGGCCTCCTCATCCCCCAATCCTGGTATGCATGGTTCCCTCATCCCCCAATCCTGGTATGCATGGTTCCCTCATCCCCCAATCCTGGTATGCATGGTCCCCTCATCCCCCAATCCAGGTATGCATGGTCCCCTCATCCCCCAATCCAGGTATGCATGGTACCCCTCATCCCTATTCTGGTATGCATAGAACCCCACTTTCCTATCCTTGTATGCATGGTACCCCTCACCCCCCAATCCTGGTATGTATGGCACCACTCACCCCCCAATCCTGGTATGTATGGCACCCCTCACCCCCAATCCTGGTTTTCATGGTTCAGTCACCCCCCAAATCCTTGTATGTATGGCACCCCTCACCCCCCAATCCTGGTATGTATGGCATCCCTCACCCCCCAATCCTGGTTTTCATGGTTCAGTCACCCCCCAAATCCTGGTATGCATTGTACCCCTCATCCCCCAATCCTGGTATGCATGGTCCCCTCACACCCCTTTCCTGGTATGTATGGTACCCCTCACCCCCCATTCCTGGTATGTATGGCACCACTCACCCCCCAATCCTGGTATGTATGGCACCCCTCACCCCCAATCCTGGTTTTCATGGTTCAGTCATCCCCCAAATCCTGGTATGTATGGCACCCCTCACCCCCCAATCCTGGTATGTATGGCACCCCTCACCCCCCAATCCTGGTTTTCATGGTTCAGTCAGCCCCCAAATCCTGGTATGCATTGTACCCCTCACACCCCTTTCCTGGTATGTATGGTACCCTTCACACCCCATTGCTGGTATGTATGGCACCCCTCATCCCTTTCACGGTGCACAGATACAAAAAAATAAACACATACTCACCTTTCTTCCCTGTGCTCCAGCGCTTCTGTATCCTGTTCTGCCGGGGAGCAGTGCGGCGCCAGAGTACGCGTGTGCCCATACCGTGCTGTTCAACGCCATTTTGCTGAAGACACACTGCAAATATGTCTTCAGTAAAATGGCGCCGGATAGTGGTATGCACATGTGCCGATTCCAACGCCTTCACTCCTGCCCTGGTCTCCGGCGAGAAGAGAAGCACCGCTGCAACGCTCCTCCCGGTCAGGTAAGTATGGCGCCGGAGATCGCGGTATGTGTTCAGTGTCTACGCATACCGCAATCTCTGGCGCCATACACACTCCTCTTACCTGTAACGTAATGGGTTCTTCTGTCTAGAGCCAGACTGCGCAGGCATGTAGCGCTTGCCAAGTCTTTAAAGGCTTCAGACAGAGGGAGGCTTGTAGTGTTATATTATATATACAGTACAGACCAAAAGTTTATTTAAAGATTTTTCTGTATTTTCATGACTCTGAATATTGTACATTCACACTGAAGGCATCAAAAGTATGAATTAACACATGTGGAATTATATACTTAACAAAAAAGTGTGAAACAACTGAAAATATGTCTTATATTCTAGGTTCTTCAAAGTAGCCACCTTTTGCTTTGATGACTGCTTTGCACACTCCTGGCACTCTCTTGATGAGCTTCAAGAGGGAGTCACCGGAAATGGTCTTCCAACAATCTTGAAGGAGTTCCCAGAGATGCTTAGCACTTGTTGGCCTTTTTGCCTTCACTCTGCGGTCCAGCTCACCCCAAACCATCTCGATTGGGTTCAGGTCTGGTGACTGTGGAGGCCAGGTCATCTGGCGTAGCACCCCATCACTCTCCTTCTTAGTCAAATAGCCCTTACACAGCCTGGAGGTGTGTTTGGGGTCATTGTCCTGTTGAAAAATAAATGATGGTCCAACTAAACGCAAACCGGATGGAATAGCATGCCGCTGCAAGATGCTGCGGTAGCCATGCTGGTTCAGTATGCCTTCAATTTAGAATAAATCCCCAACAGTGTCACCAGCAAAGCACCCCCACACCATCACACCTCCTCCTCCATGCTTCACGGTGGGAACCAGGCATGTAGAGTCCATCCGTTCACCTTTTCTGCGTCGCACAAAAACACAGTGGTTGGAACCAAAGATCTCAAATTTGGACTTATCAGACCAAAGCACAGATTTTCACTGGTCTAATGTCCATTCCTTGTGTTCCTTATCCCAAACAAGTCTCTTCTGCTTGTTGCCTGTCCTTAACAGTGGTTTCCTAGCAGCTATTTTACCATGAAGGCCTGCTGCACAAAGTCTCCTCTTAACAGTTGTTGTAGAGATGTGTCTGCTGCTAGAACTCTGTGTGGCATTGACCTGGTCTCTAATCTGAGCTGCTGTTAACCTGCGATTTCTGAGGCTGGTGACTCGGATAAACTTATCCTCAGAAGCAGAGGTGACTCTTGGTCTTCCTTTCCTGGGGCGGTCCTCATGTGAGCCAGTTTCTTTGTTTTCTTGATGGGTTTTGCAACTGCACTTGGGGATACATTCAAAGTTTTCCCAATTTTTCGGACTGACAGACCTTCATTTCTTAAAGTAATGATGGCCACTCGTTTTTCTTTACTTAGAATTTGTATGATGGTAAGAAAAAAGCAGCTAACAGTCTATTCAGTAGGACTATCAGCTGTGTATCCAGCTGATTTCTGCACAACACAACTGATGGTCCCAACCCCATTTATAAGGCAAGAAATCCCACTTATTAAACCTGACAGGGCACACCTGTGAAGTGAAAACCATTTCCGGTGACTACCTCTTGAAGCTCATCAAGAGAATGCCAAGAGTGTGCAAAGCAGTCATCAAAGCAAAAGGTGGCTACTTTGAAGAACCTAGAATATAAGACATATTTTCAGTTGTTTCACACTTTTTTGTTAAGTATATAATTCCACATGTGTTAATTCATAGTTTTGATGCCTTCAGTGTGAATGTACAATTTTCATACTCAAGAAAATACAGAAAAATCTTTAAATGAGAAGGTGTGTCCAAACTTTTGGTCTGTACTGTATATATATATGTGACTACTATGTCTCTATAAATGTGATGCTCATGTGTTTGTGATCCTCCATTGCTATACTCTGTACGATTGTCTTTTAATTTTTGCAATATTTAATAGAGATTTATTTTAGCGGCAATAAGCGCCTATTGTTTCATTTTGGTGGTATCTATAGTTTTGGTGTTGTCTGTAGTGATAAAGTCTTGGATTACTCATGCTCCTTATGTTGGTAGTCATATATATGACAGTGTATCTACTGTAAAACATCTGATGTCTGTATCACAGTATTTGATATACCAGTCACATATTATTGGCTGGCAAATTTTAGCCTGGGGGGCAAGCACAATGCAGCGGCCCATGAGTGTCGCGGCCATCTTTAGGCTTGAGTTTCATGTAGCACCTGATGAGTATAGCATGTGTGCGACCAAGGTACATCTGCTAACAACCCATTTCATAAAGATCACAGCTTTTTTCAGCTGTACTGGTAGAAATTAATTACAAATGGTTCACTTATTGTTAATGGCTGCACAGTTTTTGCAAAAGCATGCGGCCATTACCAAGAAACAAGCAATTTGCACTTAATATCTAATCATATAGTGGAAAAACAGTAGTTAAATGATTGGCAGTGAGCTCCTGTGCTTGGTTTGCACAGTCATGCTGAAAGAGTCCTATTAAAAGCCTAACTGTAGCTTCCAAATTAGTTTTACATGTTGGATAAACCCTTTATTTGTCCTGCTTATTCTTTTCTTTTAAATATCTTTTTATTAAGGTTTTTTTTAAAGAAGGTTAACAATTGAACAAAGAAAAGTCACATTGTTAATGAAACAAATCAAAGATAACGATATCACATAGATTATAAGAGCAGAAATTGACCAGACTGCATAAATTTCAGCCAAACATTGACACGTTTCGGAAGAGAGAAAAAATATAAGAGAGGTTCAATTCTTTTGAACATGTCGTAGTACAAAATTGTGGTCACATAACATGTTATCATATTCAAGAAGGTTTATTGTGATATCCTGGAAATAAAAACTTCAGAAGAGAAAAAGAAAAAAAAAAAACCTGGAGAAGGGGGGAAGGTTGAAAGGGAAGTGGGATGAACGGGGAGATGAGATGGAGGGGGGGGGGGACTACAAAGATATAGATGATGGGAGGGGGGGGGACTACAAAGATATAGATGATGGGAGGGGGGGGGGAGTTGGGATTAGAATGGGCTAGCGATCTGAGTATTTTAGGTTAGTATTGTGCGGTCTGTAATATATTTGTGCCAGGGACGCCATATCAACGAGAATTGTTTATGCCTTTTTTCATCCCAACTAGTCAATTCTTCTAGCCTGTATACTTGTTCAACCTTCATTTCCCAGAGTGAGATATTTGGGGTCTTCGCAGATTTCCATAAGGATGTCACAAGTAACTTAGCCGAGGCCAGGAGCTGTCTAAGAAGGGTTAATTTTATTTTAGGGAAGTTATCTAGGAACAGAAACAGAAGGCAGATCTCCAGCGAGGTCAAGAGTTGCAAGTTTAAAATTGTATTAATAGTTTGAATTATTTTTGTCCAGAAGGGCTTAATCAATGTACAGTTCCACCACATGTGGAGCATAGTGCCCACATCAGAAGAGCATCTCCAGCAGTTAGGATCAAGTCCTTTGTAACATTTCTGAAGTTTTGATGGAGTCATATACCACCTGGAGAGAACTTTATAGCCATTCTCTTGTACTCTAACACATCTAGAGGAGACTTTAGGTGCTAGTAGTCATCTTTTAATTTCAGATGGGGTGAAAGGCCTATTCAGATCCTGTTCCCACTTCATTACATATGGCAGTTTCTTAGGGGTTCTGGCTAGGCATAATTGTTTTTGTAGAGCTGATAACGTTCTTTTTTAGGGGTTTTTTGCAGCTATAAGTTTTTCAAAATCAGTCATTTCCCTAATATAATTTGGAGTTTTAAAGACTAGTTTTAAGTTAGACATAAATTTCTGGTACATAAAGGGGTGAAAAGAGATAGTATCTAGCATTTGATTGAGTTCTGCCAAGCAGGGCATGACCCCATTATCTGTAATTTTTTGGAGTGGTGTTATCAAGTTGCGAATTGAGTTGTGTATTGTGGCATTATGGGCTGGAGAAAGGAGAGAACTAGGTCTGTAACTTGTAGGAGAGGGGAGGGAAACGGGGAGCATATTTGTCTTATATGGGGATTGGACCAGATTTTAAAAGTAGTGGCGGTGAAAGGGTTTTTAATTGATGTATACCTAGTACTACTTGAGGGCGTGAGGATGAGCTGTCTAAGGGGGAATTTAAGGATTGTTTCTTCTACTTTAATCCATTGCTTCTGTGGTGGGAGCCTGATCCATCCACGACTCTTTGGAGATGAGTGGCTTGTTGAAGTATCTTTAGATCTGGCAGATCTATACCTCCTTCAGAGTGTGGGAGGGATAATATTTGTAAGGGAAGTCTGGGTTTTTGGTTGTGCCACAGAAAACGGCTGAGGAGTTTTCGTATGTCAATGAAAAAAGAATTAGGTAGGTGGATTGGAAGGGCTTGCACTAGATAAGTTATTTTTGGCCATATCATACATTTAAGGAGATTTTTCCTACCCAACCAGGAGATGTATGAGATATTCCAGTTGGGGGTAAGTTTCTGGATTTTCTGCAATAGCGGTGGGAAGTTTAACTTATAAAGTTCTTGTAGGTTTGGAGAAATCTCAACTCCCAAGAAACGTATTGATGGGGGGGACCAGGTAAAGGGGGACCCGATTGCCATTTGTGTTTTTTGTGGTTCTGGGATATTTATATTTAAGACTTGAGATTTGCTAAGATTCACCTTAAAATTTGATAGTGCACCGTATTCCTTGAGTAATGTCAGGATAACTGGGACAGATATTCTCGGGTTAGAGGTCATGATCAGTAGATCGTCTGCGTATGCTGCGATTTTATGTTCAGTACCAGCTGATTTGATGCCAACGATCCTCCCCTCCTCTCTGAGCTTTTGTAGTAAAGGTTCTAGTGTAAGAATAAAAAGGAGAGGGGAAAGCGGGCATCCCTGCCTGGTGCCGTTAGAAATATTAAAAGATGAAGACATAACATGAGAGAGGATTAGATACACTGCTCAGCAGACAGTATCACACCGGATAGGATTAGATACACAGCTCAGCAGACAGTATCACACCGAATAGGATTAGATATACAGCTCAGCAGACAGTATCACACAGGAGAAGATTAGATATACAGCTCAGCAGACAGTATCACACAGGAGAGGATTAGATACACGGCTCAGCACACAGTATCACACAGGAGAGGATTAGAAACACTGCTCAGCAGACAGTATCACACAGGAGAGGATTAGATACAATGCTCAGTAGACAGTATCACACAGGAGAGGATTAGATACACGGCTCAGCAGACAGTATCACACAGGAGAGGATTAGATACACGGCTCAGCAGACAGTATCACACAGGAGTGGATTAGATACACGGCTCAGCAGATGGTATCACACAGGAGAGGATTAGAGATACAGCTCAGCAGACAGTATCACACAGGAGAGGATTAGATACACGGCTCAGCAGACAGTATGACACAGGAGAGGATTAGATACACGGCTCAGCAGACAGTATCACACAGGAGAGGATTAGATACATAGCTCAGCAGACAGTATCACACAGGAGAGGATTAGATACACGGCTCAGCAGACAGTATGACACAGGAGAGGATTAGATACACGGCTCAGCAGACAGTATCACACAGAATAGGATTAGATACACAGCTCAGCAGACGGTATCACACAGGACAGGATTAGATACACAGCTCAGCAGACATTATCACACAGGAGAGGATTAGATACACAGCTCAGCAGACATTATCACACAGGAGGGGATTAGATACATACACAGCTCAGCAGACAGTATCACACAGGACAGGATTAGATACATAGCTCAGCAGACGGTATCACACAGGAGAGGATTAGATACACGGCTCAGCAGACAGTATCACACAGGAGGGGATTAGATACACAGCTCAGCAGACAGTACCACACAGTATAAGATTAGATACACTGCTCAGCAGACAGTATCACACAGGAGAGGATTAGATACACAGCTCAGCAGACAGTATCAAACAGGAGGGGATTAGATACACAGCTCAGAAGACAGTATCACACAGTATAAGATTAGATACACTGCTCAGCAGATTATCACAGCATAGGATTAGATACACGGCTCAGCAGACAGTATCACACAGGAGAGGATTAGATACACAGCTCAGCAGACAGTATCACACAGGAGAGGATTAGATACACAGCTCAGCAGACAGTATCACACAGGAGGGGATTAGATACACAGCTCAGCAGACAGTATCGCACAGGAGAGGATTAGATACACAGCTCAGCAGACGGTATCGCACAGGAGAGGATTAGATACACGGCTCCACAGACAGTATCACACAGGAAAGGATTAGATACATAGCTCAGCAGACGGTATCACACAGGACAGGATTAGATGCACAGCTCAGCAGACAGTATCACACAGGAGAGGATTAGATACACAGCTCAGCTGACAGTATCACATAGGACAGGATTAGATACACAGTTCATCAGACAGTATCACACAGGAGTGGATTAGATACACGGCTCAGCAGACAGTATCACGAAAGATAGGATTAGATACACAGTTCATCATACAGTATCACACAGGAGACTATTAGATACACAGCTCAGCAGACAGTATCACACATTACATGATTAGATACACAGCTCAGCAGACAGTATCACACAGGATGGGATTAGATACACGGCTCAGGAGACAGTATCACACATGAGAGGATTAGATACACAGCTCAGCAGACAGTAACGCACAGGAGAGGATTAGATACACAGCTCAGCACACAGTATCACACAGGAGAGGATTAGATACACGGCTCAGCAGACAGTATCACACAGGAGAGGATTAGATACACAGCTCAGCAGACAGTATCACACAGGATAGGATTAGATACACTGCTCTGCAGATAGTATCACACAGGATAGGATTAGATACACGGCTTAGCAGACAGTATCACACAGGAGAGGATTAGATACACGGCTCAGCAGACAGTATCACACAGGAGAGGATTAGACACACAGCTCAGCAGACAGTATCACACAGGAGAGGATTAGATACATAGCTCAGCAGACGGTATCACACAGGACAGGTTTAGATATACAGCTCAGCAGACAGTATCACACAGGATAGGATTAGATACACTGCTCTGCAGATAGTATCACACAGGATAGGATTAGATACACGGCTTAGCAGACAGTATCACACAGGAGAGGATTAGATACACGGCTCAGCAGACAGTATCACACAGGATAGGATTAGACACACAGCTCAGCAGACAGTATCACACAGGAGAGGATTAGATACATAGCTCAGCAGACGGTATCACACAGGACAGGTTTAGATATACAGCTCAGCAGACAGTATCACACAGTAGGGGATTAGATACACAGCTCAGCAGACAGTACCACACAGTATAAGATTAGATACACTGCTCAGCAGACAGTATCACACAGGAGAGGATTAGATACACAGCTCAGCAGACAGTATCACACAGGAGGGGATTAGATACACAGCTCAGCAGACAGTATCACACAGTATAAGATTAGATACACTGCTCAGCAGACTATCACACAGCATAGGATTAGATACACGGCTCAGCAGACAGTATCACACAGGAGAGGATTAGATACACAGCTCAGCAGACAGTATCACACAGGAGGGGATTAGATACACAGCTCAGGAGACAGTATCACACAGTATAAGATTAGATACACTGCTCAGCAGACAGTATCACACAGGAGAGGATTAGATACACAGCTCAGCAGACAGTATCGCACAAGAAAGGATTAGACACACTGCTCAGCAGACAGTATCGCACAGGAGAGGATTAGATACACGGCTCAGCAGACAGTATCGCACAGGAGAGGATTAGATAGACAGCTCAGCAGACAGTATCACACAGGAAAGGATTAGATACATAGCTCAGCAGACGGTATCACACAGGACAGGATTAGATGCACAGCTCAGCAGACAGTATCACACAGGAGAGGATTAGATACACAGCTCAGCTGACAGTATCACATAGGACAGGATTAGATACACAGTTCATCAGACAGTATCACACAGGAGAGGATTAGATACACAGCTCAGCAGACAGTAACGCACAGGAGAGGATTAGATACACAGCTCAGCACACAGTATCACACAGGAGAGGATTAGATACACGGCTCAGCAGACAGTATCACACAGGAGAGGATTAGATACACAACTCAGCAGACAGTATCACACAGGATAGGATTAGATACATTGCTCTGCAGATGGTATTACACAGGATAGGATTAGATACACAGCTCAGCTGACAGTATCACACAGGATAGGATTAGATACACGGCTCAGCAGACATTATCACACAGGAGATGATTAGATACACAGCATAGGATTAGATACACAGCTCAGCAGACAGTATCACACAGCATAGGATTAGATACACTTCTCAGCAGACAGAATCACACAGGAGGGGATTAGATACACAGCTCAGCAGACAGTATCACAGGATAAGATTAGATACACTGCTCAGCAGACGGTATCACACAGGACAGGATTAGATGCATAGCTCAGCAGACGGTATCACACAGGACAAGATTAGATACACAGCTCAGCAGATGGTATCACACAGGAGAGGATTAGATACACGGCTCAGCAGACAGTATGACACAGGAGAGGATTAGATACACGGCTCAGCAGACAGTATCACACAGGAGAGGATTAGATACATAGCTCAGCAGACAGTATCACACAGGAGAGGATTAGATACACGGCTCAGCAGACAGTATGACACAGGAGAGGATTAGATACACGGCTCAGCAGACAGTATCACACAGAATAGGATTAGATACACAGCTCAGCAGACGGTATCACACAGGACAGGATTAGATACACAGCTCAGCAGACATTATCACACAGGAGAGGATTAGATACACAGCTCAGCAGACATTATCACACAGGAGGGGATTAGATACATACACAGCTCAGCAGACAGTATCACACAGGACAGGATTAGATACATAGCTCAGCAGACGGTATCACACAGGAGAGGATTAGATACACGGCTCAGCAGACAGTATCACACAGGAGGGGATTAGATACACAGCTCAGCAGACAGTACCACACAGTATAAGATTAGATACACTGCTCAGCAGACAGTATCACACAGGAGAGGATTAGATACACAGCTCAGCAGACAGTATCAAACAGGAGGGGATTAGATACACAGCTCAGAAGACAGTATCACACAGTATAAGATTAGATACACTGCTCAGCAGATTATCACAGCATAGGATTAGATACACGGCTCAGCAGACAGTATCACACAGGAGAGGATTAGATACACAGCTCAGCAGACAGTATCACACAGGAGAGGATTAGATACACAGCTCAGCAGACAGTATCACACAGGAGGGGATTAGATACACAGCTCAGCAGACAGTATCGCACAGGAGAGGATTAGATACACAGCTCAGCAGACGGTATCGCACAGGAGAGGATTAGATACACGGCTCCACAGACAGTATCACACAGGAAAGGATTAGATACATAGCTCAGCAGACGGTATCACACAGGACAGGATTAGATGCACAGCTCAGCAGACAGTATCACACAGGAGAGGATTAGATACACAGCTCAGCTGACAGTATCACATAGGACAGGATTAGATACACAGTTCATCAGACAGTATCACACAGGAGTGGATTAGATACACGGCTCAGCAGACAGTATCACGAAAGATAGGATTAGATACACAGTTCATCATACAGTATCACACAGGAGACTATTAGATACACAGCTCAGCAGACAGTATCACACATTACATGATTAGATACACAGCTCAGCAGACAGTATCACACAGGATGGGATTAGATACACGGCTCAGGAGACAGTATCACACAGGAGAGGATTAGATACACAGCTCAGCAGACAGTAACGCACAGGAGAGGATTAGATACACAGCTCAGCACACAGTATCACACAGGAGAGGATTAGATACACGGCTCAGCAGACAGTATCACACAGGAGAGGATTAGATACACAGCTCAGCAGACAGTATCACACAGGATAGGATTAGATACACTGCTCTGCAGATAGTATCACACAGGATAGGATTAGATACACGGCTTAGCAGACAGTATCACACAGGAGAGGATTAGATACACGGCTCAGCAGACAGTATCACACAGGATAGGATTAGACACACAGCTCAGCAGACAGTATCACACAGGAGAGGATTAGATACATAGCTCAGCAGACGGTATCACACAGGACAGGTTTAGATATACAGCTCAGCAGACAGTATCACACAGGATAGGATTAGATACACTGCTCTGCAGATAGTATCACACAGGATAGGATTAGATACACGGCTTAGCAGACAGTATCACACAGGAGAGGATTAGATACACGGCTCAGCAGACAGTATCACACAGGATAGGATTAGACACACAGCTCAGCAGACAGTATCACACAGGAGAGGATTAGATACACAGCTCAGCAGACAGTATCACACAGGACAGGATTAGATACACAGCTCAGCAGACGGTATCACACAGGACAGGTTTAGATATACAGCTCAGCAGACAGTATCACACAGTAGGGGATTAGATACACAGCTCAGCAGACAGTACCACACAGTATAAGATTAGATACACTGCTCAGCAGACAGTATCACACAGGAGAGGATTAGATACACAGCTCAGCAGACAGTATCACACAGGAGGGGATTAGATACACAGCTCAGCAGACAGTATCACACAGTATAAGATTAGATACACTGCTCAGCAGACTATCACACAGCATAGGATTAGATACACGGCTCAGCAGACAGTATCACACAGGAGAGGATTAGATACACAGCTCAGCAGACAGTATCACACAGGAGGGGATTAGATACACAGCTCAGGAGACAGTATCACACAGTATAAGATTAGATACACTGCTCAGCAGACAGTATCACACAGGAGAGGATTAGATACACAGCTCAGCAGACAGTATCGCACAAGAAAGGATTAGACACACTGCTCAGCAGACAGTATCGCACAGGAGAGGATTAGATACACGGCTCAGCAGACAGTATCGCACAGGAGAGGATTAGATAGACAGCTCAGCAGACAGTATCACACAGGAAAGGATTAGATACATAGCTCAGCAGACGGTATCACACAGGACAGGATTAGATGCACAGCTCAGCAGACAGTATCACACAGGAGAGGATTAGATACACAGCTCAGCTGACAGTATCACATAGGACAGGATTAGATACACAGTTCATCAGACAGTATCACACAGGAGAGGATTAGATACACAGCTCAGCAGACAGTAACGCACAGGAGAGGATTAGATACACAGCTCAGCACACAGTATCACACAGGAGAGGATTAGATACACGGCTCAGCAGACAGTATCACACAGGAGAGGATTAGATACACAACTCAGCAGACAGTATCACACAGGATAGGATTAGATACATTGCTCTGCAGATGGTATTACACAGGATAGGATTAGATACACAGCTCAGCTGACAGTATCACACAGGATAGGATTAGATACACGGCTCAGCAGACATTATCACACAGGAGATGATTAGATACACAGCATAGGATTAGATACACAGCTCAGCAGACAGTATCACACAGCATAGGATTAGATACACTTCTCAGCAGACAGAATCACACAGGAGGGGATTAGATACACAGCTCAGCAGACAGTATCACAGGATAAGATTAGATACACTGCTCAGCAGACGGTATCACACAGGACAGGATTAGATGCATAGCTCAGCAGATGGTATCACACAGGATAGGATTAGATACACAGCTCAGCAGACAGTATCACACAGGATAGGATTAGATGCACAGCTCAGCAGACAGTATCACACAGGAGAGGATTAGATACACGGCTCAGCAGATGGTATCACACAGGAAAGGATTAGATACACAGCTCAGCAGACAGTATCATACAGGAGAGGATTAGATACACGGCTCAGCAGATGGTATCACACAGAAAAGGATTAGATACACAGCTCAGCAGACAGTATCACAAAGGATAGGATTAGATACACAGCTCAGCAGCTGGTATCACACAGGATAGGTTTAGATACACTGCTCAGCAGATGGTATCACACAGGATATGATTAGATACAGGGCTCAGCAGACAGTATCACACAGGAGAGGATTAGTTACACGGCTCAGCAGATGGTATCACACAGGATAGGATTAGATACACAGCTCAGCAGACAGTATCACACAGGGTAGGATTAGATACACGGTTCAGCAGACAGTATCACACAGGGTAGGATTAGATACACGGCTCAGCAGACAGTATCACACAGGAGAGGATTTGATACACAGCTCAGCAGACAGTATCACACAGGAGAGGATTAGATACACGGCTCAGCAGACAGTATCACACAGGAGAGGATTTGATACACAGCTCAGCAGACAGTATCACACAGGAGAGGATTAGATACACAGCTCAGCAGATGGTATCACACAGGATAGAATTAGATACACTGCTCAGCAGACAGTATCACACAGGGCAGGATTAGATACACGGTTCAGCAGACAGTATCACACAGGGTAGGATTAGATACACGGCTCAGCAGACAGTATCACACAGGAGAGGATTAGATACACAGCTCAGCAGACAGTATCACACAGGAGAGGATTAGATACACGGCTCAGCAGACAGTATCACACAGGAGAGGATTAGATACACTGCTCAGCAGATAGTATCACACAGGAGAGGATTAGATGCACAGCTCAGCAGACAGTATCACACAGGAGAGGATTAGATACACGGCTCATCAGACAGTATCGCACAGGAGAGGATTAGATACATAGCTCATCAGACAGTATCACACAGGACAGGATTAGATACACAGCTCAGCAGACAGTATCACACAGGAGAGGATTAGATACATAGCTCATCAGACAGTATCACACAGGACAGGATTAGATACACGGCTCAGCAGACAGTATCACACAGGAGAGGATTAGATACACAGCTCAGCAGACAGTATCACACAGGAGAGGATTAGATACACGGCTCAGCAGATGGTATCACACAGGATAGGATTAGATACACTGCTCAGCTGATGGTATCACACAGGATAGGATTAGATGCACAGCTCAGTAGGCAGTATCACACAGGAGAGGATTAGATACACGGCTCAGCAGACAGTATCACACAGGAGAGGATCAGATACACAGCTCAGCTGACAGTATCACACAGGAGTGGATTAGATACACGGCTCAGCAGACAGTATCGCACAGGGCGGGATTAGATACACGACTCAGCAGACAGTATCACACAGGATAGGATTAGATACACAGCTCAGTAGGCAGTATCACACAGGAGAGGATTAGATACACAGCTCATCAGACAGTATGACACAGGAGAGGATTAGATACACAGCTCAGCAGACAGTATCGCACAGGAGAGGATTAGATACACAGCTCAGCTGACAGTATCACACAGGAGTGGATTAGATACACGGCTCAGCAGACATTATCACACAGGAGAGGATTAGATACACAGCTCAGCAGACAGTATCACACAGGATAGGATTAGACACAAAGCTCAGCAGACAGTATCACACAGGAGAGGATTAGATACATGGCTCAGCAGACAGCATCACACAGGAGAGGATTAGATACACGGTTCAGCAGACAGTATCACACAGGAGGGCATTAGATACACAGCTCAGCAGACAGTATCACACAGGAGTGGATTAGATACACAGCTCAGTAGACGGTATCACACAGGATAGGATTAGACACAAAGCTCAGCAGACAGTATCACACAGGAGGGCATTAGATACACAGCTCAGCAGACATTATCACACAGGAGAGGATTAGATACACAGCTCAGCAGACAGTATCACACAGGATAGGATTAGACACAAAGCTCAGCAGACAGTATCACACAGGAGAGGATTAGATACATGGCTCAGCAGACAGTATCACACAGGAGAGGATTAGATACACGGTTCAGCAGACAGTATCACACAGGAGGGCATTAGATACACAGCTCAGCAGACAGTATCACACAGGAGTGGATTAGATACACAGCTCAGTAGACGGTATCACACAGGATAGGATTAGATACACAGCTCATCAGACAGTATCACACAGAGGATTACATACACAGCTCAGCACACAGTATCACACAGGAAAGGATTAGATACACAGCTCAGCAGAGAGTATCGCACAGGAGAGGATTAGATACACAGCTCAGCAGCCGGTATCACACAGGAGAGGATTAGATACACTGCTCAGCAGACGGTATCACACAGGAGAGGATTAGATACACGGTTGAGCAGACAGTATCACACAGGGTAGGATTAGAGATACAGCTCAGCAGACAGTATCACACAGCATAGGATTAGATACACAGCTCAGCAGACAGTATCACACAGCATAGGATTAGATACACAGCACAGGAGTCAGTATCACACAGGAGAGGATTTGATACACAGCTCAGCACACAGTATCACACAGGACAGGATTAGATACACAGCTCACCTGACAGTATCACACAGTAGAGGATTATATACATGGCTCAGCAGACAGTATCACACAGGATAGGATTAGATACACAGCTCAGCAAACAGTATCACACAGGAGAGGATTAGATACATAGCTCAGCAGACAGTATCACACAGGAGAGGATTAGATACACGGCTCAGCAGACGGTATCACACAGGAGAGGAATAGATACACAGCTCAGCAGACAGTATCACACAGGAAAGGATTAGATACACAGCTCAGCAGATGGTATCACACAGGATAGGATTAGATACACAACTCAGCTGACAGTATCACACAGCACAGGATTAGATACAAAGCTCAGCAGATAGTATCACACAGGAGTGGATTAGATACACGGCTCAGCATACTGTATCGCACAGGGCGGGATTAGATACACGGCTCAGCAGACAGTATCACACAGGATAGGATTAGATACACAGTTCATCAGACAGTATCACACAGGAGTGGATTAGATACACGGCTCAGCAGACAGTTTCGCACAGGGCGGGATTAGATACACAGCTCAGCAGACAGTATCACACAGGAGTGGATTAGATCCACGGCTCAGCAGACAGTATCGCACAGGGCGGGATTAGATACACGGCTCAGCAGACAGTATCACACAGGATAGGATTAGATACACTGCTCATCAGATAGTATCACACATGATAGGATTAGATGCACAGCTCAGCAGACAGTATCACACAGGAGAGGATTAGATACACAGCTCAGCAGACAATATCGCACAGGAGAGGATTAGATACATAGCTCAGCGGACTGTATCACACAGGACAGGATTAGATACACAGCTCAGCAGACAGTATCACACAGGAGAGGATTAGATACACGGCTCAGCAGACATTATCACACAGGAGAGGATTAGATACACAGCTCAGCAGATGGTATCACACAAGATAGGATTAGATACACTGCTCAGCAGATAGTATCACACAGGAGAGGATTAGATACACTGCTCAGCAGATAGTATCACACAGGAGAGGATTAGATACACAGCTCAGCAGACAGTATCACGAAGGATAGGATTAGATACACAGCTCAGCAGCTGGTATCACACAGGATAGGTTTAGATACACTGCTCAGCAGATGGTATCACACAGGATATGATTAGATACAGGGCTCAGCAGACAGTATCACACAGGGCAGGATTAGATACACGGTTCAGCAGACAGTATCACACAGGGTAGGATTAGATACACGGCTCAGCAGACAGTATCACACAGGAGAGGATTTGATACACAGCTCAGCAGACAGTATCACACAGGAGAGGATTAGATACACAGCTCAGCAGATGGTATCACACAGGATAGAATTAGATACACTGCTCAGCAGACAGTATCACACAGGGCAGGATTAGATACACGGTTCAGCAGACAGTATCACACAGGGTAGGATTAGATACACGGCTCAGCAGACAGTATCACACAGGAGAGGATTAGATACACAGCTCAGCAGACAGTATCACACAGGAGAGGATTAGATACACGGCTCAGCAGACAGTATCACACAGGAGAGGATTAGATACACTGCTCAGCAGATAGTATCACACAGGATAGGATTAGATGCACAGCTCAGCAGACAGTATCACACAGGAGAGGATTAGATACACGGCTCATCAGACAGTATCGCACAGGAGAGGATTAGATACATAGCTCATCAGACAGTATCACACAGGACAGGATTAGATACACAGCTCAGCAGACAGTATCACACAGGAGAGGATTAGATACATAGCTCATCAGACAGTATCACACAGGACAGGATTAGATACACGGCTCAGCAGACAGTATCACACAGGAGAGGATTAGATACACAGCTCAGCAGACAGTATCACACAGGAGAGGATTAGATACACAGCTCAGCAGATAGTATCACACAGGATAGGATTAGATATACAGCTCAGCAGACAGTATCACACAGGAGTGGATTAGATACACAGCTCAGCAGACAGTATCACACAGGATAGGATTAGATACACAGCTCAGCAGATGGTATCACACAGGATAGGATTAGATATACTGCTCAGCTGATGGTATCACACAGGATAGGATTAGATGCACAGCTCAGTAGGCAGTATCACACAGGAGAGGATTAGATACACGGCTCAGCAGACAGTATCACACAGGAGAGGATCAGATACACAGCTCAGCTGACAGTATCACACAGGAGTGGATTAGATACACGGCTCAGCAGACAGTATCGCACAGGGCGGGATTAGATACACGACTCAGCAGACAGTATCACACAGGATAGGATTAGATACACAGCTCAGTAGGCAGTATCACACAGGAGAGGATTAGATACACAGCTCATCAGACAGTATGACACAGGAGAGGATTAGATACACAGCTCAGCAGATAGTATCACACAGGAGAGGATTAGATACACAGCTCAGCTGACAGTATCACACAGGAGTGGATTAGATACACGGCTCAGCAGACATTATCACACAGGAGAGGATTAGATACACAGCTCAGCAGACAGTATCACACAGGAGAGGATTAGATACACAGCTCAGCAGACAGTATCACACAGGAGAGGATTAGATACAAAGCTCAGCAGACAGTATCACACAGGAGAGGATTAGATACATGGCTCAGCAGACAGCATCACACAGCATAGGATTAGATACACGGTTCAGCAGACAGTATCACACAGGAGGGCATTAGATACACAGCTCAGCAGACAGTATCACACAGGAGTGGATTAGATACACAGCTCAGTAGACGGTATCACACAGGATAGGATTAGATACACAGCTCATCAGACAGTATCACACAGAGGATTACATACACAGCTCAGCACACAGTATCACACAGGAAAGGATTAGATACACAGCTCAGCAGAGAGTATCGCACAGGAGAGGATTAGATACACAGCTCAGCAGCCGGTATCACACAGGAGAGGATTAGATACACTGCTCAGCAGACGGTATCACACAGGAGAGGATTAGATACACGGTTGAGCAGACAGTATCACACAGGGTAGGATTAGAGATACAGCTCAGCAGACAGTATCACACAGCATAGGATTAGATACACAGCACAGCAGTCAGTATCACACAGGAGAGGATTTGATACACAGCTCAGCAGACAGTATCACACAGGAGAGGATTAGATACACAGCTCAGCAGACAGTATCACACAGGACAGGATTAGATACACAGCTCAGCAGATGGTATCAAACATGATGGAATTAGATACACTGCTCAGCAGACAGTATCACACAGGACAGGATTAGATACACAGCTCACCTGACAGTATCACACAGTAGAGGATTATATACATGGCTCAGCAGACAGTATCACACAGGATAGGATTAGATACACAGCTCAGCAAACAGTATCACACAGGAGAGGATTAGATACATAGCTCAGCAGACAGTATCACACAGGAGAGGATTAGATACACGGCTCAGCAGACGGTATCACACAGGAGAGGATTAGATACACAGCTCAGCAGACAGTATCACACAGGAAAGGATTAGATACACAGCTCAGCAGATAGTATCACACAGGATAGGATTAGATACACAACTCAGCTGACAGTATCACACAGCACAGGATTAGATACAAAGCTCAGCAGATAGTATCACACAGGAGAGGATTAGATACACAGCTCAGCAGACACTATCACACAGGAAAGGATTAGATACACAGCTCAGCAGATGGTATCACACAGGATAGGATTAGATACACAACTCAGCTGACAGTATCACACAGCACAGGATTAGATACAAAGCTCAGCAGATAGTATCACACAGGAGTGGATTAGATACACGGCTCAGCACACAGTATCGCACAGGGCGGGATTAGATACACGGCTCAGCAGACAGTATCACACAGGATAGGATTAGATACACAGTTCATCAGACAGTATCACACAGGAGTGGATTAGATACACGGCTCAGCAGACAGTATCGCACAGGGCGGGATTAGATACACAGCTCAGCAGACAGTATCACACAGGAGTGGATTAGATCCACGGCTCAGCAGACAGTATAGCACAGGGCGGGATTAGATACACGGCTCAGCAGACAGTATCACACAGGATAGGATTAGATACACTGCTCATCAGATAGTATCACACATGATAGGATTAGATGCACAGCTCAGCAGACAGTATCACACAGGAGAGGATTAGATACACAGCTCAGCAGACAATATCGCACAGGAGAGGATTAGATACATAGCTCAGCGGACTGTATCACACAGGACAGGATTAGATACACAGCTCAGCAGACAGTATCACACAGGAGAGGATTAGATACACGGCTCAGCAGACATTATCACACAGGAGAGGATTAGATACACAGCTCAGCAGATGGTATCACACAAGATAGGATTAGATACACTGCTCAGCAGATAGTATCACACAGGAGAGGATTAGATACACTGCTCAGCAGATAGTATCACACAGGAGAGGATTAGATACACAGCTCAGCAGACAGTATCACGAAGGATAGGATTAGATACACAGCTCAGCAGCTGGTATCACACAGGATAGGTTTAGATACACTGCTCAGCAGATGGTATCACACAGGATATGATTAGATACAGGGCTCAGCAGACAGTATCACACAGGAGAGGATTAGTTACACGGCTCAGCAGATGGTATCACACAGGATAGGATTAGATACACAGCTCAGCAGACAGTATCACACAGGGCAGGATTAGATACACGGTTCAGCAGACAGTATCACACAGGGTAGGATTAGATACACGGCTCAGCAGACAGTATCACACAGGAGAGGATTTGATACACAGCTCAGCAGACAGTATCACACAGGAGAGGATTAGATACACAGCTCAGCAGATGGTATCACACAGGATAGGATTAGATACACTGTTCAGCAGACAGTATCACACAGGGTAGGATTAGATACACGGCTCAGCAGACAGTATCACACAGGAGAGGATTTGATACACAGCTCAGCAGACAGTATCACACAGGAGAGGATTAGATACACAGCTCAGCAGATGGTATCACACAGGATAGAATTAGATACACTGCTCAGCAGACAGTATTACACAGCATAGGATTAGATACATGGCTCAGCAGACGGTATCACACAGGGCAGGATTAGATGCACGGTTCAGCAGACAGTATCACACAGGGTAGGATTAGATACACGGCTCAGCAGACAGTATCACACAGGACAGGATTAGATACACAGCTCAGCAGACAGTATCACACAGGAGAGGATTAGATACACGGCTCAGCAGACAGTATCACACAGGAGATGATTAGATACACAGCTCAGCAGACAGTATCACACAGGAGAGGATTAGATACACGGCTCAGCAGACAGTATCACACAGGAGAGGATTAGATACACTGCTCAGCAGATAGTATCACACAGGAGAGGATTACATGCACAGCTCAGCAGACAGTATCACACAGGAGAGGATTAGATACACGGCTCATCAGACAGTATCGCACAGGAGAGGATTAGATACATAGCTCATCAGACAGTATCACACAGGACAGGATTAGATACACAGCTCAGCAGACAGTATCACACAGGAGAGGATTAGATACATAGCTCATCAGACAGTATCACACAGGACAGGATTAGATACACGGCTCAGCAGACAATATCACACAGGAGAGGATTAGATACACAGCTCAGCTGACAGTATCACACAGGAGAGGATTAGATACACAGCTCAGCAGACAGTATCGCACAGGAGAGGATTAGATACATAGCTCATCAGACAGTATCACACAGGAGAGGATTAGATACACAGCTCAGCAGACAGTATCACACAGGAGAGGATTAGATACACAGCTCAGCTGACAGTATCACACAGGAGAGGATTAGATACACAGCTCAGCAGACAGTATCGCACAGGAGAGGATTAGATACACAGCTCAGCAGCCGGTATCACACAGGAGAGGATTAGATACACTGCTCAGCAGATGGTATCACACAGGAGAGGATTAGATACACGGTTGAGCAGAGAGTATCACACAGGGTAGGATTAGAGATACAGCTCAGCAGACTGTATCACACAGCATAGGATTAGATACACAGCTCAGCAGACAGTATCACACAGCATAGGATTAGATACACAGCACAGCAGTCAGTATCACACAGGAGAGGATTTGATACACAGCTCAGCAGACAGTATCACACAGGAGAGGATTAGATACACAGCTCAGCTGACAATATCACACAGGACAGGATTAGATACACAGCTCAGCAGACAGTATCACACAGGAGTGGATTAGCTACACAGCTCACCTGACAGTATCACACAGTAGAGGATTATATACATGGCTCAGCAGACAGTATCACACAGGATAGGCTTAGATACACAGCTCAGCAGGCAGTATCACACAGGAAAGGATTAGATACACAGCTCAGCAAACAGTATCACACAGGAGAGGATTAGATACATAGCTCAGCAGACAGTATCACACAGGAGAGGATTAGATACACAGCTCAGCAGACAGTATCACACAGGAGAGGATTAGATACACAGCTCAGCAGACAGTATCACACAGGATAGGATTAGATACACAACTCAGCTGACAGTATCACACAGCACAGGATTAGATACAAAGCTCAGCAGATAGTATCACACAGGAGTGGATTAGATACACGGCTCAGCAGACAGTATCGCACAGGGCGGGATTAGATACACGGCTCAGCAGACAGTATCACACAGGATAGGATTAGATACACAGTTCATCAGACAGTATCACACAGGAGTGGATTAGATACACGGCTCAGCAGACAGTATCACACAGGAGAGGATTAGATACACAGCTCAGCAGACAGTATCACACAGGAGTGGATTAGATCCACGGCTCAGCAGACAGTATCGCACAGGGCGGGATTAGATACACGGCTCAGCAGACAGTATCACACAGGATAGGATTAGATACACAGCTCAGCAGATGGTATCACACAGGATAGGATTAGATACACAGCTCAGCAGACAGTATCACACAGGATAGGATTAGATGCACAGCTCAGCAGACAGTATCACACAGGAGAGGATTAGATACACAGCTCAGCAGAGAATATCGCACAGGAGAGGATTAGATACACGGCTCAGCAGATGGTATCACACAGGAAAGGATTAGATACACAGCTCATCAGACAGTATCACAAAGGATAGGATTAGATACACAGCTCAGCAGCTGGTATCACACAGGATAGGTTTAGATACACTGCTCAGCAGATGGTATCACACAGGATATGATTAGATACAGGGCTCAGCAGACAGTATCACACAGGAGAGGATTAGTTACACGGCTCAGCAGATGGTATCACACAGGATAGGATTAGATACACAGCTCAGCAGACAGTATCACACAGGGCAGGATTAGATACACGGTTCAGCAGACAGTATCACACAGGGTAGGATTAGATACACGGCTCAGCAGACAGTATCACACAGGAGAGGATTTGATACACAGCTCAGCAGACAGTATCACACAGGAGAGGATTAGATACACAGCTCAGCAGATGGTATCACACAGGATAGAATTAGATACACTGCTCAGCAGACAGTATCACACAGGGCAGGATTAGATACACGGTTCAGCAGACAGTATCACACAGGGTAGGATTAGATACACGGCTCAGCAGACAGTATCACACAGGAGAGGATTAGATACACAGCTCAGCAGACAGTATCACACAGGAGAGGATTAGATACACGGCTCAGCAGACAGTATCACACAGGAGAGGATTAGATACATAGCTCATCAGACAGTATCACACAGCACAGGATTAGATACACGGCTCAGCAGACAGTATCACACAGGAGAGGATTAGATACACAGCTCAGCAGACAGTATCACACAGGAGAGGATTAGATACACAGCTCAGCAGACAGTATCACACAGGATAGGATTAGATACACAGCTCAGCAGATGGTATCACACAGGATAGGAATAGATACACTGCTCAGCTGATGGTATCACACAGGATAGGATTAGATGCACAGCTCAGTAGGCAGTATCACACAGGAGAGGATTAGATACACGGCTCAGCAGACAGTATCACACAGGAGAGGATCAGATACACAGCTCAGCTGACAGTATCACACAGGAGTGGATTAGATACACGGCTCAGCAGACAGTATCGCACAGGGCGGGATTAGATACACGACTCAGCAGACAGTATCACACAGGATAGGATTAGATACACAGATCAGTAGGCAGTATCACACAGGAGAGGATTAGATACACAGCTCATCAGACAGTATGACACAGGAGAGGATTAGATACACAGCTCAGCAGATAGTATCACACAGGAGAGGATTAGATACACAGCTCAGCTGACAGTATCACACAGGAGTGGATTAGATACACGGCTCAGCAGACATTATCACACAGGAGAGGATTAGATACACAGCTCAGCAGACAGTATCACACAGGATAGGATTAGACACAAAGCTCAGCAGACAGTATCACACAGGAGAGGATTAGATACATGGCTCAGCAGACAGCATCACACAGCATAGGATTAGATACACGGTTCAGCAGACAGTATCACACAGGAGGGGATTAGATACACAGCTCAGCAGACAGTATCACACAGGAGGGGATTAGATACACAGCTCAGCAGACAGTATCACACAGGATAAGATTAGATACACTGCTCTGCGGATAGTATCACACAGGATAGGATTAGATGCACAGCTCAGCAGACAGTATCACACAGGATTAGATACATAGCTCAGCAGACAGTATCACACAGGAGAGGATTAGATACACAGCTCAGCAGACAGTATCACACAGGAGAGGATGAGATACACAGCTCAGCAGACAGTATCACACAGCATAGGATTAGATACACGGCTCAACAGACAGTATCACACAGGAAGGGATTAGATACACAGCTCAGCAGACAGTATCACACAGGATAAGATTAGATACACAGCTCAGCAGACAGTATCACACAGGATAAGATTAGATACACAGCTCAGCAGACAGTATTACACAAGAGAGGATTAGATACGCAGCTCAGCAGACAGTATCACACAGCATAGGATTAGATACACGGCTCAACAGACAGTATCACACAGGAGGGGATTAGATACACAGCTGAGGAGACAGTATCACACAGGAGAGGATTAGATACACTGCTCAGCATACAGTATCACACAGCATAGGATTAGATACACAGCTCAGCAGGCAGTATCACACAGTATAAGATTAGATACACAGCTCAGCAGACAGTATCACACAGCATAGGATTAGATACACGGCTCAGCAGACAGTATCACACAGGACAGGATTAGATACACAGCTCAGCAGACAGTATCACACAGGAGAGGATTAGATACACAGCTCAGCAGACAGTATCACACAGCGTAGGATTAGATACACAGCTCAGCAGACAGTATCACACAGGAGAGGATTAGATACACAGATCAGCAGACAGTATCACACAGCATAGGATTAGATACACAGCTCAGCAGACAGTATCACACAGGAGTGGATTAGATACACGGCTCAGCAGACAGTATCACACAGGAGGGGATTAGATACACAGCTCAGCAGACAGTATCACACAGGAGGGGATTAGATACACAGCTCAGCAGACAGTATCACACAGGAGAGTATTAGATACACAGCTCAGCAGATGGTATCACACAGGAGAGAATTAGATACACAGCTCAGCAGACAGTATCACACAGGATTAGATACATAGCTCAGCAGACAGTATCACACAGGAGAGGATTAGATACACAGCTCAGCAGACAGTATCACACAGGAGAGGATGAGATACACAGCATAGGTTTAGATACACAGCTCAGCAGGCAGTATCACACAGCATAGGATTAGATACACGGCTCAACAGACAGTATCACACAGGAGGGGATTAGATACACAGCTCAGCAGACAGTATCACACAGGAGGGGATTAGATACACAGCTCAGCAGACAGTATCACACAGGATAAGATTAGATACACAGCTCAGCAGACAGTATCACACAGGATAAGATTAGATACACAGTTCATCAGACAGTATTACACAGGAGAGGATTAGATGCACAGCTCAGCAGACAGTATCACATAGGCCAGGATTAGATACACAGTTCATCAGACAGTATCACACAGGAGAGGATTAGATACGCAGCTCAGCAGACAGTATCTCACAGGAGAGGATTAGATACATGGCTCAGCAGACAGTATCACACAGCATAGGATTAGATACACGGCTCAGCAGACAGTATCACACAGGAGGGGATTAGATACACAGCTGAGGAGACAGTATCACACAGCATAGGATTAGATACACAGCTCAGCAGGCAGTATCACACAGCATAGGATTAGATACACAGCTCAGCAGACAGTATCGCACAGCATAGGATTAGATACACGGCTCAGCAGACAGTATCACACAGGACAGGATTAGATACACAGCTCAGCAGACAGTATCACACAGGAGAGGATTAGATATACAGCTCAGCAGACAGTATCACACAGCATAGGATTAGATACACGGCTCAGCAGACAGTATCACACAGGAGAGGATTAGATACACAGATCAGCAGACAGTATCACACAGCATAGGATTAGATACACAGCTCAGCAGACAGTATCACACAGGAGTGGATTAGATACACGGCTGAGCAGACAGTATCACACAGGATAGTATTAGATACACTGCTCAGCAGACAGTATCACACAGGAGATTATTAGATACACGGCTCAGCAGACAGTGTCACACAGGGTAGGATTAGAGATACACGGCTCAGCAGACAGTATCACACAGGAGAGGATGAGATACACGGCTCAGCAGACAGTATCACACAGGAGAGGATTAGATACACAGCTCAGCAGACAGTATCACACAGGGGATGATTAGATACACTGTTTAGCAGATGGTACCACACAGGATAGGATTAGATGCACAGCTCAGCAGACAGTATCACACAGGACAGGATTAGATACACAGCTCAGCAGACAGTATCACACAGCATAGGATTAGATACACAGGTCAGCAAACAGTATCACACAGAATAGGATTAGATACACTGCTCAGCAGATGGTATCACACAGGATAGGATTAGATACACAGCTCAGCAGACAGTATCACACAGGATAGGATTAGATACACGGCTCAGCAGACAGTATCACAGGAGGGGATTAGATACACGGCTCAGTAGACAGTATCACACAGGAGAGGATTAGATACACATCATAGGATTAGATACACAGCTCAGCAGACAGTATCACACAGGAGGGGATTAGATACACAGCTCAGCAGACAGTATCACACAGGATAAGATTAGATACACTGCTCAGCAGACAGTATCACACAGGAGAGGATTAGATACACGGCTCAACACACAGTATTACACAGAGGATTAGATACACGGCTCAGCAGACAGTATCACACAGGAGAGGATTAGATACACAGCTCAGCTGACAGTATCACACAGCATAGTATTAGATACACAGCTCAGCAGACAGTATCACACAGGAGTGGATTAGATACACGGCTCAGCAGACAGTATCGCACAGGGCGGGATTAGATACACGGCTCAGCAGACAGTATCACACAGGATAGGATTAGATACACAGTTCATCAGACAGTATCACACAGGAGACAATTAGATACACAGCTCAGCAGACAGTATCACACATTAGAGGATTAGATACACAGCTCAGCAGACAGTATCACACAGGAGAGGATTAGATACACAGCTCAGCAGACAGTATCACACAGGATGATATTAGATACACAGCTCAGCACACAGTTTTACCAGGAGAGGATTAGATACACGGCTCAGCAGACAGTATCGCACAGGAGAGGATTAGATACACTGCTCACCAGACAGTATCACACAGCATAGGATTAGAAACACAGCTCAGCAGACAGTATCACACAGGAGTGGATTAGATACACGGCTCAGCAGACAGTATCGCACAGGGCGGGATTAGATACATGGCTCAGCAAACAGTATCACACAGGATAGGATTAGATACACAGTTCACCATCACTGCGTCATAATAGCACTGCAGTATGTGGTAAGGGACTACAACTCCCAGCAAGTGACAGTGCAGGCACCGATCATGTAACTAAACCATCACTGCGTCATAATAGCACTGCAGTATGTGGTGAGGGACTACAACTCCCAGCAAGTGACAGCGCAGGCACTGGTCATGTAACTAAACCATCACTGCGTTATAATAGCACTGCAGTATGTGGTGAGGGACTACAACTCCCAGCAAGTGACAGCGCAGGCACCGATCATGTAACTAAACCATCACTGCGTCATAATAGCACTGCAGTATGTGGTGAGGGACTACAACTCCCAGCAAGTGACAGCGCAGGCACCGATCATGTAACTAAACCATCACTGCGTCATAATAGCACTGCAGTATGTGGTGAGGGACTACAACTCCCAGCAAGTTTATTTCTTTTTATTTTACACGCTGCTGTTTTCCACAGTGAATTGCCAGAAAGATCTGCACCAAAATCATGAAGTGCAAATTTGCTGTTGTGGATTTTCTTGTGGATTTTTGCTAATTTGCTCTGATTTTCTATGGAAATCCTCCAGGAACAATCTGCCACATTTGAACAGATCTTCAGGCCTCATTCAGACATCTGTAGTTTTCTGGTACAGGAAAAAAAACAAAACTGATTTTCATCAAAGGGATCGATCCGAATTGTATCAATGTTTGTTACTATATGCAAATAAAAAAAATATATATATATATGGATATGTGAGCTGCCCCATAGATGATAAAGGTGCGTATAATGTCTGTCAATAACATGGATGTAAAAAAACAGACGTCTGAATGAGACGTTCACCCCACAAGATCATCTAGCAATAGTGCAGCTCTGACCTGACACATCGCATTCACAAAAAGGCTCCTGATCAGCACATATGATGTCTGTGATCTATAAAGAGTCCTCCACATTGTACCCACTACATATACATTCACAATAAAGCTGCCCCCGTAACATCAACTGCCCCACACCTACCACATATAGCCAGGTCCCCGCTCCCCCACACACAGTATGTAGCCAAGGTCCCCTCCTCCATGTATAGCATATTTATCCAGGTCTCCGCTCCCCCACACACAGTATATAGCCAAGGTCCCCTCCTCCATGTATAGCATATTTATCCAGGTCTCCGCTCCCCCACACACAGTATATAGCCAAGGTCCCCTCCTCCATGTATAGCATATTTATCCAGGTCCCCGCTCCCCCACACAAAGTATATAGCCAAGATCCCCTTCTCCATGTATAGCATATTTATCCAGGTCTCCCTCCCCCACATATAGCAAAGAGAACCAAGTCCAGCACCCCCTCCCCCACCACACAGCATACGGTATATAGACAAGTCCCCCCCACACAGCATACGGTATATAGACAAGACCCCCACACACAGCATACGGTATATAGACAAGTCCCCCACACACAGCATACGGTATATAGACAAGTCCCCCACACACAGCATACGGTATATAGACAAGTCCCCACACACAGCATACGGTATATAGACAAGCCCCCCACACAGCATACGGTATATAGACAAGTCCCCCACACACAGCATACGGTATATAGACATGTTCCCCCCACACAGCATACGGTATATAGACAAGTCCCCCATACACAGCATACGGTATATAGACAAGTCCCCCCACACAGCATACAGTATATAGACAAGTCCCCCACACACAGCATACAGTATATAGACAAGTCCCCCCACACAGCATACAGTATATAGACAAGTCCCCCACACACAGCATACAGTATATAGACAAGTCCCCCCACACAGCATACAGTATATAGACAAGTCCCCCCACACAGCATACAGTATATAGACAAGTCCCCCACACAGCATACAGTATATAGACAAGTCCCCCACACACAGCATACAGTATATAGACAAGTCCCCCCCACACAGCATACAGTATATAGACAAGTCCCCCACACACAGCATACAGTATATAGACAAGTCCCCCACACACAGCATACAGTATATAGACAAGTCCCCCCACACAGCATACAGTATATAGACAAGTCCCCCCACACAGCATACAGTATATAGACAAGTCCCCCACACACAGCATACAGTATATAGACAAGTCCCCCCCACAGCGGAGCATGTTGTGGCGTGTGAGCTCTGCCGTGTATATAGTACAGAGGAGTATATATATATGTGTATGTATATATATATATATATATACATACACACACACGGGGCATGCAGGAGTTTTTAGTTTACCAGTTTGGGTCCATGCGGAGCAGCTATAGGATTCACTGGTAACATTTTGGGGAACAGACGTTTTTATAATTTTTATTCCATTTTTCTTTTGCATGAGATTAATAAAAAACAATTCTGCTGATGTTTTTTTATTTTTTCCAGCATTCAATGGCAAAACCCCAGGAATGGTTCTTATATTTTTTCTTTCCAGCGTTTATCGTGCAGTATAGAGACAAAATGAACAAAAGCTACAATTTTGCCATTAATTCTTACTATTTTATTCTTGATGCTGTTTTTCGTGCCGGATAAATCATGTGATCGTTGTACAGTTTGGATTGTTGTTCTCTGCGATGTTAATCAGGTTTAGTTTTTTTGTTCTTGTTTTTTGGGGGTTTATTTTAATAAAATCTAGTTTTAATGTAAGAAAAAAAATTATATTTGAGTTTTTACTTTGTATATTTCCAAATATTTTATTGAAACGGAGTAAAGGAAAGAAGGATGAACTAGTGGGAGAGCAACTGTAAAGGACCCCTGCCAGTCCCTAAAACTAAAGGGGCCTGTGACGACACAGCATTTAATCGTAATTATCCAGATGTAAATTCCATAGGCCCAGAATGATAGACTATTGCCTGAATTATTAACTATTGAATTTATGTGTTTCTTTCTTCGGTTGGTCAACGCACATGATCTTTTGTCATGAGTCTGAATGTTGACTCATCTTGTAGGTTGAGGTGATATTTGTTAATTGATAAATGGTTATTTACCTCTTATATCAACTCTTCTGGTTTATTGTACTGTTATCTTTGCAATACAGGGACGCAGGCTCTTTGAACAATGGATGTTTGCTAAATATGTTGATTACCATTTTATAATTCCATGCAATTTGTTGACTTGCATTGTTTCGGAATTTATAGTTTATCCTTCAATGTTTGCAATGTTTGCAAGTCAACATTGGGGGATGAACTGTGGATGCTCCAGCAATGGGAATTAGTAACACCACCCCTTTCTCTTGACCTGTGGATGAAGTCTTGAAGAAGGACAGTTGTGAACTACATAAAGGAGACTTTTTACAAAACCACTGCCAGGAACACTCTATGGGAAAGCTCTACAGAACACCATGAATCCATTAAGAGGGACACAGATTTGGTTTCTACAGGATGCCAGCTTAAGGGACCACAGCCCCGGCTGGAGGAATACAAATCTGCTCCACTGACTACTATAGAACCCATGGATACATCTGGGAAAACCAGGTTGGGACCCACCAGTCACCTGGTCCCATGGAGATGTTTGGAGTAGCCAGGTTGGGACACTCCGGCCACCTGGAACTCGTGAATATGCTCGGAAAAAGCCAAGTCGGGACCTTCCAGTCACCTAGTTCCATGGATATGTTTGGAGAAGCCAGGTTGGAACTTTCTGGTCTCCTGGCCACGTACCTCAATGGACTGTCTGCTTTCTAAGCTTGTTGTTTCCTCCTCTTTGTGGGTGCTCTTTGGTGGGGGTGCCATTGGTGGGGGTAGTCAGCCCCAGAAGCCCCTCGGATTGGCAGCTGCTTTAATCCCAGCGAGTCAGCGGAAGGGTGAGACTCTGTAATTTGCACCATATTAGGTATTTGCTGGGACTGTTCGATGTGTTTATTGTGTGTTTGGTGGCTCAATAAAATATTACCTCACTGTTTTACAATCATCCTGTGTTGTTGTTTATGTATCTTCTATCAGTGATGGATTATAATGAGTGTGATCTGCTCCACCATGAGGGGACCGATCCTCCCGGGGGCCCACGTTCAAAGATCCCAGCACGGCTCAGGACGGATTCTTGTAGTGCTGATGTTTGATAAATAGGATAATAGAGCGCTCATAGAAAATAAATGTCTGACCTCTTCTTTCTGATGGGCATTTTAGAGCGAGGAGCTGCGCTCTGGACTCACCGCTGCACTCCCCATGCCATTGCGGTGGCCATCTTAATATCGATCTGTGCGGAGGAGACTGTGGGAGTCAGACGGAGGTGTCAAATGTACGGACCCTTTTAATCACAGGATGGAGGGTCACTGTGAATATTAATTCATGAACCACTGTGCATAGTGACTCGCCCCCAGGGCCGTGGGTCACTCGGCAGCCGGGCCTCTGGTTGCCGGGGGATATCACGGTGGCTGGCCCAGTCCGTGGCCCAGGGCGGTCACTCAAAGGGGGGGGGGAATGCTTATAGGGGAAATTGTCGTGACGCCACCTGTGGATTCTGGTAAGAGGATACCAGCGCTGCGACAGTCCACTGAGGCTGATGTTAGGGGCAGCTATGATGGGACGGCTCCCCACAGGTAGAGCAGGCCTCAGGGCAGTGTAGAGGTGTAGAAAGATGGTGGAAGCAGGAGGGAGATGGCAGGACGGTTCCATAGGAAGTACAGGCACACACACAAGGGTAAACTTCAATACCTTTACTGGTGGTGATGCAGGTACGGTCCAGGGCTTGTGGGGGCCCCGGGGGGATGCTGCGGGCTTGTGGGGGCCCTAAGGGGATGCTGCGGGCTTGTGGGGCCCTGGGGGGGATTCTGCGGGCTTGTGGGGCCCTGGAGGGGATGCTGTGGGCTTGTGGGTGCTCTGGGGGGGGATGCTGCAGGCTTGTGGGGTCTATGGGGGGGATGCTGCAGGCATGTGGGGGCTCTGGGGGGGGTGATGCAGGCTTGAGGGGGGCCCTGGGGGGATGCAGCCGGCTTGTGGGGGCCCCGGGGAGGATGCAGCGGGCTTATGGGGCCTCTGTATGGGGTCCATATGGCATTACATGGGGACCAGGCAGTATTCTCTATGGTGAATTATATGGGATCCAGTGTTTTGTATGGAGCATTATATAGGGCTCATAATACTGTATGGAGGACTATGTGGTGCCATAACACTGTATGGAGGACTATACTGTCCGGTCTGCACTGTGCGCTGTGAGGATTCACCGGTTTTTGAGCTATTGTAGAATTTACAATAGATATCACTCATGAAATGTAAGAAGTCAGTGAAATGTTTGGCATTGTACTATATCTATATCTATAATTTCTCTGCTGTATCTGTGCATCATGAATGGTTGGATGTGTTAAAGGGGCCACTGAGACTCTTTCGCCCGGGGCCCACGAAAACCTGGAGGAGGGAGCATCATGTGACACTCCCTCTCCCATCATTCCTCCTCTGCGTCTGACGCAGCGGCATGATGACGCGCCACGCTGTGCCAGACAGTGGAGCTGGCAGCTGCTGAGGTGATCAGCTGCAGAGACTGAAGCAGCGGGGAACGAGGAGCGGTAAGTATGTATTTATTTTTAAATCAGTGTGTACTGATAATACTGGAGGACTGGGGCTGCATTTTACCCTACGGGTGGGGGGGGGCTGCATTTTACCCTATGGGGGGCTGCATTATACTGCGTACAGGATCATGGGGGAATGCATTATTCTGAGTGGAGAACCATGGCGAGTGTCTTAAGGCCCCGTCACACTAAGCGATGCAGCAGCGATCCCGACAACGATACGACCTGTTAGGGATCGTTGCTGCATCGCTAATACATCGCTGGGGAGCTGTCAAACAGGCAGGCTCACCAGCGATCAGGGGAGCAGCGATATCGTGGAAAGAATCGTTCCACGATGTCCTGCTCCTGTTACCAGCCTGCTGCTTAAGCAGGAGCAGGCTGGTAACTATGGTAAACATCGGGTTACTAAGTGCGCGTGTGCCCCTAGTAACCCGCTGTTTATCATGGATACCACTCTGCTAAGGTGAACGGTAGCCTCCGCGCACCGTAGCAGAGTGGTATCCATGGTAAACAGCGGGTTACTAAGTGCGCGCGTGCCCATAGTAACCCGATGTTTACCATGGTTACCAGCCAGATCGTTGGTCCCGCTGGTCACACACAGTGATGTGTGCTGGCCAGCGGGAGGCCAACTACCAAAAAATGGTCCAGGATACTTTGCAGCGATCAGCGACCTCACAGCAGGGGCCTGATCGCTGCAAAGTGTCACACATAGCGACATCGCTGGTGAGGTCGCTGGTGAGTCACCAAAACCGTGACACAGCAGCGATCTCACTAGCGATATCGCTATGTGAGACGGGGGCTTTATACTGTGTGGAGGACCATGGGGGAGTACATTGTACTGTGTGGAGGACCATGGGGGAGTGCATTGTACTGTGTGGAGGACCATGGGGGAGTGCATGGTACTGTGTGAAGGACCATGGGGGAGTGCATTATACTGTGTGGAGGACCACGTGGGAGTGCATTATACTGCGTGGAGGACCATGGGGAGTGCATTATACTGCGTGGAGGACCACGAGGGAGTGCATTGTACTGTGTGGAGGACCACGGGGAGTGCATTGTACTGTGTGGAGGACCACGAGGGAGTGCATTATACTGCGTGGCGGACCACGTGGGAGTGCATTATACTGCGTGGAGGACCACGAGGGAGTGCATTATACTGCGTGGAGGACCATGGCGAGTGCCTTATACTGTGTGGAGAACCATGGCGAGAGTCTTATACTGAGTGCATTATACTCTATGGAGTGTGGAGAGGTGTGGGGCAGTTGGGGGATCATACTTTACCCTGGGAGTTGAGGTCGGGTACAGTAGGGTCATTATACTGCGCATATGGAGGAATTCACCATGGGGGTATCATACCGTGTTTGGGGGGCACTTTTGTTGGCACCACACTTTATGGGCAATGAAAAAGGGATCTAGGACTTCAGCAGGAGGAAAATTACTATGTAAAGGCTGGAAGGTTGTGAGATCTGATCTTCTGCGACCCCGACAATTATTTACATTTTTGTTGCTGGGGGGGGGGGGCCCAATTAGAACTTCTGCGTCCTATGTACGCCCCTGATTATACCAAATCCTCAGCTGTGCTGGTACTAAGGATATGGACACTCAGACATTTTGGGCTAAATATATACATACAAATATTTTTTTCAATAACGTTTCATAAACAATTTGGCTTTTTTATTTCCTTTGCATTGCTAGTTGCAGAATGAGCTCACTGAGAATTTATCAGTGAGCTCATTCTGACCTTCTCTGTGCTGATTAAGTTCACAGACCAGCATGAAAGTTGGGCTGATCTCTGATGCAGTCATAAATCATCGCAGAAATAAAAGCGCTGGAAACTCCACATCATAAGGAGCTCACTGACTGAATCTCAAGTTAACTCATTCTGCAGCCATCAATGTGCTGCTGGGAAACAAAAAGCTGGTAAAGGCCGAACAGAGCAAATGTTACAAGAAGCAAAATAGTAAAAAGTATTTTTAGACCAATATACATGTATTTAAAGGGATTGTCCGGTGTGAAGCTGAAGGCTGCAGTCATCTGTGTGACTCTCTGTGACTGCAGACTTGTAATCCTCACATCATGTAGACTGCGCGCTGCCAGCATTATTCTCAGCCCAGAGATGGCAGAAGCCCCTGTATCATGTGTACAGGAATTGTGCCCCCTCTCCCCGAGGAGCAGCAGTGCCTCGTCCTCCAGATACATGAGGGTCCCATCGGGGAGATCCGCATGTACCGGCCATGATGTCATCTCCATGGATACGGCATCAATGTGCAGAGCAGAAGACCCCTGTAAGGGAGAGCTCAGACGTGGGGGGATTGATGTGGATGTGAGGAGCAGATCCCCCCCATATTCACAGATTATCGCACAATACATGTGGCCTTGCACAGGAAAAACTGTGAGGAAAGAAGAAATCAGATTTCTTACAATATAGAATAATGTCCTCCTGCCCTCGCTCATGTCCAGTATTACTTATCCCCTGACCTTTTGGGTGGGGAACCCCTCCTGAGCCCCCTCCATTATATAGGAGCCATATATCTGCTCCATTACTGGCAGAAGGTAAGGAGCCAATCACACTGCACGGCTTCTACTTCCTGCTCTAAGCCCCGCCCACCTGCCTTCCCTTGAGATCTCCATGACAACCCTTGTGTGACTACAGTGACAGGCCACGCCCCCAAGGATTCTGATCAGTGCGGATGTCTCCATATTGCTGAGGACTGTGAGCGGCTGATGGGCGGAGCCAGCAGCGATGTGAGGGGCAGAGCCAGCAGCGATATGAGGGGCGGAGCCAGCAGCGACATGAGGGGCGGAGCCAGCAGCGATATGAGAGGCGGAGCCAGCAGCGATATGAGGGGCGGAGCCAGCAGCGATATGAGGAGCGCTCACAGCACTGACAGGAGCAGGTGTGTGTGCAGCCCGTTCCTCTGCTGTGGGTGTTGTGTTGTGTGAGCTTCGCCGTGTATATATTATACATATATATATATATACACAGTTGAAATCAGAAGTTTCCATACACTGTATAAATAGACACATCTGCAGGTTTTTCTCAATATCTGACATGAAATCATAATAAACCTTTCCCATTTTAGGTCAATTAGGATTACCATCATTTTTAATATTTGCCAAATGCCAGAATAATGAGCGTCTCTTGTAAGGGGCATTAAAACCGTCTTGTTATACCACTCTGACCTCCACGTCTCTTGTAAGGGGCATTAAAAGAGTCTTGTTATACCACTCTGACTTCCACGTGTCTTGTAAGGGGCATTAAAACCGTCTTGTTATACCACTCTGACCTCCACGTGTCTTGTAAGGGGCATTAAAACCGTCTTGTTATACCATTCTGACCTCCACGTCTCTTCAGAGGGGCATTAAAACCGTCTTGTTATACCACTCTGACCTCCACGTCTCTTCTGAGGGGCATTAAAACCATCTTGTTATACCACTCTGACCTCCACGTCTCTTGTAAGGGGCATTAAAACCGTCTTGTTATACCACTCTGACCTCCACGTCTCTTCTGAGGGGCATTAAAAGCGTCTTGTTATACCACTCTGACCTCCACGTGTCTTGTAAGGGGCATTAAAACCGTCTTGTTATGCCACTCTGACCTCCACGTCTCTTCTGAGGGGCATTAAAAGCGTCTTGTTAAGCTACTGGGACCTCCACGACTCTTCGAACGGGCATTGCATTTTCTCATAATTTTTTGAAGCTTTTGCTTGGAAGGCATAAGCAAATACTATGGGAGACCCACTCCCCAATAATGGGAATAATGTTTTTAAGATGCTGTACTGTATGGCTCTTGTAAGGGGCATTAAAACCGTCTTGTTAAGCTACTGTGACCTCCACGTCTCTTCAAAGGGGCATTAAAAGCGTCTTCTTAAGCCACTCTGAACTCCACAGCTCTTCCAAGGGGCATTGAAATGTTGTTTTTAATTACCTTACCTCTAATCTCCACGACTCTTCCAACAGGCATTGCATTTCCTCCTAATTTTAGTCAGCTTTTGCTTTTCAATGCAAAGGTGAAAACTAAGGGAGACACACTCCCCAATAATGGGTAGAAGGTTTTTAGTACGCTGTAATCCACGTCTGTTTCCAGGGGCATTGCAGTTCCTTATAATTTTTGGAAAGCCTTCCATTCACTGCTTAGGCCAACAGTGCACAGGAGACCCAGTTGCCATAAATGGAAAAAAAGGTTTAGTTAAGGCCCTCTGACCTCCATGTCATTTCCAAGGGGCATTGGAGTGCCTCAAAAGTTTTGGTAGGCATTGCACTCACTGTATGCCCTATAACTGTGTAGCCAAACCGCTCCTTTTGTTACAGAAACATATCCTACAAGACATATGTGGTTGACTGGCCTGATATTGATGTGAATGGTCCCTGTTCCTCCTGCTCTTTCTCCTTTGCCACTACCTCATCCATCATTTATCACTTGAAGCTTTGTTTTAACGAGAGTCATAGAACTTGGATAGTAGCAGGAAAACATCCAGCAATCCACGGAGGAGGTAGGATATGCGCCAAAACGCTGACCACCTCAGGCCTAGCCACTACTACATACATGCGCTTGCATTCCTTGAAAACAAAGCAGATGCTAACTTCTATCATCCTCATCATGCTCCTCACCTTGGCACTCTCAACTCCCCTGATAGAGAAGCCAGGGCCCACCGGAGAAGTCGGGTTCTTTGGTGGGCTCGTCCAATGCTGCCCTAAAGCAGGCCAGTCTAAGAAAAGTGTGTGGGGATGTTCCGCGGAGAAATCGGGGCGGCTTGGAACCGTTTATGGACACCTGGCCGCGGGGCGGCTGGGGACCGAGTGTGGACACCCGGCCGCCCCCTGGCGGCTGGGGACCGAGCATGGACACCCGGCCGCCGGGCGGCTGGGGACTGAGTATCGATACCTCGCTGCCGAAGCAGCCATGAGGTAGTGGCCAGCTCTGGCCTCCACATGCCTAAAAGGCCCAATTTCAAGTGCACGCATGCTAGCAGTATGGTATTGCAGCCTCGGGGTGGGTTGGTGGCAGGTTGCATTCCAACAAAACAAAGCAGATGCTAACTTCTATCATCATCATGCTCCTCACCTTGGCATTCTCACCTCCCCTGATGGAGTCGGGTTCTCTAGTGGGCTCATCCAATGCTGCCCTAAAGCAGGCCAGTCTAAGAAAAGTGTGTGGGGATGTTCCGCGGAGAAATCGGGGTGGCTGGGGACCGTCTATGGACACCCCGCCGCCCCCAGGCGGCTGGGGACCAGGTGTGGACACCCGGCCGCCGGGCGGCTGGGGACTGAGTATGGATGCCTCGCTGCCGAAGCAGCCATGAGGTAGTGGCCAGCTTCGGCCTCCTCAAAACTAAAAGGCCCAATTTCAAGTGCAAGCTAGCAGTATGGTATTGCAGCCTGGGGGTGGGTGGGTGGTTGGCTGCATATTTGCGCTTGCATTGCAAGGAATGGGGGAGGTATAATTGAACACTGCCCTGGGACAAGGACTTGCACGGGGATAGTTGCAAGTCTGCATCTTCTGATGCGGCAAGGATCACTTCTGATGGGCACACTTTTAGGCAGTGACCTGGGAGTCAGAGATCCTTCCAGGGGTCTTCCCCATGCTGTTCCCATGTCTTTTCAGCACTATATGCATGTGTCACACAGCACATGGCCAGATAAGGTTGTAAAATGTTAAAATGACATTTCCCGGTGAATGCATTTGTCACAGTTGAAAGCAATACAAAAGTGCAAAAACGCATAAAAAATGCTACTTGTGAACATAGCCCAAGGTGTGGAGGAGTATTTTTGTTTTTGGTTATTTATTTTACCTTATACACAAGTCTTTACCCTGGAAAAGAAATTCCTTAACATATTTCACAGGAAAAAAGTTTCACTTTCGTTTTTAAACATTTTCTTATGAGCCTGTAAAAGTGGCTTAATACCTCTGACCACGTTGTTGACAACAGTGACCTGGGGGTCAGAAATGCTTCCTGGGGCGATCCCCATGCTGTCCCCATGTCATCTGAGCACTGTCACTATCATTTTGGGCACTTTTTAGGCTTTCTACAGACTGCCGGGGGTGCCTCCGCAAAAATGCTCGGGACTCCCAAAGACTAACATGGGCTCGTTGCTCAGGTCGAGCACCCGAGTATCACGGCGAGCTCAGGCCGAGCTTCGAGCACCCGAGCATTTTAGTGCTCGCTCAACACTATTTATAACGGGGGCACAAGCTAGTGACTGATTTATATTTTCAGTGGAGCAGACTTCATTGTGGTGAATGATATACTCATGGGCACAGTGTGGCACATATTTGCATTTGGTGGCACAGTGGGTGGCATTATTTATTTAAGTCGCTTATATTTGTAACATTTTTGTTTTTCAGGAGTGCGGTGATCTGCTGAAAAGTGCGGAGCAGCCGAAACCTGGACAGCAAACTGCAAAGACGAATCATGGCGGGAAGTCGTCACGAAAGACTGGACTAGGTAAAGAAGAGAAGAAAGAGAGCGACTGCAGTGTATAAACTGGAGGGTTAGGTGGGGCCCATTATATTATAATAAATCTATGTGGGCCCATTATCTTATAATAAATCTATGTGGGGCCCATTATATTATAATAAATCTATGTGGGGCCCATTATATTATAATAAATCTATGTGGGGCCCATTATATTATAATAAATCTATGTGGGGCCCATTATATTATAATAAATCTATGTGGGGCCCATTATATTATAATAAATCTATGTGGGGCCCATTATATTAAAGGGAAAGCTATGTGGGGCCCAATATATTATAATAAATCTATGTGCGGTCCATAACATTATAATAAATCTATGTGGGGTCCATAATATTATAATAAATCTATGTGGGGTCCGTAATATTAAAGGGACTTATATGTGGGGCCCATTATATTATAATAAATCTATGTGGGGTCCATAATATTATAATAAATCTATGTGGGGTCCATAATATTATAATAAATCTATGTGGGGTCCATAATATTATAATAAATCTATGTGGGGTCCATAATGTTAAAGGGACGGATATGTGGGGCCCATTATATTATAATAAATCTATGTGGGGTCCATAATATTATAATAAATCTATGTGGGGTCCATAATATTATAATAAATCTATGTGGTGCCCATTATATTAAAGGGAAAGCTATGTGGGGCCAATTATATTAAAGGGAAAGCTATGTGGGGCCCATTATATTAAAGAGAAAGCTATGTGGGGCCCATTATATTAAAGAGAAAGCTATGTGGGGCCCATTATATTAAAGGGAAAGCTATGTGGGGCCCATTATATTAAAGAGAAAGCTATGTGGGGCCCATTATATTAAAGGGAAAGCTATGTGGGGCCCATTATATTAAAGAGAAAGCTATGTGGGGCCCATTATATTAAAGAGAAAGCTATGTGGGGCCCATTATATTAAAGGGAAAGCTATGTGGGGCCCATTATATTAAAGAGAAAGCTATGTGGGGCCCATTATATTAAAGAGAAAGCTATGTGGGGCCCATTATATTAAAGAGAAAGCTATGTGGGGCCCATTATATTAAAGAGAAAGCTATGTGGGGCCCATTATATTAAAGGGAAAGCTATGTGGGGCCCATTATGTTAAAGAGAAAGCTATGTGGGGCCCATTATATTAAAGAGAAAGCTATGTGGGCCCATTATATTAAAGAGAAAGCTATGTGCAGCCCATTATATTAAAGAGAAAGCTATGTGGGGCCCATTATATTAAAGAGAAAGCTATGTGGGGCCCATTATATTAAAGAAAAAGCTATGTGGGGCCCATTATATTAAAGAAAAAGCTATGTGGGGCCCATTATATTAAAGGGAAAGCTATGTTGGGCCCATTATATTAAAGGGAAAGCTATGTGGGGCCCATTATATTAAAGGGAAAGCTATGTGCGGCCCATTATATTAAAGAGAAAGCTATGTGGGGCCCATTTTATTAAAGAGAAAGCTATGTGGGGCCCATTATATTAAAGAGAAAGCTATGTGGGGCCCATTATATTAAAGGGAAAGCTATGTGGGGCCCATTATATAATAATAAAATCTATGTGGTGCCCATTATATTAAAGGGAAAGCTATGTGGGGCCCATTATATTAAAGAGAAAGCTATGTGGGGCCCATTATATTAAAGGGAAAGCTATGTGGGGCCCATTATATTAAAGGGAAAGCTATGTGGGGCCCATTATATTAAAGGGACATCTACGTAGGGCCCATTATATTAAATGGATGGCTATGTAGGGCCCATTATATTAAAGAGAGAGCTATGTGGGGCCCATTATATTAAAGAGAAAGCTATGTGGGGCCCATTATATTAAAGGGAAAGCTATGTGGGGCCCATTATATTAAAGGGAAAGCTATGTGGGGCCCATTATATTAAAGAGAAAGCTATGTGGGGCCTATTATATTAAAGGTAAAGCTATGTGGGGCCCATTATATAATAATAAAATCTATGTGGGGCCCATTATATTAAAGGGAAAGCTATGTGGGGCCCGTTATCTTAAAGGGACATCTACGTATATGATAAATTCTATATGGGGCCCATGATGTTTAATGGAAGGCTATGTGAGGCCCATTATATTAAATAGAGGGCTATGTGGGGACCAATACATTAAAAAGAAAGCTATATTGGGGCCCACTATGTTATCTGGAAGGTTTTGTGGGGCCCTCTGTATTAAATTGAGGGCTATGTGAGGCCTATTAAATTAAATGGAAAGCGTTGCGGGGCCCATAATATTATATGGAGGGCTATGTGAGGCGCATTTATCAAATAAAGGGCTATGTAGCGCCAATTATATTAAATGGAAGCCTGTGTTTTGTCCATTATATTAAATAGAGATGTATCTTGGCTCCATTATAATAAATGGAAGGCAATGTGGGGACCATTATATTAAATGGAGGGTTATGTGGGGCCCATTATATTAAATGGAAGCCTATATGGAGCCCAGTAAATTAAATGTAAAGCTATGTGGGGCCCAATATTTTAAATGGAAGGTTAAGTGGGGCCAATTGTATTAAATAGAGGGCTATGTGGTGCCCAATATAAAACATGGAAGGCTTTTTGGTGCCCATTATATTAAATAGAGGGATATTTTGGCCCCATTTTATTAAATGGAAGGCTATGTCAGGTCCAATATATTAAATGGAGTCCAGTGTGGCCTATTATATTAAATTGACGGTTATGTGGGGTTCAATAAATTAAATGAAAAGCTATGTGGAGCCCAATAAATTAAATTATAGTACATGGAAGGCAATGTGCGGCTCATTATACTATATAGAGGGCTATGTGGGGGCCATTATACTTTATAGAATTCTATGTGGGGGTCCATTATACTTTTGCCAATGGCAAATTGTGTGTTCCGGTGGCACTCCAAAGGTAAAGGGTGTTCTCCGGTGGCACTCCAACGTCATAGGGTGTGCTCTGGTGGCACACCAATGGCAAAAAGGCCAAAGAGTAGACTCTGGTGGCAGACTGAGCAGCCCTAGAGTGCGCCCCAGTGATAAGCAATAAGGCCAAAGAATGTATCCTGGTGGTAGGCTAAAAAGCCCTAGAGTGCGCCCCAGTGGTAAGCAATAAGGCCAAAAAGTGCACCCCGGTGGCAGGCTAAAAAAGCCTAAAATGAGTGCCCCGGTGGTAAGCAAAATGGTCAGAGTGTACCCCGGTCGCAGTTAAAAAGCCCAAGTTGGGTGCCCCGGTGGTAAGCAAAAAAGGTCACATATTGGGCCCCTCTGATAGGCCTACGGGAAATAGAGTTCTCCGATGGCACACCAACGGTAAAGGGTGTGCCCGATGGTACTCCAATGGTAAAGGGTGTGCTTCAGTGGCATGCCAGTGGCAAAAAGTGTACTCCGGTGGCATGCTAATGGTGAAAGGTGTGCTCTGTTGGCACCCCAACTGTAAAGAGTGTGTTCCAGTGGCACCCCAGCAGCCAATGGTGTACTTCGGTGGCAGACCATCGGGAAATGGTGTGATATGTAAGGCTCATCATAACAAAAGGGAGGGCTATGTGGGACCCATTATTTTATATGGAAAGCAAGGTGGGGCCCATTATATTAATTAGGGGCTTATGTGGGGCTCTTTATATTAAATAAAAACATATGTGGGCCCCATTAAATAAAATGGAAGGCTATGTGGACCCCATTAAATTAAATGGAAGGCTATGTGGACCCCATTAAATTAAATGGAAGGCTATGTGGGGCCCATTATATTAAATGGAAGCCTATATGGGGCCCAATAAATTAAATGAAAAGCTACAGTATGTACAGCAATAATAAAAATGGTAATAATACAGGGTGGACTATTTATATGGATACACCTAAATTAAATGGGAATGGTTGGTGATGTCAACTTCCTGTTCATGGCACATTAGTATATGGGAGGGGGAAACTTTTCCAGATGGGTGGTGACTATGGCGGCCATTTTGAAGTCTGCCATTTTGGATCTAACTTTATTTTTTTCAATGGGAAGAGGGTGATGTGACACATCAAACTCATTGAGAATTTCATAAGAAAATACAAAGGTGTGCTTGGTTTTAACATAACTTTATTCTTTCATGAATTTTTTACAAGTTTATGACCACTTATAAAATGTGTTTAAAGTGCTGCCCATTGTGTTGGATTGTCAATGCAACCCTCTTCTCCCACTCTTGACACACTGATAGCAACACCGCAGAAGAAATGCTAGCACAGGCTTTCAGTATCCGTTGTTTCAGATGCTGAAAGGTTATATGGGGCCTATTAAAATAAATGGAAGACTATGCAGGACCTCTTGTAATAACTAGAAGGCAATTTGTGGCCCATTATATTAAACTAGATGGTGGCCCGATTCTAACTCATCGGGTATTCTAGAATATGTATGCGGCCGGCCGCGACCAATCAGCGAACCGTGTTAGTGAGGACCGGAGAGCATGTTTAAATTTGGCGCCAAAACCGGTGATTGGTCACGGCTGGCGGCCGCGACCAATCAGCGAATCGTATTAGTGAGAACCGGGGAGCGGGTACTTCCACTGTGAGCAGCCGGGAGATGACCGGCTGCTCGCAGCAGAAGTATCCCAACCCCGGTCCTCCCTTCACACTTGCCGTCGGGAGATCAGCGGCCCTAGCCTCTGATCTAGCGACGGTAGCCGCATGGAGGTCAGCGGCGCCGCAGGTCGGGGTACTTCTGCTGCGAGCAGCCGGGAGATGACCGGCAAGCCAACGGGAAAGTGGCGTGCTCCGGTGGCAAGCCAACGGGAAAGTGGCGTGCTCCGGTGGCAAGCCAACGGGAAAGTGGCGTGCTCCGGTGGCAAGCCAACGGGAAAGTGGCGTGCTCCGGTGGCAAGCCAACGGGACAGTGGCGTGCTCCGGTGGCAAGCCAAAGGGACAGTGGCGTGCTCCGGTGGCAAGCCAACAAGACAGTGGAGTGCTCCGGTGGCAAGCCAACGGGACTGTGGCGTGCTCCGGTGGCAAGCCAACGGGAAAGTGGCGTGCTCCGGTGGCAAGCCAACGGGAAAGTGGCGTGCTCCGGTGGCAAGCCAACGGGAAAGTGGCGTGCTCCGGTGGCAAGCCAACGGGAAAGTGGCGTGCTCCGGTGGCAAGCCAACGGGAAAGTGGCGTGCTCCGGTGGCAAGCCAACGGGAAAGTGGCGTGCAACGGTGGCAAGCCAACGGGACTGTGGCGTGCTCCGGTGGCAAGCCAACGGGACTGTGGCGTGCTCCGGTGGCAAGCCAACGGGACTGTGGCGTGCTCCGGTGGCAAGCCAACGGGAAAGTGGCGTGCTCCGGTGGCAAGCCAACGGGAAAGTGACGTGCTCCGGTGGCAAGCCAACGGGAAAGTGGCGTGCTCCGGTGGCAAGCCAACGGGACTGTGGCGTGCTCCGGTGGCAAGCCAACGGGAAAGTGGCGTGCTCCGGTGGCAAGCCAACGGGAAAGTGGCGTGCTCCGGTGGCAAGCCAACGGGAAAGTGGCGTGTTCCGGTGGCAAGCCAACGGGAAAGTGGCGTGCTCCGGTGGCAAGCCAACGGGAAAGTGGCGTGCTCCGGTGGCAAGCCAACGGGAAAGTGGCGTGCTCCGGTGGCAAGCCAACGGGAAAGTGGCGTGCTCCGGTGGCAAGCCAACGGGACAGTGGCGTGCTCCGGTGGCAAGCCAACGGGAAAATGGCGTGCTCCGGTGGCAAGCCAACGGGACTGTGGCGTGCTCCGGTGGCAAGCCAACGGGACTGTGGCGTGCTCCGGTGGCAAGCCAACGGGAAAGTGGCGTGCTCCGGTGGCAAGCCAACGGGAAAGTGGCGTGTTCCGGTGGCAAGCCAACGGGACAGTGGCGTGCTCCGGTGGCAAGCCAACGGGAAAGTGGCGTGCTCCGGTGGCAAGCCAACGGGAAAGTGGCGTGCTCCGGTGGCAAGCCAACGGGAAAATGGCGTGCTCCGGTGGCAAGCCAACGGGAAAGTGGCGTGCTCCGGTGGCAAGCCAACGGGAAAGTGGCGTGCTCCGGTGGCAAGCCAACGGGAAAGTGGCGTGCTCCGGTGGCAAGCCAACGGGAAAGTGGCGTGCTCCGGTGGCAAGCCAACGGGACTGTGGCGTGCTCCGGTGGCAAGCCAACGGGACAGTGGCGTGCTCCGGTGGCAAGCCAACGGGACAGTGGCGTGCTCCGGTGGCAAGCCAACGGGACTGTGGCGTGCTCCGGTGGCAAGCCAACGGGACTGTGGCGTGCTCCGGTGGCAAGCCAACGGGACTGTGGCGTGCTCCGGTGGCAAGCCAACGGGACTGTGGCGTGCTCCGGTGGCAAGCCAACGGGAAAGTGGCGTGCTCCGGTGGCAAGCCAACGGGAAAGTGGCGTGCTCCGGTGGCAAGCCAACGAGACTGTGGCGTGCTCCGGTGGCAAGCCAGCGGGACTGTGGCGTGCTCCGGTGGCAAGCCAGCGGGAAAGTGGCGTGCTCCGGTGGCAAGCCAACGGGAAAGTGGCGTGCTCCGGTGGCAAGCCAACGGGAAAGTGGCGTGCTCCGGTGGCAAGCCAACGGGAAAGTGGCGTGCTCCGGTGGCAAGCCAACGGGACTGTGGCGTGCTCCGGTGGCAAGCCAACGGTACTGTGGCGTGCTCCGGTGGCAAGCCAACGGTACAGTGGCGTGCTCCGGTGGCAAGCCAACGGGAAAGTGGCGTGCTCCGGTGGCAAGCCAACGGGAAAGTGGCGTGCTCCGGTGGCAAGCCAACGGGAAAGTGGCGTGCTCCGGTGGCAAGCCAACGGGACTGTGGCGTGCTCCGGTGGCAAGCCAACGGGACTGTGGCGTGCTCCGGTGGCAAGCCAACGGGAAAGTGGCGTGCTCCGGTGGCAAGCCAACGGGAAAGTGGCGTGCTCCGGTGGCAAGCCAACGGGAAAGTGGCGTGCTCCGGTGGCAAGCCAACGGGACAGTGGCGTGCTCCGGTGGCAAGCCAACGGGAAAGTAGCGTGCTCCGGTGGCAAGCCAACGGGACTGTGGCGTGCTCCGGTGGCAAGCCAACGGGACTGTGGCGTGCTCCGGTGGCAAGCCAACGGGAAAGTGGCGTGCTCCGGTGGCAAGCCAACGGGAAAGTGGCGTGCTCCGGTGGCAAGCCAACGGGAAAGTGGCGTGCTCCGGTGGCAAGCCAACGGGACTGTGGCGTGCTCCGGTGGCAAGCCAACAGGACTGTGGCGTGCTCCGGTGGCAAGCCAACGGGAAAGTGGCGTGCTCCGGTGGCAAGCCAACGGGAAAGTGGCGTGCTCCGGTGGCAAGCCAACGGGACAGTGGCGTGCTCCGGTGGCAAGCCAACGGGAAAGTGGCGTGCTCCGGTGGCAAGCCAACGGGACTGTGGCGTGCTCCGGTGGCAAGCCAACGGGACTGTGGCGTGCTCCGTTGGCAAGCCAACGGGAAAGTGGCGTGCTCCGGTGGCAAGCCAACGGGAAAGTGGCGTGTTCCGGTGGCAAGCCAACGGGACAGTGGCGTGCTCCGGTGGCAAGCCAACGGGAAAGTGGCGTGCTCCGGTGGCAAGCCAACGGGAAAGTGGCGTGCTCCGGTGGCAAGCCAACGGGAAAGTGGCGTGCTCCGGTGGCAAGCCAACGGGAAAGTGGCGTGCTCCGGTGGCAAGCCAACGGGAAAGTGGCGTGCTCCGGTGGCAAGCCAACGGGACAGTGGCGTGCTCCGGTGGCAAGCCAACGGGAAAGTGGCGTGCTCCGGTGGCAAGCCAACGGGACTGTGGCGTGCTCCGGTGGCAAGCCAACGGGACTGTGGCGTGCTCCGGTGGCAAGCCAACGGGAAAGTGGCGTGCTCCGGTGGCAAGCCAACGGGAAAGTGGCGTGCTCCGGTGGCAAGCCAACGGGAAAGTGGCGTGCTCCGGTGGCAAGCCAACGGGACTGTGGCGTGCTCCGGTGGCAAGCCAACGGGACTGTGGCGTGCTCCGGTGGCAAGCCAACGGGAAAGTGGCGTGCTCCGGTGGCAAGCCAACGGGAAAGTGGCGTGCTCCGGTGGCAAGCCAACGGGACAGTGGCGTGCTCCGGTGGCAAGCCAACGGGAAAGTGGCGTGCTCCGGTGGCAAGCCAACGGGACTGTGGCGTGCTCCGGTGGCAAGCCAATGGGACTGTGGCGTGCTCCGGTGGCAAGCCAACGGGAAAGTGGCGTGCTCCGGTGGCAAGCCAACGGGAAAGTGGCGTGTTCCGGTGGCAAGCCAACGGGACAGTGGCGTGCTCCGGTGGCAAGCCAACGGGAAAGTGGCGTGCTCCGGTGGCAAGCCAACGGGAAAGTGGCGTGCTCCGGTGGCAAGCCAACGGGAAAGTGGCGTGCTCCGGTGGCAAGCCAACGGGAAAGTGGCGTGCTCCGGTGGCAAGCCAACGGGAAAGTGGCGTGCTCCGGTGGCAAGCCAACGGGACTGTGGCGTGCTCCGGTGGCAAGTCAGCGGGACTGTGGCGTGCTCCGGTGGCAAGCCAGCGGGAAAGTGTCGTGCTCCGGTGGCAAGCCAGCGGGAAAGTGGCGTGCTCCGGTGGCAAGCCAACGGGAAAGTGGCGTGCTCCGGTGGCAAGCCAACGGGAAAGTGGCGTGCTCCGGTGGCAAGCCAACGGGACAGTGGCGTGCTCCGGTGGCAAGCCAACGGGACAGTGGCGTGCTCCGGTGGCAAGCCAACGGGAAAGTGGCGTGCTCCGGTGGCAAGCCAACGGGACTGTGGCGTGCTCCGGTGGCAAGCCAACGGGACTGTGGCGTGCTCCGGTGGCAAGCCAACGGGACTGTGGCGTGCTCCGGTGGCAAGCCAACGGGACTGTGGCGTGCTCCGGTGGCAAGCCAACGGGAAAGTGGCGTGTTCCGGTGGCAAGCCAACGGGACAGTGGCGTGCTCCGGTGGCAAGCCAACGGGAAAGTGGCGTGCTCCGGTGGCAAGCCAACGGGAAAGTGGCGTGCTCCGGTGGCAAGCCAACGGGAAAGTGGCGTGCTCCGGTGGCAAGCCAACGGGAAAGTGGCGTGCTCCGGTGGCAAGCCAACGGGAAAGTGGCGTTCTCCGGTGGCAAGCCAACGGGACTGTGGCGTGCTCCGGTGGCAAGCCAGCGGGACTGTGGCGTGCTCCGGTGGCAAGCCAGCGGGAAAGTGGCGTGCTCCGGTGGCAAGCCAGCGGGACTGTGGCGTGCTCCGGTGGCAAGCCAACGGGACAGTGGCGTGCTCCGGTGGCAAGCCAACGGGAAAGTGGCGTGCTCCGGTGGCAAGCCAACGGGAAAGTGGCGTGCTCCGGTGGCAAGCCAACGGGAAAGTGGCGTGCTCCGGTGGCAAGCCAACGGGAAAGTGGCGTGCTCCGGTGGCAAGCCAACGGGAAAGTGGCGTGCTCCGGTGGCAAGCCAACGGGACTGTGGCGTGCTCCGGTGGCAAGTCAGCGGGACTGTGGCGTGCTCCGGTGGCAAGCCAGCGGGAAAGTGTCGTGCTCCGGTGGCAAGCCAGCGGGAAAGTGGCGTGCTCCGGTGGCAAGCCAACGGGAAAGTGGCGTGCTCCGGTGGCAAGCCAACGGGAAAGTGGCGTGCTCCGGTGGCAAGCCAACGGGACAGTGGCGTGCTCCGGTGGCAAGCCAACGGGACAGTGGCGTGCTCCGGTGGCAAGCCAACGGGAAAGTGGCGTGCTCCGGTGGCAAGCCAACGGGACTGTGGCGTGCTCCGGTGGCAAGCCAACGGGACTGTGGCGTGCTCCGGTGGCAAGCCAACGGGACTGTGGCGTGCTCCGGTGGCAAGCCAACGGGACTGTGGCGTGCTCCGGTGGCAAGCCAACGGGAAAGTGGCGTGTTCCGGTGGCAAGCCAACGGGACAGTGGCGTGCTCCGGTGGCAAGCCAACGGGAAAGTGGCGTGCTCCGGTGGCAAGCCAACGGGAAAGTGGCGTGCTCCGGTGGCAAGCCAACGGGAAAGTGGCGTGCTCCGGTGGGAAGCCAACGGGAAAGTGGCGTGCTCCGGTGGCAAGCCAACGGGAAAGTGGCGTTCTCCGGTGGCAAGCCAACGGGACTGTGGCGTGCTCCGGTGGCAAGCCAGCGGGACTGTGGCGTGCTCCGGTGGCAAGCCAGCGGGAAAGTGGCGTGCTCCGGTGGCAAGCCAGCGGGAAAGTGGCGTGCTCCGGTGGCAAGCCAGCGGGAAAGTGGCGTGCTCCGGTGGCAAGCCATCGGGAAAGTGGCGTGCTCCGGTGGCAAGCCAACGGGACTGTGGCGTGCTCCGGTGGCAAGCCAACGGGACTGTGGCGTGCTTCGGTGGCAAGCCAGCGGGAAAGTGGCGTGCTCCGGTGGAAAGCCAACGGGAAAGTGGCGTGCTCCGGTGGCAAGCCAACGGGAAAGTGGCGTGCTCCGGTGGCAAGCCAACGGAAAAGTGGCGTGCTCCGGTGGCAAGCCAACGGGAAAGTGGCGTGCTCCGGTGGCAAGCCAACGGGAAAATGGCGTGCTCCGGTGGCAAGCCAACTGGAAAGTGGCGTGCTCCGGTGGCAAGCCAACGGGAAAGTGGCGTGCTCCGGTGGCAAGCCAACGGGAAAGTGGCGTGCTCCGGTGGCAAGCCAACGGGAAAGTGGCGTGCTCCGGTGGCAAGCCAACGGGACAGTGGCGTGCTCCGGTGGCAAGCCAACGGGACAGTGGCGTGCTCCGGTGGCAAGCCAACGGGACAGTGGCGTGCTCCGGTGGCAAGCCAACGGGAAAGTGGCGTGCTCCGGTGGCAAGCCAACGGGACTGTGGCGTGCTCCGGTGGCAAGCCAACGGGACTGTGGCGTGCTCCGGTGTCAAGCCAACGAGACAGTGGCGTGCTCCGGTGGCAAGCCAACGGGACAGTGGCGTGCTCCGGTGGCAAGCCAACGGGACTGTGGCGTGCTCCGGTGGCAAGCCAACGGGAAAGTGGCGTGCTCCGGTGGCAAGCCAACGGGAAAGTGGCGTGCTCCGGTGGCAAGCCAACGGGAAAGTGGCGTGCTCCGGTGGCAAGCCAACGGGATAGTGGCGTGCTCCGGTGGCAAGCCAACGGGACAGTGGCGTGCTCCGGTGGCAAGCCAACGGGACAGTGGCGTGCTCCGGTGGCAAGCCAACGGGACTGTGGCGTGCTCCGGTGGCAAGCCAACGGGACAGTGGCGTGCTCCTGTGGCAAGCCAACGGGACAGTGGCGTGCTCCGGTGGCAAGCCAACGGGACAGTGGCGTGCTTCGGTGGCAAGCCAACGGGACAGTGGCGTGCTCCGGTGGCAAGCCAACGGGACAGTGGCGTGCTCCGGTGGCAAGCCAACGGGACAGTGGCGTGCTCCGGTGGCAAGCCAACGGGAAAGTGGCGTGCTCCGGTGGCAAGCCAACGGGACAGTGGCGTGCTCCGGTGGCAAGCCAACGGGACAGTGGCGTGCTCCGGTGGCAAGCCAACGGGACAGTGGCGTGCTCCGGTGGCAAGCCAACGGGACAGTGGCGTGCTCCGGTGGCAAGCCAACGGGAAAGTGGCGTGCTCCGGTGGCAAGCCAACGGGACTGTGGCGTGCTCCGGTGGCAAGCCAACGGGAAAGTGGCGTGCTCCGGTGGCAAGCCAACGGGAAAGTGGCGTGCTCCGGTGGCAAACCAACGGGAAAGTGGCGTGCTCCGGTGGCAAGCCAACGGGACTGTGGCGTGCTCCGGTGGCAAGCCAACGGGACTGTGGCGTGCTCCGGAGGCAAGCCAACGGGACTGTGGCGTGCTCCGGTGGCAAGCCAACGGGACAGTGGCGTGCTCCGGTGGCAAGCCAACGGGACAGTGGTGTGCTCCGGTGGCAAGCCAACGGGACAGTGGCGTGCTCCGGTGGCAAGCCAACGGGAAAGTGGCGTGCTCCGGTGGCAAGCCAACGGGACTGTGGCGTGCTCCGGTGGCAAGCCAACGGGACTGTGGCGTGCTCCGGTGGCAAGCCAACGGGACTGTGGCGTGCTCCGGTGGCAAGCCAACGGGACTGTGGCGTGCTCCGGTGGCAAGCCAACGGGAAAGTGGCGTGTTCCGGTGGCAAGCCAACGGGACAGTGGCGTGCTCCGGTGGCAAGCCAACGGGAAAGTGGCGTGCTCCGGTGGCAAGCCAACGGGAAAGTGGCGTGCTCCGGTGGCAAGCCAACGGGAAAGTGGCGTGCTCCGGTGGCAAGCCAACGGGAAAGTGGCGTGCTCCGGTGGCAAGCCAACGGGACTGTGGCGTGCTCCGGTGGCAAGCCAGCGGGACTGTGGCGTGCTCCGGTGGCAAGCCAGCGGGAAAGTGGCGTGCTCCGGTGGCAAGCCAGCGGGAAAGTGGCGTGCTCCTGTGGCAAGCCAGCGGGAAAGTGGCGTGCTCCGGTGGCAAGCCAACGGGAAAGTGGCGTGCTCCGGTGGCAAGCCAACGGGACTGTGGCGTGCTCCGGTGGCAAGCCAACGGGACTGTGGCGTGCTTCGGTGGCAAGCCAGCGGGAAAGTGGCGTGCTCCGGTGGAAAGCCAACGGGAAAGTGGCGTGCTCCGGTGGCAAGCCAACGGGAAAGTGGCGTGCTCCGGTGGCAAGCCAACGGAAAAGTGGCGTGCTCCGGTGGCAAGCCAACGGGAAAGTGGCGTGCTCCGGTGGCAAGCCAACGGGAAAATGGCGTGCTCCGGTGGCAAGCCAACTGGAAAGTGGCGTGCTCCGGTGGCAAGCCAACGGGAAAGTGGCGTGCTCCGGTGGCAAGCCAACGGGAAAGTGGCGTGCTCCGGTGGCAAGCCAACGGGAAAGTGGCGTGCTCCGGTGGCAAGCCAACGGGACAGTGGCGTGCTCCGGTGGCAAGCCAACGGGACAGTGGCGTGCTCCGGTGGCAAGCCAACGGGACAATGGCGTGCTCCGGTGGCAAGCCAACGGGACAGTGGCGTGCTCCGGTGGCAAGCCAACGGGAAAGTGGCGTGCTCCGGTGGCAAGCCAACGGGACTGTGGCGTGCTCCGGTATCAAGCCAACGGGACTGTGGCGTGCTCCGGTGTCAAGCCAACGGGACAGTGGCGTGCTCCGGTGGCAAGCCAACGGGACAGTGGCGTGCTCCGGTGGCAAGCCAACGGGACTGTGGCGTGCTCCGGTGGCAAGCCAACGGGAAAGTGGCGTGCTCCGGTGGCAAGCCAACGGGAAAGTGGCGTGCTCCGGTGGCAAGCCAACGGGAAAGTGGCGTGCTCCGGTGGCAAGCCAACGGGACAGTGGCGTGCTCCGGTGGCAAGCCAACGGGACAGTGGCGTGCTCCGGTGGCAAGCCAACGGGACAGTGGCGTGCTCCGGTGGCAAGCCAACGGGACTGTGGCGTGCTCCGGTGGCAAGCCAACGGGACAGTGGCGTGCTCCTGTGGCAAGCCAACGGGACAGTGGCGTGCTCCGGTGGCAAGCCAACGGGACAGTGGCGTGCTTCGGTGGCAAGCCAACGGGACAGTGGCGTGCTCCGGTGGCAAGCCAACGGGACAGTGGCGTGCTCCGGTGGCAAGCCAACGGGACAGTGGCGTGCTCCGGTGGCAAGCCAACGGGAAAGTGGCGTGCTCCGGTGGCAAGCCAACGGGACAGTGGCGTGCTCCGGTGGCAAGCCAACGGGACAGTGGCGTGCTCCGGTGGCAAGCCAACGGGACAGTGGCGTGCTCCGGTGGCAAGCCAACGGGACAGTGGCGTGCTCCGGTGGCAAGCCAACGGGAAAGTGGCGTGCTCCGGTGGCAAGCCAACGGGACTGTGGCGTGCTCCGGTGGCAAGCCAACGGGAAAGTGGCGTGCTCCGGTGGCAAGCCAACGGGAAAGTGGCGTGCTCCGGTGGCAAGCCAACGGGAAAGTGGCGTGCTCCGGTGGCAAGCCAACGGGACTGTGGCGTGCTCCGGTGGCAAGCCAACGGGACTGTGGCGTGCTCCGGAGGCAAGCCAACGGGACTGTGGCGTGCTCCGGTGGCAAGCCAACGGGACTGTGGCGTGCTCCGGTGGCAAGCCAACGGGACTGTGGCGTGCTCCGGTGGCAAGCCAACGGGAATGTGGCGTGATCCGGTGGCAAGCCAACGGGACAGTGGCGTGCTCCGGTGGCAAGCCAACGGGACAGTGGCGTGCTCCGGTGGCAAGCCAGCGGGAAAGTGGCGTGCTCCGGGACAGTGGCGTGCTCCGGTGGCAAGCCAACGGGACAGTGGCGTGCTCCGGTGGCAAGCCAACGGGAAAGTGGCGTGCTCCGGGACAGTGGCGTGCTCCGGTGGCAAGCCAACGGGACAGTGGCGTGCTCCGGTGGCAAGCCAACGGGACAGTGGCGTGCTCCGGTTGCAAGCCAACGGGACAGTGGCGTGCTCCGCTGGCAAGCCAACGGGAAAGTGGCGTGCTCCGGTGGCAAGCCAACGGGAAAGTGGCGAGCTCCGGTGGCAAGCCAACGGGAAAGTGGCGTGCTCCGGTGGCAAGCCAACGGGACAGTGGCGTGCCCCGGTGGCAAGCCAACGGCAAAGTGGCGTGCTCCGTTGGCAAGCCAACGGGACAGTGGCGTGCTCCGGTGGCAAGCCAACGGGACAGTGGCATGCTCCGGTGGCAAGCCAACGGGACAGTGGCGTGCTCCGGTGGCAAGCCAACGGGACAGTGGCGTGCTCCGGTGGCAAGCCAACGGGACAGTGGCGTGCTCCGGTGGCAAGCCAACGGGACTGTGGCGTGCTCCGGTGGCAAGCCAACGGGAAAGTGGCGTGCTCCGGTGGCAAGCCAACGGGAAAGTGGCGTGCTCCGGTGGCAAGCCAACGGGAAAGTGGCGTGCTCCGGTGGCAGGCCAACGGGAAAGTGGCGTGCTCCGGTGGCAAGCCAACGGGAAAGTGGCGTGCTCCGGTGGCAAGCCAACGGGAAAGTGGCGTGCTCCGGTGGCAAGCCAACGGGAAAGTGGCGTGCTCCGGTGGCAAGCCAACGGGAAAGTGGCGTGCTCCGGTGGCAAGCCAACGGGACAGTGGCGTGCTCCGGTGGCAAGCCAACGGGACAGTGGCGTGCTCCGGTGGCAAGCCAACGGGACAGTGGCGTGCTCCGGTGGCAAGCCAACGGGACAGTGGCGTGCTCCGGTGGCAAGCCAACGGGAAAGTGGCGTGCTCCGGTGGCAAGCCAACGGGAAAGTGGCGTGCTCCGGTGGCAAGCCAACGGGAAAGTGGCGTGCTCCGGTGGCAAGCCAACGGGACTGTGGCGTGCTCCGGTGGCAAGCCAACGGGACTGTGGCGTGCTCCGGTGGCAAGCCAACGGGAATGTGGCGTGCTCCGGTGGCAAGCCAACGGGAAAGTGGCGTGCTCCGGTGGCAAGCCAACGGGACTGTGTCGTGCTCCGGTGGCAAGCCAACGGGAAAGTGGCGTGCTCCGATGGCAAGCCAACGGGAAAGTGGCGTGCTCCGGTGGCAAGCCAACGGGAAAGTGGCGTGCTCCGGTGGCAAGCCAACGGGAAAGTGGCGTGCTCCGGTGGCAAGCCAACGGGACAGTGGCGTGCTCCGGTGGCAAGCCAACGGGACTGTGGCGTGCTCCGGTGGCAAGCCAACGGGACTGTGGCGTGCTCCGTTGGCCAGCCAACGGGACTGTGGCGTGCTCCGGTGGCAAGCCAACGGGAAAGTGGCGTGCTCCGGTGGCAAGCCAACGGGAAAGTGGCGTGCTCCGGGGGCAAGCCAACGGGAAAGTGGCGTGCTACGGTGGCAAGCCAACGGGACAGTGGCGTGCTCCGGTGGCAAGCCAACGGGACAGTGGCGTGCTCCGGTGGCAAGCCAACGGGACAGTGGCGTGCTCCGGTGGCAAGCCAACGGGACAGTGGCGTGCTCCGGTGGCAAGCCAACGGGACAGTGGCATGCTCCGGTGGCAAGCCAACGGGACAGTGGCGTGCTCCGGTGGCAAGCCAACGGGACAGTGGCGTGCTCCGGTGGCAAGCCAACGGGAAAGTGGCGTGCTCCGGTGGCAAGCCAACGGGAAAGTGGCGTGCTCCGGTGGCAAGCCAACGGAAAAGTGGCGTGCTCCGGTGGCAAGCCAACGGGACTGTGGCGTGCTCCGGTGGCAAGCCAACGGGACTGTGGCGTGCTCCGGTGGCAAGCCAACGGGAAAGTGGCGTGCTCCGGTGGCAAGCCAACGGGAAAGTGGCGTGCTCCGGTGGCAAGCCAACGGGAAAGTGGCGTGCTCCGGTGGCAAACCAACGGGAAAGTGGCGTGCTCCGGTGGCAAGCCAACGGGAAAGTGGCGTGCTCCGGTGGCAAGCCAACGGGAAAGTGGCGTGCTCCGGTGGCAAGCCAACGGGAAAGTGGCGTTCTCCGGTGGCAAGCCAACGGGAAAGTGGCGTGCTCCGGTGGCAAGCCAACGGGAAAGTGGCGTGCTCCGGTGGCAAGCCAACGGGACTGTGCCGTGCTCCGGTGGCAAGCCAACGGGACTGTGGCGTGCTCCGGTGGCAAGCCAACGGGAAAGTGGCGTGCTCCGGTGGCAAGCCAGCGGGAAAGTGGCGTGCTCCGGTGGCAAGCCAACGGGACAGTGGCGTGCTCCGGTGGCAAGCCAACGGAACAGTGGCGTGCTCCAGTGGCAAGCCAACGGGAAAGTGGCGTGCTCCGGTGGCAAGCCAACGGGAAAGTGGTGTGCTCCGGTGGCAAGCCAACGGGAAAGTGGCGTGCTCCGGTGGCAAGCCAACGGGAAAGTTGCGTGCTCCGGTGGCAAGCCAACGGGAAAGTGGCGTGCTCCGGTGGCAAGCCAACGGGAAAGTGGCGTCCTCCGGGGGCAAGCCAACGGGAAAGTGGCGTGCTCCGGGGGCAAGCCAACGGGAAAGTGGCGTGCTCCGGTGGCAAGCCAACGGGAAAGTGGCGTGCTCCGGTGGCAAGCAAACGGGACAGTGGCGTGCTCCGGTGGCAAGCCAACGGGACAGTGGCGTGCTCCGGTGGCAAGCCAACGGGACAGTGGCGTGCTCCGGTGGCAAGCCAACGGGACAGTGGCGTGCTCCGGTGGCAAGCCAACGGGACAGTGTCGTGCTCCGGTGGCAAGCCAACGGGACAGTGGCGTGCTCCGGTGGCAAGCCAACGGGACAGTGGCGTGCTCCGGTGGCAAGCCAACGGGACAGTGGCGTGCTCCGGTGGCAAGCCAACGGGAAAGTGGCGTGCTCCGGTGGCAAGCCAACGGAAAAGTGGCGTGCTCCGGTGGCAAGCCAACGGGAAAGTGGCGTGCTCCGGTGGCAAGCCAACGGGACTGTGGCGTGCTCCGGTGGCAAGCCAACGGGACTGTGGCGTGCTCCGGTGGCAAGCCAACGTTAAAGTGGCGTGCTCCGGTGGCAAGCCAACGTTAAAGTGGCGTGCTCCGGTGGCAAGCCAACGGGAAAGTGGCGTGCTCCGGTGGCAAGCCAACGGAAAAGTGGCGTGCTCCGGTGGCAAGCCAACGGGAAAGTGGCGTGCTCCGGTGGCAAGCCAACGGGACTGTGGCGTGCTCCGGTGGCAAGCCAACGGGACTGTGGCGTGCTCCGGTGGCAAGCCAACGTTAAAGTGGCGTGCTCCGGTGGCAAGCCAACGTTAAAGTGGCGTGCTCCAGTGGCAAGCCAACGGGAAAGTGGCGTGCTCCGGTGGCAAGCCAACGGGAAAGTGGCGTGCTCCGGTGGCAAGCCAACGGGAAAGTGGCGTGCTCCGGTGGCAAGCCAACGGGAAAGTGGCGTGCTCCGGTGGCAAGCCAACGGGAAAGTGGCGTGCTCCGGTGGCAAGCCAACGGGAAAGTGGCGTGCTCCGGTGGCAAGCCAACGGGAAAGTGGCGTGCTCCGGTGGCAAGCCAACGGGAAAGTGGCGTGATCCGGTGGCAAGCCAGCGGGAAAGTGGCGTGCTCCGGTGGCAAGCCAACGGGACTGTGGCGTGCTCCGGTGGCAAGCCAACGGGACTGTGGCGTGCTCCGGTGGCAAGCCAACGGGACTGTGGCGTGCTCCGGTGGCAAGCCAACGGGACTGTGGCGTGCTCCGGTGGCAAGCCAACGGGACAGTGGCGTGCTCCGGTGGCAAGCCAACGGGAAAGTGGCGTGCTCCGGTGGCAAGCCAACGGGAAAGTGGCGTGCTCCGGTGGCAAGCCAACGGGAAAGTGGCGTGCTCCGGTGGCAAGCCAACGGGAAAGTGGCGTGCTCTGGTGGCAAGCCAATGGGAAAGTGGCGTGCTGCGGTGGCAAGCCAACGGGAAAGTGACGTGCTCCGGTGGCAAGCCAACGGGAAAGTGGCGTGCTCCGGTGGCAAGCCAACGGGAAAGTGGCGTGCTCCGGTGGCAAGCCAACGGGAAAGTAGCGTGCTCCGGTGGCAAGCCAACGGGAAAGTGGCGTGCTCCGGTGGCAAGCCAACGGGAAAGTGGCGTGCTCCGGTGGCAAGCCAACGGGAAAGTGGCGTGCTCCGGTGGCAAGCCAACGGGAAAGTGGCGTGCTCCGGTGGCAAGCCAACGGGAAAGTGGCGTGCTCCGGTGGCAAGCCAACGGGACAGTGGCGTGCTCCGGTGACAAGCCAACGGGACTGTGGCGTGCTTCGGTGGCAAGCCAGCGGGAAAGTGGCGTGCTCCGGTGGCAAGCCAACGGGAAAGTGGCGTGCTCCGGTGGCAAACAAATGGGAAAGTGGCGTGCTTCGGTGGCAAGCCAACGGGAAAGTGGCGTGCTCCGGTGGCAAGCCAACGGGAAAGTGGCGTGCTCCGGTGGCAAGCCAACGGGAAAGTGGCGTGCTCCGGTGGCAAGCCAACGGGAAAAGGTGTGCTCCGGTGGCATGCTAATGGTAAAGGTGTGCTCCAGTGGCATTCTAACGGTAAAGGTGTGCTGCGGTCACATGCTAATGGTAAAGGTGTGCTCCGGTATCATGCTAACGGGAATAGGTGTGCTCCGATGGCATGCTAACGGGAATAGGTGTGCCCGGTGGCATACTAACGGGAAAAGGTGTGCTACGGTGGCATGCTAGCGGGAAATGGTGTGCTTCTGTGGCATGATAACGAGAAAAGGGGTACTCCATTGGCACCACAATGGTCAAGGGACTTGGAAATGTCACATGTGAAGTCATACTCGCATAGTGTCTGTTGTTGCAGGGATCAAAAGAGCGACCCGGTGGAACAAGATGTGGACACTGTGCGGCAGATGGTGGTTTAAGGACAGCAAACAGCAAAATAAGACCAAGCAACAGCAAGAAAACAATCCAAGAATTACCGCAGCAGACAAGTAAGTGATTGTGATTCTTTTAAACGGTGATGTATGATCAGATGAAGTGGAATGCAGTAAGTTTGGAAATATGATTAACATGTTAATAAAGTGTCTGAAATGTATGAGCGAGAAAGAGAAAAAGGTGGATTGTTACAGGGGGACAGCTGAGAGTAGGGAGTTGCAGAGAAAGTCCTTGTGACAGGTTTAGGATGTATACGGCTGTTTATTGCCTCCTCCACATACAAAGGCAGGAGATGAGACTATCAAACTATTGAACTTGGAGTTGTCAGTAATGTTGGAGGTGAAATTAATAAAGCAAGTAAAATGGGAAAGAAAAAAAGGGGTTGTATGTTTGCCTGGTCAGAGGGATGTTTGCCTGGTCATGGGGATGTTTGTCTGGTCATGGGGATGTTTGCCTGGTCAGGGGGATGTTTGCCTGGTCAGGGGGATGTTTGTCTGGTCAGGGGGATGTTTGCCTGGTCAGGGGGATGTTTGCCTGGTCAGGGGGATGTTTGTCTGGTCAGGGGGATGTTTGTCTGGTCAGAGGGATGTTTGCTTCACGTTGGGGAAGAGGGAAAGGACTGAATGATCCGGCACCTGTCCTATCCACAGGATGGTCAGCTAGTGCCGCCATTGGGAAAGAGCTGACCTAGTGTCACTATCAATCATCAGAGTCTGCAGTACAACTGATTACGGGTCCAGCAGGGGGGCGCTGATGACACAGGTGGACCTTGGGGCGGTTTTCCGGTTGCGGACGCTGCACCTTGAGGGTTTTCTTCATGTAATTATCCTCCTCACATTGCAGACTTGTGAACTTTATAAATATTCTTCATTTGCTTATTTTCTTCCTTCTCTCCCAAACACGTTGCTGAAGTGCTGTCTCACCCCCACTGCCCCCATCCAGAAGCTTCTTGTAGCTGCTGTTCAGTGAGATTTGTCCTCTATATACCAGCAGTCTGTGTATGGGCCTGTCCCTGTCTGATCCTCTCTGCTCTCCACCCCTGCACTCAGACATGGGAAACCCTGTACTCGGATTACTTCACATCTTGGTGAACAACAGCTGAAAGGACCCTATAAAGGAGCCTGTACCAGGCAGGTGACAGCGGTGCAGCATTGTGCTTGTGGGGGCAATCGGGCGGTGGAGTCAGAAATTGGGGAATACTTGGGTGCTCTCTGGACGGACAATATTAGTGCTGCAGTAATTTCCCACAAGTTTTTGCACAGAGCGGCCACTAATATAGATTAAAGTAAAACAATTGTGCTCTGTAAATAATGGCTGTGCTTTGCTACAAATGCTTCATGTTTGCAGGAGGTTTTTTTTTCTTTAATAAATTTTATTTAGTTTATAATTGATTTTTTCTCTTTCTGCTAGATATCAGGACATGATAGAAGCCGTACGGGACTGGTATAAGAAGTTCTTGGCTGAGAAGGAAAGAAGCTTCATTCCTCCATGAGCTGCAGTTCTTTGTGTCCAGTCGGGAGCTCTATTAGTAAGTAGATTTTATCACCGGCGCAGACATTTCCGGGAAGGTTCCAATTGGCCGAATACAAGACGTTCATTAAACTCTTCATTAGAAATAAACGTCTGGTTATCATCCACAATACTTAATACCGATCACTTGTCACAAATTTGTATATTTTTTACCTGTTATAAAATGCTGCTGATCCCTTGAATCTTTTCTTTTTTTTTGTCATTTTAGACAAAACATTACATATTTCTGACAAGTTCCAGGTCTTTTCACACCACTCGTTTTGCAGGTTCTTTAATGCTACAGCACTTATGTTATTGGGGTCATTTTTGTGCAGTTTGCAGTTACATGATTTTTTATACATGTTTTTTTTTAGCTTTGTCTTGTTATTACATCACATTCATCTTTTTCCTCTCTTGCTTTCCTGGACTGAAGGAAACATATCTCCAAGTCACTCTGAGCTGCCGGCAGGAGAGATGGACCCTCAGGAGCCTCCTAGTCTTCAGAATCCACATGAAGGAGAAGTCCAAGAACAAGAAAGGCCTCCGACAGCAGAGCAACCTGTCCGCCAAAAAGTCCCAGAAGAAGAAGCGATGGTCCCGCAGCTCATCTGTGTTTTTCCTAAATGTGGTTTATACTTTTACTGATTGTAATTTTCTTGGTCGATACCAGATAAAGTTTTGGATGACAACTGTCTGGACTTGTGTCTTATTTTACATTTCTCCTTTTTTCTTCTTGCTTCCCCTCCAGTGAGATCTGGCTTAGGTGATAAAAGCCTTTCTCTATCCGGCATTTTTGCAGCAGGCTGGAGAAAGACTTTCTGGATGATAACTTGCCTTAGTCTCAGATGCCCATCCACTAGTTAGCTTTAGACCGGACGCTTGTCCACACAACACATCCCGACTCCCTCATATACATGAATGTGGTTATATGTGTGGGGGAGATGGCCCCATACACAGCACATGGTCGGCTGCTCCAGCAAAAATCCTTGGGTTTGACCTACCTTCCTGTAATATATATGGGGGGCCATTAGTTGGATGTTTGCAGGACTCCTCTTTGTCCAACAGCTTCCCTCCCCCACACATAGCAAGCAGTGTACAGACAAGCTCCCTTCCCGCACATACAGCATATATAGCATATAAAGAAAAAACCTAGAAGTCTGAACAGAAACATAAATTGATGTGCATGCAAAATGTAAATGCATGTTCACACAAGGCCACTAGACAAAGAAAAACCAAAGACAAGCAAAATACCCAAGTAACCGGAAGTGAATGGGTAAATCGCACAGTGCAAAAATAATAAATAATGAAGGGTATTTAGTTAACATAATTTTGATCAAAATAATGTAAAAGCTATCCCGCCACATCACGGCAACCCTTATGGGACAATCCTAACTCTAATATTAAAACCTTACCATTTGTCAAGTGACGTACATATGGATAAGGGCAGAGAGACTGACCCCCTAGTAGAAGCATAGACCTGAGGCAGAATAAACATTTCAGCTCAGACAAAGGGTGGCCACACCCTAATATGCACTAAAGCACACTGAACTACAAAGAAAAAACCTAGAAGTCTGAACTGAAACATAAATTGATGTGCATGCAAAATGTAAATGCATGTTCACACAAGGCCACTAGACAAAGAAAAACCAAAGACAAGCAAAATACCCAAGTAACCGGAAGTAAATGGGTAAATCGCAAAGTGCAAAAATAATAAATAATGAAGGGTATTTAGTAGTGAAGAGCGAGCACTAAAATGCTCGGGTGCTCGAAGCTCGGGCAAAGCTCGCCATGATACTCGGTTGCTCGACCTGAGCCACGAGCCCAATGTTAGTCTATGGGAGACCCAAGCATTTTCGCGGCGGCATCCCCGGCTGTCTTTTAAAAGCCTAACAAGTGCCCAAAATGTGGCAGTGCTCAAATGACATGGGGACAGCATGGGGATCGCCCCAGGAAGCATTTCTGACCCCCAGGTCACTTCTGTCAACAACGTGGTCAGAGGTATTAAGCCACTTTTAAGGGCTCACAATAAAACGTTCAAAAACTAAACTGAAACTGCTTTCCTGTGAAATATGTTAAGGAAGTTCCTTTCCAGGGTAAAGACTTGTGTATAAGGTAAAATAAATAACAGAAAAAAAAAAATACTCCTCCACACCTTGGGCTATGTTCACAAGTAGCATTTTTAATGTGTTTTTGCACTTTTGTATTGCTTCAACCGTGACAAATGCATTCACCGGGAAATGTCATTTTAACATTTTACAACCTTATCTGGCCATGTGCTGTGTGACACATGCATACAGTGCTGAAAAGACATGGGGACAGCATGGGGAAGACCCCTGGAAGCATCCCTGACTCCCCGGTCACTGCCTAAAAGTGTGCCCATCAGAAGTCATCCTTGCCGCATCAGAAGATGCAGACTTGCAACTATCCCCGTGCAAGTTCTTGTCCCAGGGCAGGGTTCAATTGTACCTCCCCCATTCCTTGCAATGCAAGCGCAAATATGCAGCCAACCACCCACCCACCCCCAGGCTGCAATACCATACTGCTTGCTTGCACTTGAAATTGGGCCTTTTAGGCATGTGGAGGCGGAATCTGGCCACCATGTCATGGCAGCGTTGGCGGCCTGGTATCCATACTCAGTCCCCAGCCGCCCGGCGGCGGGGTGTCCACACTCGGTCCCAAACCGCCAGGGGGCGGCCGGGTGTCCATACTCGGTCGCCAGCCACCTGGGGGCAGCCGGGTGTCCATAAACGGTCCCCAGCCGCCCCTATTTCTCCTTGGAACATCCCCCCACACACTTTTCTTAGCCTGGCCTACTTTAGGGCAGCATTGGACGAGCCCACCAGAGAACCAGACTCCTCCGGTGGGCCCTGGCTTCTCCATCAGGGGAGTTGAGAGTGCCAAGGTGAGGACCATGATGATGATACAAGTTAGCATCTGCTTTGTTTTGTTGGAATGCAAGCGCATGTATGTAGTAGCGGCAAGGCCTGAGGTGGTCAGCGTTTTGGCGCATATCCTACCTCCTCCGAGGATTGCTGGATGTTTTCCTGCTACTATCCCAGTTCTATGACTCCCGTTAAAACAAAGCTTCAGGTGATGAATGATGGATGAGGTGGTAGCAAAGGAGAAAGAGCAGGAGGAACAGGGACCATTCACATCAATATCAGGCCAGTCAACCACATATGTCTTGTAGGATATGTTTCTGTAACAAAAGGAGCGGTTTGGCTACACAGTTATAGGGCATACAGTGAGTGCAATGCCTACCAAAAATTTCGAGGCACTCCAATGTACCTTGGAAATGACATGGAGGTCAGAGGGCCTTAACTAAACAGTTTTTTTCCATTTATAGCAACTGGGTCTCCTGTACAATGTTGGCCTAAACAGTGAATGGAAGGCTTTCCAAAAATTATGAGGAACTGCAATGCCCCTTGAAACAGACGTGGATTACAGCATACTAAAAACCTTCTACCCACTATTGGGGAGTGGGTCTCCCTTAGTATTCGCCTTTGCATTGAAAAGCAAAAGCTGACTAAAATTAGGAGGAAATGCAATGTCCGTTGGAAGAGTTGTGGAGGTTAGAGGTAATTAAAAACAACATTTCAATGCCCCTAGGAAGAGCTGTGGAGTTCAGAGTGGCTTAAGAAGACTGTTTTAATGTCCCTTTGAAGAGACATGGAGGTCACAGTAGCTTAACAAGATGGTTTTAATGCCCCTCGGAAAAGACGTGGAGGTCCCAGTAGCTTAACCAGACGGTTTGAATGCCCCTCGGAAGAGGGGCTTTTAATGCCCCTTCCAAGAGCCATACAGTACAGCATAGTACAAACATTATTCCCATTATTGGGGAGTGTGTATCCCATAGTCATTGCTTATGCCTTCCAAGCAAAAGCTGCCAAAAATTGGGACGGAGGAACTTGCAATGCCCCTTACAAGAGCCATGCAGTACAGCATATTCCAAACATTATTCCCATTATTGGGGAGTGGGTCTCCCATAGTCTTTGCTTATGCCTTCCAAGCAAAAGCTGCCAAAAATTAGGACGAAGGAGCTTGCAATGCCCCTTACAAGAGCCATGCAGTACAGCATATTACAAACATTATTCCCATTATTGGGGAGTGGGTCTCCCATAGTATTTGCTTATGCCTTCCAAGAAAAAGCTGCCAAAAATTAAGAAGAACTGCAATGCCCGTTCGAAGAGTCGTGGAGGTTAGAGTTAATTAAAAACAACATATCAATGCCCCTTGGAAGAGCTGTGGAGTTCAGAGTGGTTTAACAAGACGCTATTAATGCCCCTCAAAAGAGATGTGGAGGTCCCAGTAGCTTAACAAGACGGTTTTAATACCCCTTGGAAAAGTGGTGGAGGTCCCAGTAGCTTAACAAGACGGTTTTAATACCCCTCGGAAAAGTGGTGGAGGTCACAGTAGCTTAAGAAGACGCTTTTAATGCCCCTCAGAAGAAAAGTGGCGATCCCAGTAGCTTAACAAGACGGTTTTAATGCCCCTTGGAAAAGTGGTGGAGGTCGCAGTAGCTTAACAAGACGCTATTAATGCCCCTCAGAAGAGACGTGGAGGTCCCAGCAGCTTAACAAGACGGTTTGAATGCCCCTTGGAAGAGACGTGTAGGTCACAGTAGCTTAACAAGACGCTATTAATGCCCCTCAGAAGAGACGTGGAGGTTCCAGCAGCTTAACATGACGGTTTTAATGCTCCTCAGAAAAGTGGTGGAGGTCCCAGTAGCTTAACAAGATGGTTTTAATGCCCCTCAGAAACGTAGTGGAGGTCCCAGTAGCTTAACAAGACTGTTTGAATGCCCCTTGGAAGAGACGTGGAGGTCCCAGTAGCTTAACTGGCCGGTTTAAATGCCCCTTGGAAAAGTGGTGGAGGTCACAGTAGCTTAACAAAACGCTATTAATGCCCCTCAGAAGAGACGTGGAGGTCTCAGTAGCTTAACAAGACGGTTTTAATGCTCCTCAGAAAAGTGGTGGAGGTCCCAGTAGCTTAACAAGACGGTTTTAATGCCCCTTGGAAAAGTGGTGGAGGTCGCAGTAGCTTAACAAGACGGTTTGAATGCCCCTTGGAAGAGACGTGGAGGTCCCAGTAGCTTAACAAGACGGTTTTAATGCTCCTCAGAAAAGTGGTGGAGGTCCCAGTAGCTTAACAAGACGGTTTTAATGCCCCTTGGAAAAGTGGTGGAGGTCACAGTAGCTTAACAAGACGGTTTGAATGCCCCTTGGAAGAGACGTGGAGGTCCCAGTAGCTTAACAAGACGGTTTGAATGCCCCTTGGAAGAGACGTGGAGGTCCCAGTAGCTTAACAAGACTGTTTTAATGCCCCTCGGAAAAGTGGTGGAGGTCACAGTAGCTTAACAAGACGCTTTTAATGCCCCTCGGAAGAGACGTGGAGGTCCAAGTAGCTTAACAAGACGGTTTGAATGCCCCTTGGAAGAGACGTGGAGGTCCCAGTAGCTTAACAAGACGGTTTGAATGCCCCTTGGAAGAGACGTGGAGGTCCCAGTAGCTTAACAAGACAGTTTTAATGCCCCTCGGAAAAGTTGTAGAGGTCACAGTAGCTTAACAAGATGCTTTTAATGCCTCTCAGAAGAGACGTGGAGGTCCCAGTAGCTTAACAAGATGGTTTGAATGCCCCTTGGAAGAGAAGTGGAGGTCCCAGTAGCTTAACAAGACGGTTTTAATGCTTCTCGGAAAAGTAGTGGAGGTCCCAGTAGCTTAAAAAGACGCTTTTACTGCCCCTCGAAAAAGTGGTGGAGGTCGCCGTAGCTTAACAAGACGGTTTGAATGCCCCTTGGTAGAGACGTGGAGGTCCCAGTAGCTTAACAAGACAGTTTGAATGCCCCTTGGAAGAGACGTGGAGGTCCCAGTAGCTTAACAAGACGTTTTTAATGCCCCTCGGAAAAGTGGTGGAGGTCACAGTAGCTTAACAAGTCGCTTTTAATGCCCCTCAGAAGAGAAGTAGAGATCCCAGTAGCTTAACAAGACGGTTTGAATGCCCCTTGGAAGAGACGTGGAGGTCACAGTAGCTTAACAAGACGGTTAGAATGCCCCTTGGAAGAGACGTGGAGGTCACAGTAGCTTAACAAGATGGTTTTAATGCTCCTCGGAAAAGTGGTGGAGGTCCCAGTAGCTTAACAAGATGCTTTTAATGCCCCTCGGAAAAGTGGTGGAGGTCCCAGTAGCTTAAGAAGACGCTTTGAATGCCCCTTGGAAGAGACGTGGAGGTCACAGTAGCTTAACAAGATGGTTTTAATGCTCCTCGGAAAAGTGGTGGAGGTCCCAGTAGCTTAACAAGACGGTTTTAATGCCCCTTGGAAAAGTGGTGGAGGTCGTAGTAGCTTAACAAGACTGTTTGAATGCCCCTTGGAAAAGTGGTGCAGGTCCCAGTAGCTTAACAAGATGGTTTGAATGCCCCTTGGAAGAGACGTGGAGGTACCAGTAGCTTAAAAAGACGGTTTTAATGCCCCTCGGAAAAGTGGTGGAGGTCCCAGTAGCTTAACAAGACGGTTTTAATGCCCCTCGGAAAAGTGGTGGAGGTCCCAGTAGCTTAACAATACGCTTTTAATGCCTCTCAGAAGAGACGTGGAGGTCCCAGTAGCTTAACAAGACGGTTTGAATGCCCCTTGGAAGAGACGTGGAGGTCCCAGTAGCTTAAGAAGACGGTTTGAATGCCCCTTGGAAGAGACGTGGAGGTCCCAGTAGCTTAACAAGACGGTTTTAATGCTTCTCGGAAAAGTGGTGGAGGTCCCAGTAGCTTAATAAGACGCTTTTAATGCCCCTCGAAAAAATGGTGGAGGTCGCAGTAGCTTACCAAGACGGTTTGAATGCCCCTTGGAAGAGACGTGGAGGTCCTAGTAGCTTAACAAGACAGTTTGAATGCCCCTTGGAAGAGACGTGGAGGTCCCAGTAGCTTAACAAGACAGTTTGAATGCCCCTTGGAAGAGACGTGGAGGTCCCACTAGCTTAACAAGACGTTTTTAATGCCCCTCGGAAAAGTGGTGGACGTATCAGTAGCTTAATAAGACGCTTTTAATGCCCCTCAGAAAAGTGGTGGAGGTCCCAGTAGCTTAACAAGACGGTTTGAATGCCCCTTGGAAGAGATGTGGAAGTCCCAGTAGATTAACAAGACGGTTTTAATGCTCCTCGGAAAAGTGGTGGAGGTCGCAATAGCTTAACAAGACGCTTTTAATGCCCCTTACAAGAGCCATACAGTACAGCATTTTAAAAATATTATTCCCATTATTGGGGAGTGGGTCTCCCACAGTCTTTGCTTATGCCTTCCAAGCAAAAGCTGACAAAAATAAGGACGGAGGAACTGTCAATAATGGCAACACGGACCACGGTCACCCTGGTGGTATAGTGGTGGTGGAGGCTGAGGATAAGAACATAAAACAGCCGAAATGAGGAAGCGTATACCCATGTGTGGGTGTGAAGCGGTGCATGTGAATACACCTTCCGAAATAACACAGTGGATTTGACTTTATGTTACTCTGCTGTCATTTGGTGGTGATGAGAAGTCTGGCCCAATCCAGCTACTGTTCATTTTGATAAGGGTCAGCTTGTCAGCATTGTCAGTTGACAGGCGAGTGCGCTTATCAGTTATAATTACCCCAGCAGCACTAAAAACACGCACCGATAACACGCTAGCGGCAGGGCAGGCCAGGACCTCCAAGGCGTACAGAGCGATTTCATTCCAAGTGTCCAGCTTGGATACCCAATAATTAAAAGGCACAGAGGAATCAAGGAGGACGCTGGTACGGTCGGCAAGGTACTCCCTCACCATCTTTTGAAACTTTCCACTGCTTGTGAGAGTACCCCGCGCCTCAGGGCCTGTAAGCTGGGCAGGTCTCAGAAAACTGTCCCAGAATGTTGACAGTGTTCCCCTGCCTCTGCTGGATTGGAGTTGCCTCTCTCTCGCTTGTACGCCTTGGTTGGTCAAGGAACTGTGACCTCTGCCGCTAGCGTGTTCAGATGGGAATTTTTTTTTAACAGTTCGGCAGCAAGGGCCTTCTGGTACTGCCCCATTTTCGTAGACCTCTCCTCCTCAGGAATAAGAGAGTGAAAGTTCTCCTTGTAGCGGGGGTCTAAAAGTGTCACCAACCAGTAATGACTGTCACCCAACATTTTGACAACGCGAGGGTCACGGTTAAGGCAGAGTAACATAAAGTCAGCCATGCGTGCCAGACTGGTAACGGGCAAGACTTCCGTGTCCTCACCAAGATGACGACTGACCATGCTCTCCTCCTCCTCCTCCTCCACCCCCCTGTCCTCAGGCCACCCACGCTGAACTGACAGTATGACAGTTGTACAGGTACTACCGTCTACAGCACATGATACAAGCTCCTGTTCTTCCTCCTCCTCCTCTCCCTCATTGTCCCCCAATGCACGTTGGGATGAAATGAGGCTGGGCTGTGTGTAATCGACCGCTACGGCTTCTTGATCCATTTCATCATACTCTGGCTGCAATGCCTCCTCTTTAATTCTCTGCAGAGAGCATTGCAAAAGACAGACAAGTGGAATGCTGACGCTAATGATGGCGTCATCGCCACTCACCATCTTGGTGGACTCCTCAAAGTTTGTCAAGATGGTACATACAGTACAGACCAAAAGTTTGGACACACCTTCTCATTTAAAGATTTTTCTGTATTTTCATGACTATGAAAATTGTACATTCACACTGAAGGCATCAAAACTATGAATTAACACATGTGGAATTATATACTTAACAAAAAAGTGTGAAACAACTGAAAATATGTCTTATATTCTAGGTTCTTCAAAGTAGCCACCTTTTGCTTTGATGACTGCTTTGCACACTCTTGAGAGACTGCCATAAAGACTGAGAGGAGGGGGCATCTTTGCATGCAGTATGGACATGGGATTGCCATGCACACACAACAGGTGACACCAGCTGACACTGGTCATGGACCCTGGGGTTCGCCCCACAAAGTCGGGTGCTTTGCTGCCATGTGCCTGATCATGCTGGTGGTGGTCAGGCTGGTAGTTTTGTCACCCCTGCTGATGCTGGCATGGCAGGTGGTACAAATGGCCTTTTTGGGGATATCAGCAGAGTCTTTAAAAAAATTCCTGACTCTGGAAGACCTACAGGTTGTACTGGCAACGTCCCTCGTGTTGGTGTTACGGGGAACTGTTGCCGGCCTTCTGTGTGCGGCCACCACACTGCTTTTTTCTGCCTGTTGGGGTACTCTGCCTCCCTCACCCTGTCTGCTGCTGGCCTCGCTCTGCATGTCCTCCTGCCATATTGGGTCAGTTACTAGATCATCCACCACCTCCTCCTCTTCCACTTGCGCACCACGACCCTCCTCCTCACTTCCTGGCAATTGTGTCTCGTCATCGTCAACCTCTTGTGACAAATTGCCAGCGTTGACTTCCTCTGGCCGTGGCTGTTCAAATATTTGGGCATCTCTACATGGGATCTCCTCTTCCACCACTTCAAGCGGAGCAGGCGAGGGGCACAAATCTGGAAATGGACCAGTGAACAGCTCTTCAGAGTGTCCAAGTGTGGGATTAGTTGCTGTCTGACGACACTCGGCATGGTGGGAGGGAGGAGCATCAGGGTGAGGAGGAGTATGCGGTCGAGACTCATGGCTACTAAGAGTTGACCGTGTGGAAGACAGACCGGAGGTGGTGGTGCCCAGGTAACTGGAAGTATTATCTGCTATCCAATTAATAACCTGTTCACACTGATCTGGTGTTGTTCTGTGCTTCCCTAGTAATTCGGTCAAGAAGTGGGAGCGAGAAGATATGGCTGTTGGTTGTGGCACATTTTCACCTTGGCCACGGCCCCGTCCTCTGCATGCACCATCACCAGAACGTCCACTTCCATGTCCCTTGCCACGCGCCTTGCCCATTGTAAAGTAAGTAAAATAGCTTACACTCGCACCATCAATGGAAAAAGGGTAATAAAGTAGATTAGAACCGTGGAAGAGGAAAACCACAGTTCTATTTCTCTGGCCTACACCCGACTCTTTTAAACAATCTGAACAATCAGGGAGAAACTATTACTGTTTTTCTTTACGGAAAAAATACCAAAAGGTGAATAATAGAGATTTTTTACCGTGGAATGGCAAAACCACAGTTATTGTTTACTGGGGTATACCAGAAAATTTTAAATAGATATATTTGTGTCTGAACAATCAGGAGACACTACTACTGTTTTTCTTTGCGGCAAAAAATGCCAAAAGCAGGATAATAGAGATTTTTTACCGTGGAACAGCAAAACCACAGTTATAATTTACTGGTGTATACCAGACTATTTTCAACAGATATATTTGTGTCTGAACAATCAGGAGACACTATTAGTTTTTTTTTTTTCGGTGACACATATTACTATAACTTGCACCCATAGTGCAAAAAAAACAAAAACCCTAAAAAAACACAATGGGTTCAACCGTTCTCAAATTGTTAACTAGGAGCAATGATTAGTGTGAATAATATAATATTTTGATTGGAGATGATCCAACCTCTGGTTCCACCACTGATCCTGAGAATGAAGGAATGGGGAACCTATCAGCTTTTTTTTTTCCTGCACAGCTGTGCTCCCAACCACCCACAGTGCAAAAAAAACCCCTAAAAAAACAATAGGTATAACCGTACTCAAATTGATAATTGGGAGCAACGATTAGTGTGAAGGATATAATATTGTGATTGGCGATGTTCCATCCACTGATTCTGAGAATGAAGAAATGGGAAACCTATCAGCTTTTTTTCCTGCACAGCTGTGCTCCCACCCATTGCGCAAAAATACCCTAAAAAAATGCACGTACTCAAATTGTTAATTGGGAGCAATGATGAGTGTGAAGGGATATAATATCTTGATTGGCGATGGTCCGACCTGTGGTTCCGCCACCGATCCCAAGAATGAAGGAATTGAGAACCTGTAAGCTTTTTTTTTCCTGCACAGCTGTGCTCCCAACCACCCACCCATAGTGCAAAAAATAAAAAAAACAATAGATCCAACTGTACTCAAATTGTTAAATTGGGAGCAATGATGAGTGTGAAGGGATATAATATCTTGATTGGCGATGGTCCGACCTGTGGTTCCGCCACCGATCCCAAGAATGAAGGAATTGAGAACCTGTAAGCTTTTTTTTTCCTGCACAGCTGTGCTCCCAACCACCCACCCATAGTGCAAAAAATAAAAAAAACAATAGATCCAACTGTACTCAAATTGTTAAATTGGGAGCGTGAAAAAAATAATGCATCCACTTCTTTCTAAATTAGGCTGTCAGACCCCCAAGAATGACATCCTAGTAATATGCCATGACTTATACCTCTTTAAATGTATGCAAAGGATAAACCTGGATATCCAGGTATACGTTCTATTGATTGATTTCTATAAGGGCCTATTTACACATGTAAATGTGTATCTGCTACGGACATGAATGATCGGCTGCAGCCCTTCCACTTGGCCAGTCAATGGATCCGCAAATCACAACAAGTAATTCAAGGAAATGGAAAAGTAAAAAAAAAATTTCTAGTAACATTGCATAGCGTACCGGTGATTGCGCTATTTAACTTGCCATCAGTGATTGACGGCATATAAATGGTTAAACAGCAGTGATTGACGCTCCGCTCTGGCCGCTGCTGTTACAGCAAGATGTCAGCTGTGTAGGATGGGGGCTCTGCTCCTGAGCCCACCCGAAACAGCAATCCAATGGACGGTTTCACACACCACATTATCCAGTGGTGTTTAATTTGCTTTTCTATTTAGGAAACAAAACCGTTTTAATAACGTTTTCCTTCTCTGGTATCTAGGAGCCATTTCAGCTATTTGTAAAGGGAATCTGTCAGCAGGTTTTTCTTGGCTATTCTGAGAGCAGCATGATGGGGTGAGCGCCACACTAGGAGTAGGACCACCGAGCCCAGAGCTATTGCAAGACGTGCAGACAATATATACCAGGTATGAATGAATCCAATACAACATTATTGTTACTTGGGAATTAACCTACTTGGATATAATACATCCCTTGATATGTATATACCATAAGGTCATTATCTTGGGAATGCCTATATTGGCTTTTATTATTTGGGATTATATCCTTTTACTATGTGACCTAGGATATACTATCAGTATGCATTAGCACAATTGGAGCTACTACTATTTAGCCCTGGTGTCTCTGCAATTCAAATATTTACATTATACCTCCTCACTATTATATGGTATTACTATATATATGTGTGTGTGCTCTTTTCTTTGCCGCCATGTACCCAAATTATTATAATAAAGGTCTTTTTTAACACATTGACCCCTTGTCGGATGTACTATATATTGGTTGTTGTTGAGAGCAGCATGATGTAGAGACAAAGACCCTGATTCTAGGGACGTCTCACTTACAGGGCTGCTTGTTGTAGTTTTGATAAAAATCACAATTTTATTAGCAGAAGATTATCACTAGAGGACTAGTAAACCTGCAGCCAGGTAGTCCAACCACGCCCCCCACCACTGATTGGCAGTTTAAATACAGTGTACACAGAAAGCTGCCAATCAGTGGTGTGGGTGGGGTTATTATACAGAGCTCAGCATTCAGAGATCTGCATGAGAAAAAAAAACCTGCAATTTTATCAAAATAACACCAAGCAGCCCAGTAAGTGATACATCGTTGGAATCAGGGCCTCGGATTATGCTGCTCTCAAATGGGATAGCAAAAACCTGCTGACATATTCCATTTAAAGGGGCAGCTGCTACTAAATCCAGACATGGTGCAAAATGTAAATTCTGCTGCAGATTTACTGCTGTAGATTTTTAATTCCTAAAAATCCCTGTAGATTCAGAGGATCTCAACCTTTTCAATGCAAATTATTTTCAAGACTTATTCACAGATATTATGAAATATTACAGTAGAAATAAAAAAGAAAAAAAAAAAGCACAATACCTAAACCCCTTCCTTGGGAAAAATATACGGCAAGTATAATAAAGACAAAAATTTATTCTGCAGTCATATTGAAGTCTAAATAGACTTGTAACCATACAATGTAAACACCAGCAAATGTAAGTAGGATCCACTGGAGCTCAGCAGAGTGTATCACATGGGTGGATTAGATACACGGCTCAGCAGACAGTATCATAGAATCATAGAATCATAGAATGGTAGAGTTGGAAGGGACCTCCTGGGTCATCTGGTCCAACCCCCTGCTCAAAGCAGGATTCACTAGATCATCTCAGACAGATGTCTGTCCAGCCTCTGTTTGAAGACGTCCATTGAAGGGGAACTCACCACCTCTCGTGGCAGCCTGTTCCACTCATTAATCACCCTAACTGTCAAAAAGTTTTTTCTAATATCTAATCTGTGTCTCCTCCCATTTAGTTTCATCCCATTGCTTCTAGTCTTTCCTTGTGCAAATGAGAATAAAGATGATCCTTCTACAATGTGACAGCCCTTGACATATTTGTAGACAGCTATTAAGTCTCCTCTCAGTCTTCTTTTTTGCAAGCTAAACATTCCCAAATCCTGCAACCGTTCCTCATAGGACAGGGTTTGCAGACCAGTCACCATTCTGGTCGCTCTTCTCTGAACTTGCTCCAGTTTGTCTATGTCTTTTTTAAAATGTGGTGCCCAAAACTGTACACAGTATTCCAGATGAGGTCTGACCAAAGAGGAGTAAAGACCGATAATGACTTCACGTGATCTAGACTGTATGCTTCTGTTAATACATCCCAGAATTGTATTTGCCTTTTTTGCTGCTGCATCACACTGTTGACTCATGTTCAGTCTATGATCTATTAGTATACCTAAGTCTTTTTCACATGTACTGTTGCTTAGCTCTATTCCTCCCATTCTGTATATGCTTTTTTCATTTTTATTGCCCAGATATAGTACTTTGCATTTTTCCCTGTTAAAAACCATTCTGTTGGTTGCTGCCCACTGCTCCAGTTTATTTAGGTCTTTTTGAATCCTCTCTCTCTCTTCTCTAGTATTAGCTATCCCTCCTAGCTTTGTGTCATCAGCAAATTTAATCAGTTTACCCTCAATTCCTTCATCTAAATCATTGATAAAGATGTTGAACAATACAGGTCCCAGGACGGAGCCCTGTGGTACCCCACTTGAGACATTCATCCAGCTGGATGTGAAGCCATTTACAACCACCCTTTGAGTCCGATCACTAAGCCAGTTATGAATCCACCTAACAGTTGCCTGGTCCATTGCATACTTGGTCATTTTTTCAATAAGGATGGTGTGAGATACTTTGTCAAATGCTTTGCTGAAGTCAAGATATACTATATCTACAGCATTTCCCTGATCCACCCAGTCAGTGATTCTGTCATAGAAGGAAATTAAGTTAGTCTGACATGACTTGTTAGTTACAAACCCATGCTGACTCTGGTTAATCACTTCATTCTTATCGATGTACTTACATACATGTTGTTTAATAATTTGTTCAAATATCTTTCCTGGTATAGAAGTCAGACTCACCGGCCTATAGTTCCCTGGGTCCACCTTCTTCCCCTTTTTGAAGATAGGAACAACATTTGCTCTTCTCCAGTCTTCTGGGACTTCTCCTGTTCTCCAAGAATTTTCAAAGATTATGGAGAGTGGTTCTAAAATTTCTTCTACGATCTCCTTCAGTACTCTGGGGTGTAATTCATCTGGACCTGGAGACTTGAACTCATTTATGTTAGCTAAATATTCCCTCACAATCTTTCTGTTTACAGATAACTTGGATTCCTCTATTCCTTTAAAAGGACAGTGAAGATCAGTTGATGTTACATTTTCTTTCTGAGAGAAAACAGATGCAAAATAGGAATTAAAAAGTTCGGCCTTCTCAACATCCTCTCTTACCATTTCTCCATTTTCATCCTGTAAAAATCCTATAGCATCTTTGACTTTTCTTTTACTTTTGACATACCCCCAAAATCCTTTTTTATTGCTTTTGACATCTCTTGCAAGCCTTAATTCATTGTCAGCTTTAGCTAACCTGATACGTGCCCTGCAGGATCTGCAGACTGCATTATAATCTTCTTTAGATATGCCTCCCTCATTCCATTTAATAAACATTTCTTTCTTTCTTTTTAGCATGTGTTTAAGTTCTGTGTTCATCCATCCTGGTTTCCTTAAATGCTTCCCATTCTTCCTACTTTTCGGGATTGTTAACGATTGTGCTTTGAGAATCTCATTTTTAAAAATTTCCCATCCTTCCTGGACATTTTTGTCCTTAAGGACATCCAGCCATTGGATCCCTCCTATTCTCTTTCTGAGTCTCTTAAAATCTGCCTTTCTAAAATCTAACCTTGAAGTCTGAGTCTTCACATGTCTTCCTCCTCTAGTTATCCAAAATTCTATAATAGCATGATCGCTGCCTCCTAGGGTCCCAGCCACCTTTACCTCCTCAACCATTTCCTCCCTGTTTATAAGGATTAGATCCAAAGTAGCAGATCCCCTTGTTTTCTCCCCTACCTTTTGGAAGATAAAGTTGTCAGCAAGAGAGGATAAGAATTTGCTTGACCTGTTAGTTTTACTTGAGAGAGATTCCCAACAAATGTCTGGATAGTTGAAATCTCCCATGACCACTACGTCATATTTTTTGGAGAACTTGGTCATTTGATACATAAAGAGTTCATCCATATCTTCAGCTTGCCCAGGTGGCCTGTAGTAAATGCCTACAATGGTGTCCTTTCCGTTGTTCTCTCCTTGTATTCTTACCCAAACAGTTTCCACAGAACTCCCAGTCTCTGAAGCTTCAGTCTCTGTGCAGATATACGCTTTTCTAACATACAATGCAACACCTCCTCCTCGTTTATCAAGTCTGTTTCTTGCAAATAAGTTGTATCCTTTTAGCCTTTTATTCCAATCATGTGTATCGTCCCACCAAGTTTCAGTGATTCCAATGACATCATATTCCTTTTCCTGCATTAGTAGTTCCAATTCTCCTTGTTTGTTGCCCATGCTTTGTTTCTCTTCCTCCCATATTTTTATTATTTAAATTGTTTTGTCTTTGTTCTTCCTTTCCACTTCCAGTAGCAGAGATCTCAATAGTATTTGTCAGCTGTATGGCTTTTTCTGGCCTTTTGCTTCCCTTCCCACATTGTTCTAGTTTAAAGCTTTCCTGATGAGTGTAGCAAGGCGACTTCCAAATACATGTTTTCCAGTCTTCGTAAGGTGCACCCCATCTCTAGCAAGTAGTCCATCGTATAGGTAATTCATTCCGTGATCCAGAAATCCAAATCCTTGTTGACAGCACCATCGACGTAGCCAGTTGTTCACCTGTAGAATCTTATTCCACCTCATTGTTCCATGGCCATCCACTGGGAGGATGGATGAGAAGACCACCTGCGCTCCCAATTCTTTCACTTTCTTGCCTAAGTCTTCAAAGTCACTGCAGATGGTTTCCAGGTCCTTTCCTGCGGTGTCATTTGTCCCCACATGTATTAGCAGGAATGAGTAGTGATCTGTAGGTCTGAAGAGTCTTGATATCCTGTCAGACACATCTTTAATTTTTGCTCCTGGAAGACAGCACATTTCTCTTGAGGTTATGTCTGGTCTGCAGATAGCGGCCTCTGTTCCTCTTAACAGGGAATCCCCCATGACCACCACTCTCCGTTTTTTCTTCACAACATTCTTCTTTCTCCATCCAGGAGGATTCTGAGGGCTTACAAGGTTATTCATTGCTGGCAAAGTCTTATCTTGCTGTATTTCTTCATGGTTCTCCTGCGTGAGAGCCTGGTACTGGTTCCTGAGCAGTATGGGTGCTGACTGCCTCTCGATCCTCCTGCTTCTGTGGGTCACATGCTTCCATTCCTCTGTTTCCTCAGGTGCAGTTCGAATTTCTTCTCTTTCTGAATCATGAAGAGATAATTCTGCTCTGTCTAAGAACTCTTCACCTTCCTTAATGATTTTCAAGGTAGTTAACCTCTCTTCTAGATTTCGCAACTTTTCCTCCAACAGGGACACAAGCTTGCATTTCTGGCATGTGAAGTTTGGCTTTTCCACTGGCAAGTCTGTGAACATGTAGCAGGATATGCAGCTCACCAAATGGCTCCTGGACTCTTCCATGTTCTTACTGTTAATGTTCTGAAAACAGTGAAAAAAGCTTCAAAAAAAGGCTTCAAAACCGGCGCGCGGTTTACCGATGTCCTCTTTTCAGCTCCAACAGCCAAAATCCAGTGTTCTTTGAGCTCGCGGAGACTCTTCACTTACCCCAAAATGCAGTGGGAATATGCAAATTATCTCCTCAGGACTCCTCCCCTGGTTTACCGATGTCCTCTTTTCAGCTCCAACAGCCAAAATCCAGTGTTCTTTGAGCTTGCGGAGACTCTTCACTTACCCCAAAATGCAGTGGGAATATGCAAATTATCTCCTGTACACTGACACCATACACAGAGCTCCTGTGTATAATGTCACTGGTGATCAATATATTACCTGTACACTGACACTATATACAGAGCTCCTGTGTATAATGTCACTGGTGATCACTATATTACCTGTACACTGACACTATATACAGAGCTCCTGTGCATAATGTCACTGGTGATCACTATATTACCTGTACACTGACACTATATACAGAGCTCCTATGCATAATGTCACTGGTGATCACTATATTACCTGTACACTGACACTATATGCAGAGCTCCTATGCATAATGTCACTGGTGATCACTATATTACCTGTACACTGACACTATATACAGAGCTCCTGTGCATAATGTCACTGGTGATCACTATATTACCTGTACACTGACACTATATACAGAGCTCCTATGCATAATGTCACTGGTGATCACTATATTACCTGTACACTGACACTATATACAGAGCTCCTGTGTATAATGTCACTGGTGATCACTATATTACCTGTACACTGACACTATATACAGAGCTCCTATGCATAATGTCACTGGTGATCACTATATTACCTGTACACTGACACTATATACAGAGCTCCTATGCATAATGTCACTGGTGATCACTATATTACCTGTACACTGACACTATATACAGAGCTCCTGTGTATAATGTCACTGGTGATCCCTGTATTTCCTGTACACTGACACTATATACAGAGCTCCTATGTATAATGTCACTGGTGATCACTGTATTACCTGTACACTGACACTATATACAGAGCTCCTGTGTATAATGTCACTGATGATCACTGTATTACCTCTACACTGACACTATACACAGAGCTCCTGTGTATAATGTCACTGATAATCTCTACATTATCTGTACACTGACTCTATATACAGAGCTTTATTACATTTTCATTATCAGTCACTATCTGGTGCCATTATGTGCCATGGTCATGGCGTGGCGGTATTTGTCCCTTGTATGTGGTATTATTCAGACAGTCACTATTTTGTGGTAATATGTGGTCTTCTCATGGTGTGGCAGTACTTGTACTTGGTAGTATTTGATCACTATGTGGTGGTATGTGTTCTGGTCATGGTGTGGCGGTATTTCTCTCCTCTATATGGTATTATTAGTCTAGGTAAAGTGGATAGTTGTCAGTCATTTGTTTTTTCGGATATTAAGAATGGGAACATTCTTTATTTGCAATACATATTAAATACTTGGATGTTTAACCTCTCCCTGTGTTGTGACTACTACACAGCAGCAGAGATTTATTGGTTAATAAAGTTGATTCATTTTGAAAGAGTTTGTGGACTTATGTTATTCCTATATACGGTAACTGAATGGTGCTGGTGGGCCCCAAGATTGATTTTTTCCTGGTGGGCCCCAGGTACTCCAGTCCGGCGCTGGTCCCAGACAGTTACCTCCTCGTCTGTCCTGCTGCCGGCTGGGAGTCCTGTACAGTGCAGCATGTAGTGTGATGTGAATGCCACACTATGGAGATGCTGCTCCTACTACTGCCAAGTGAGGATCTCACCTCGCCAGTATGGTGCCCTCAGGAGCTCCCACAGGGCATCACAGGCCTTAGTATGAAGCAATTCCACAAGTCTTCTAGTATTGCTTCATACTAAGGCCTGTGATGCCCTGTGATAGCTCTCTGAGGAGGTGAGAGCCTCACCTCATAGGGCCCCATGATCTCTATGTACGATCCCTGACTGGGCCCCATGATCTCTATGTATGCCGCTGACTGGGCCCCATGATCTCTATGTACGCCGCTGACTGGGCCCCATGATCTCTATGTACACCGCTGACTGGGCCCCATGATCTCTATGTACGAAGCTGACTGGGCCCCATGATCTCTATGTACTCCGCTGACTGGGCCCCATAATCTCTATGTACACCGCTGACTGGGCCCCAAGATATCTATGTACTCCGCTGACTGGGCCCCATGATCTCTTTGTACACCCCTAACCTGATTGGCCCCATGATCTCTATGTACGCCTCTGACTCGGCCCCATGATCTCTATGTACGCCGCTGACTGGGCCCCATGATCTCTATGTACTCCGCTGACTGGGCCCCATGATCTCTATGTACTCCGCTGACTGGGCCCCATGATCTCTATGTACGCCGCTGAGGGGGCCCCATGATCTCTATGTACACCCCTAACCTGATTGGCCCCATGATCTCTATGTACGCCGCTGACTGGGCCCCATGATCTCTATGTACGATCCCTGACTGGGCCCCATAATCTCTATGTACGCCGCTGACTGGGCCCCATGATCTCTATGTACTCCGCTGACTGGGCCCCATGATCTCTATGTACGCCGCTGAGGGGGCCCCATGATCTCTATGTACACCCCTAACCTGATTGGCCCCATGATCTCTATGTACGCCGCTGACTGGGCCCCATGATCTCTATGTACGATCCCTGACTGGGCCCCATAATCTCTATGTACGCCGCTGACTGGGCCCCATGATCTCTATGTACTCCGCTGACTGGGCCCCATGATCTCTATGTACGCCGCTGAGGGGGCCCCATGATCTCTATGTACACCCCTAACCTGATTGGCCCCATGATCTCTATGTACGCCGCTGACTGGGCCCCATGATCTCTATGTACACCCCTAACCTGATTGGCCCCATGATTTCTGTATACTCCCCTGACTGGGCCACATGATTTCTATGTACGATCCCTGACTGGGCCCCATAATCTCTGATCTCTCATGATGTTTTTTTTTATTAAAGATGGAGTCCCTAAATGTATTTTGTGTTTTATTTTTACTGTGTAGTGCGGCACTATGTTGCATTTTGTCATTTCATGCAGTGTAGAAATCTTGGGAAAAGTGTGGCTTGTGCTCTGGAAGTGATCAGTTATAGCTAACTATGTTATTTTCTGCAGAGATAAGTCCTGCATAGAAGATGTGATATATCGGTCTGCAAATAAAGAACTTCACCTAGAGACATCACTGGTGAGTATGTGTATTACCTATACACACACACACTGACACTATATACAGAGCTCCTGTGCATAATGTCACTGGTGATCACTGTATTACCTGTACACTGACACTATATACAGAGCTCCTGTGTATAATGTCACTGGTGATCACTGTATTACCTGTACACTATATACAGAGCTCCTGTGTATAATATCAATGGTGATCATTGCATTACCTGTACACTGACACTATATACAGAGCTTCTGTGCATAATGTCACTGGTGATGACTGTATAACCTGTACACTATATACAGAGCTCCTGTGCATAATGTCACTGGTGATCACTGTATAACCTGTACACTGACCCAATATACTGAGCTTTTTTACATTTTTATTATTTTAGCATTATTTGTCAATATGTGGTGGCATTATGTGCTTTGGTCATGACATGACGATATTTGTCCCTTCTATGTGGTATTATTCAGTCACTATGTGGTGGTAATATGTGGTCTCATGGTGTGTCAGTATTTATACCTTGTATCTGGTAGCATTTGATCACTATGTGGTGATATTATGTGCTTTGGTCATGGTGTGGCGGTATTTGTGCCTTGTATGTGGCATTATTTGGGCACTATGTGGTGGTAATATGTGATCTGGTCACGGTGTGGTGGTATTTCTGCCTTCTATCTGGTAATATTGGTCTTGGTAGAGTGGATTGTGGTTGGTCATTTGTTTTATCTGATATCAATAAGGGGAAACCTCTTTATTTCCAATAGATATTAAATACTTAGATGTTTAACCCCTCCCTGCCCTGTGACTATTACACAGCAGCAGAGATGCAGTTACGGAGGTTCACCAGAGAAAGCAAGTTGGCATTTGGTGAGATTTTCACCTCTGTATTTATAAGACAAAACCAGGAGTGGGTGAGAAATGCATAAAACATTACCTCGGATTGCTCCACTCCTGGTTTTGTCTTATAAATACAGAGGTAAAAATCTCACCAAATAGTCAAAGTGCCACAATCTTCTGACAGTGCGGATTCCACCAATAAATAAGTGATCACCTTCCCAACCTGTGCATCGCTGAGAACTTGTTTTCACCAATAAAAACCCTTTAATGCAAACTACAGTAATTGTACATCGCAGTTCTGGTGAGCGCACAGTGATGGGCAGGAGCCGCCAATATAATGGGTATAACGGCTAACAGGTATTTGCAAATAGCTGAAGGGTGGGTGGGCCCCTGGAGTCAATGTCCCTGGTGGGCCCCAGACACCCCAGCCCCTGATTTGTCACGCACGGACCCGAAGCGACTGTGCACTGCGATACACACATCCTGTTGAAATTTCTGCTGCCGTTTACAAGCCCCAACCCCCCTGGGCCCGGTCGCAGTGACTGCCACTGCGACCGCGGACATTACGCCCCTGGCTACGTGAATCATATGTCCCATTTTGGTGCTCCTCACCATTTGCATGGCACAGTCATGCATGCTTCTCTATCACCATAGCATGCTGCAAACAATCAGGATGGCTTCTACTACATCTCTATATAAAAAGATAGTATATCTGTATTTCTATGATACGTAGAGTGGATGGAAATCATACATCTTGCTAATATTTATTATATTACATTCATCTGATGCTCTGTAGTAACAATGTAAATTAAATTGGCGACTTAGTGCAGTTCTATTACTATTAGTAAATGTGGCACCTTGTGTTCCACAGAATATCTGAATATTACCTGAATATTTAATCTCAGCTAATGTTCATTTATCTCTTAAATATCATTGGTCAGATGCTGATCACATGACCAGTGGTGGTGCATGCATGATGATTCCATATGAAATGCACTGAGTGACAGTTGGAAGTGACAGTTGGAATTGACCAACAACAGTGGAGGAGATGTCGGCTAACTCTAAGCAAAGCAATAATATGGATATAAAAGAGGAGGAGATTGTGGTGAGCAGAGAAAGAGTGAAGACACGAAGACCTTCCCATGACACATCTGATGATGAGAGGAAGTCTTCAGTCAACAGGACAAAACCACCAGTCCAGAAGAAAGAAGTAAAGGAGAACGTGGTGAGGAGGGAAGGAGCGAAGAGACTAAGACCTTCCCATGACACATCTGATGATGAGAGGAAGTCTTCAGTCAACAGGACAAAACAACCAGTCCAGAAGAAAGAAGAAGTGGAAGAAAAGGAGAAGGTAGAAAGTCAGAAGATGGGAGCCAAGAAGAGAGGAGCCATCTTCATCTCATCAGGGGACAAAAAGAAGAAAAGAAGAAGGATTACATTAGGACAGAAACCCATGGATCTAAAGCAGAAGGCTGAAGAAGCTGAAGGAAGCAGCGGTGTTTGGTCAACCAGCTCCAAAAGCACAGTCTCTGATACCATCAAGAGGAGATTATTATTCCATCAAGTGCTTGGCCGGGGATGCTATGGAACTGGCGGAAGATTCATCTACCCGCAAACATTTTGCTGTTAAGATCATCGGCAAAAGAGCCCTGCTTGCTGACGGTGATGAGCGTGTGATGGTGGAGCGACGGGTTTTACAGCTGGCATCTGGGAGCCCCTTCCTTGTCCACGCAGACTTTGCATTCCAGACCAAGGTAGAGTATTGATTGCTCGATATTAGGAAATGTCACACGTACCACACACTGCTCTGCCTCATGGACCCCACTGATATCATCTTACATTTCAATATAGCATGTCCCAAGGTAACCGCAGACAATAAGATGAATGTGATGACTATACACATGGGATATTGTGGCCCCTACTGTAATCAATAACATTTATGGCGGGGCTTGGTACATTGGGAATCATTTATTAAAACAGCCTTTTTACTTATCCCAGCCAATCACAGAACAGCTTTTACTTTTCCAGGTCAGTTAAAACAACCTTAGCTGAGCTCTAATTGGTTAGGATGGGCAACTAGTTTTCTAGTGAGCAGATTTATTAATGAGGCCCAATGTATCCCGCTCTATAAATGATTGAAAATATTAGATGTCATCATAGAGGTCAATGAACTGTAGAAAATCACTTGCCCGGACCTCATGTGTCTAATTGGGTGACTGGTAATATTTGTATCATTTACAGCATTAGCTGGGCATTATCTTGTTTGGAGGCATCATCGCCATGTAGTAGTCTCTAGCTCATTTCTTTCACACTGTAGAATGTTACATATTATTATCTTGTATAGACATGGGATTTCAGAATAGATTAAATGTATTTGTTATTTTTTGTTATTTCCTGGATGACATTGTATTTTGTGTATACCATGTGGGGGACCCTGTGTACACTATATGTCAGGGCTATTGACTTTTGTGCACTTTATATACAATTTGAGAATGTGTTAATATTTTTGTATACAAGTATTATCTGTATCTTAAAGGTTTTTTTTAATTAATGTTGGGACATTTTTATGCACGTGCATCTACTTGTTTTTCATTGCCATGTTTTCTATGTATAAATATACTGGAATAAAGTACAAAATCCACTGTCTTGGAGTGAAATTTCTTCTAACCTCACCAACTAATGAAAAAGATGGTATCATATTGACCAGGGGCGAGGTGGGCCAGAGGGGCACATGCCCTCCAGGCCGGTGGCCAAGCAGCTGCTTCTTTACAGACTGCAGGGCGGCCCTGTATCTTTCATTGTGTACATGTGCCAGCTGGGCATCTGCAGCCCAGAACAGCAGGCACAGGCCACGTTCTTATGCCTGCCGGAGAGAAGCCGCTGAGCAGTACGAGAGGGCAGACATCTTTGATTCTTGTAAGGCCACGACCCCACTATCAGTATTTGGTCAGTATTCGGTCAGTATTTTTTCACAGGAGTTGGAGACAAAACCAGGAGTTGGTGATAAATGCAGAATTGGTGACTTGTTTCTATTATACATTTTCTCTGATTGTTACTGACCTGGTTTTGGCTCCCACTCCTGAGAAAATATACTGACCAAATACTGATAGTGGGGCCGTGGCCTTAGCCTGAGCTCCGGATAGTGGTCAGGACAGGAGATTTATGCTTTTTGTAGAGTGTGGAAGTGGCAGGACGCTGCTCACCTCCTGACAAGTCCAGGGCCGGATCCTGAATGTTATCTATGGTCGCTCTGCTGAGGATCAGACAGATTTATTGTAGCAGATGGACCCTTCAAGCAGGTTGGGGTCGTGCTGTCAGTGTGAGATCATCGGCTCTCGATCTGTATGAATGTTCAAATCACATCGGACCTGAGATCGAGACACTTCAGACCTTACTATACAGACCCCTGCCCCAGACTGATCCTGCACCAGCTACAGGGCCAGAGCCGGCATAACCACCCATTGCACCAGAGCAAGTGCCAGGGCCCTGGGCAAGAGGGGGGCCCCACTCACAGTTGGGGACACTGGAACGCTATTGGGCCTGTGAGTTGGGGGGGCCCGGTGTAACCCCCCCCGTGCTTTACAGTGTTTGAAATACTCACCTCTCGTCATACCCTGCTGGCCGCAGATCCAGTCTCCTCTGCGTCTTCTGACTCTGTCACGTCTCAGTGTTGAAGAGACAGGACCTGTAGCCAGCAGGGTATGAGGAGAGGTGAGTATTTTATTATTTATTTTTTATGTATGGAGCATTATATGGGGCCCATTCTCTATGGAGCATTATATGGGGCCCATTCTCTATGGAGCATTATATGGGGCCCATTATTCTGTATGGCATAGTACATGACGCCCATTATTCTTCATGGAGTAATATATGGGGTCAATTATGGTGTAATGAGCATTATATGGGGTTCATTATTCTGTATAGAGCATTATATGGGGCCTATTATTCTGTATGGAACATTATATGGGGTCCATTATTCAGTATGGAGCCCATTCTGTATAGAGGACTATGTGGTGCCCATAATACTGTATGGAGTGCTATGTAGTGCCCATAATACTGTATGGAGGACTATGTGGTGTCCACAATACTGTATGGAGGACTATGTGGTGCTCATACTACTGTATGGAGGACTATAATGTACAGTCTAAAATGAAAACTTTTGAATCCCCCCATGACACGCCCCATGCACTGTGAGGATTCGCCGGTTTCTGAGCTATTATAGAATTTACAATAGATATCACTCATGTAATGTAAGAAGTACCGTATTTTTCGGACTATAAGATGCACCGGACCATAAGACGCACCTAGGTTTTAGAGGAGGAAAATAAAAATAAAAAAATTTAAGCCAAAAATGTGTTCCTGATGCACTTTTAAGGGGGAGGGGGTCTTCTGCTGACACTGGTATAGGGGTAATGTCCCCCAATTCTGACAATATCCCCCATCCTGGTATATATGCCCCCCCCCTTCCTTTTATACGTGGTCCCCATCCCCATCCTGGTATGCATGGCACCCCTCATCCCTATCCCGGTATGCATGGCACCCCTCATCCCTGTCCCGGTATGCATGGCACCCCTCATCCCTGTCCCGGTATGCATGGCACCCCTCATCCCTGTCCCGGTATGCATGGCACCCCTCATCCCTGTCCCGGTATGCATGGCACCCCTCATCCCTGTCCCGGTATGCATGGCACCCCTCATCCCTGTCCCGGTATGCATGGCACCCCTCATCCCTGTCCCGGTATGCATGGCACCCCTCATCCCTGTCCCGGTATGCATGACACCCCTCATCCTTATCCTGGTATAGTGGTATGCATGGCACCCCTCATCCCTGTCCTGGTATAGTGGTATGCATGGCACCCCTCATCCCTGTCCTGGTATGTATGGCACCTCTAATCCCCATCATGCTGCACATGGCCCCCTCAGCGTTACCCTGGTATGTATGGCCTCCTCATCCCCCATCCTGGTATGCATGGCTCTCTCATCCCCAACCCTGGTATGCATGACTCTCTCATCCCCAATCCTGGTACATATGGCCTCCTCATCCCCCAATCCTGGTATGCATGGTTCCCTCATCCCCCAATCCTGGTATGCATGGTTCCCTCATCCCCCAATCCTGGTATGCATGGTCCCCTCATCCCCCAATCCAGGTATGCATGGTCCCCTCATCCCCCAATCCAGGTATGCATGGTACCCCTCATCCCTATTCTGGTATGCATAGAACCCCACTTTCCTATCCTTGTATGCATGGTACCCCTCATCCCCCAATCCTGGTATGTATGGTACCACTCACCCCCCAATCCTGGTATGTATGGCACCCCTCACCCCCAATCCTGGTTTTCATGGTTCAGTCACCCCCCAAATCCTGGTATGTATGGCACCCCTCACCCCCCAATCCTGGTATGTATGGCATCCCTCACCCCCCAATCCTGGTTTTCATGGTTCAGTCACCCCCCAAATCCTGGTATGCATTGTACCCCTCATCCCCCAATCCTGGTATGCATGGTCCCCTCACACCCCTTTCCTGGTATGTATGGTACCCCTCACCCCCCATTCCTGGTATGTATGGCACCACTCACCCCCCAATCCTGGTATGTATGGCACCCCTCACCCCCAATCCTGGTTTTCATGGTTCAGTCACCCCCCAAATCCTGGTATGTATGGCACCCCTCACCCCCCAATCCTGGTATATATGGCACCCCTCACCCCCCAATCCTGGTATGTATGGCACCCCTCACCCCCCAATCCTGGTTTTCATGGTTCAGTCAGCCCCCAAATCCTGGTATGCATTGTACCCCTCACACCCCTTTCCTGGTATGTATGGTACCCCTCACACCCCTTTCCTGGTATGTATGGTACCCGTCACACCACATTCCTGGTATGTATGGCACCCCTCATCCCTTTCACGGTGCACAGATACAAAAAAATAAACACATACTCACCTTTCTTCCCTGTGCTCCAGCGCTTCTGTATCCTGTTCTGCCGGGGAGCAGTGCGGCGCCAGAGTACGCGTGTGCCCATACCGTGCTGTTCAACGCCATTTTGCTGAAGACACACTGCAAATATGTCTTCAGTAAAATGGCGCCGGATAGAGCTATGCATATGTGCCGATTCCAACGCCTTCACTCCTGCCCTGGTCTCCGGCGAGAAGAGAAGCACCGCTGCAACGCTCCTCCCGGTCAGGTAAGTATGGCGCCGGAGATCGCGGTATGTGTTCAGTGTCTACGCATACCGCAATCTCCGGCGCCATACACACTCCTCTTACCTGTAACGTAATGGGTTCTTCTGTCTAGAGCCAGACTGCGCAGGCATGTAGCACTTGCCAAGTCTTTAAAGGCTTCAGACAGAGGGAGGCTTGTAGTGTTATATTATATATACAGTACAGACCAAAAGTTTATTTAAAGATTTTTCTGTATTTTCATGACTCTGAATATTGTACATTCACACTGAAGGCATCAAAACTATGAATTAACACATGTGGAATTATATACTTAACAAAAAAGTGTGAAACAACTGAAAATATGTCTTATATTCTAGGTTCTTCAAAGTAGCCACCTTTTGCTTTGATGACTGCTTTGCACACTCTTGGCATTCTCTTGATGAGCTTCAAGAGGGAGTCACCGGAAATGGTCTTCCAACAATCTTGAAGGAGTTCCCAGAGATGCTTAGCACTTGTTGGCCTTTTTGCCTTCACTCTGCGGTCCAGCTCACCCCAAACCATCTCGATTGGGTTCAGGTCTGGTGACTGTGGAGGCCAGGTCATCTGGCGTAGCACCCCATCAATCTCCTTCTTGGTCAAATAGCCCTTACACAGCCTGGAGGTGTGTTTGGGGTCATTGTCCTGTTGAAAAATAAATGATGGTCCAACTAAACGCAAACCGGATGGAATAGCATGCCGCTGCAAGATGCTGTGGTAGCCATGCTGGTTCAGTATGCCTTAAATTTAGAATAAATCCCCAACAGTGTCACCAGCAAAGCACCCCCACACCATCACACCGCCTCCTCCATGCTTCACGGTGGGAACCAGGCATGTAGAGTCCATCCGTTCACCTTTTCTGCGTCGCACAAAAACACGGTGGTTGGAACCAAAGATCTCAAATTTGGACTTATCAGACCAAAGCACAGATTTCCACTGGTCTAATGTCCATTCCTTGTGTTCCTTATCCCAAACAAGTCTCTTCTGCTTGTTGCCTGTCCTTAGCAGTGGTTTCCTAGCAGCTATTTTACCATGAAGGCCTGCTGCACAAAGTCTCCTCTTAACAGTTGTTGTAGAGATGTGTCTGCTGCTAGAACTCTGTGTGCCATTGACCTGGTCTCTAATCTGAGCTGCTGTTAACCTGCGATTTCTGAGGCTGGTGACTCGGATAAACTTATCCTCAGAAGCAGAGGTGACTCTTGGTCTCCCTTTCCTGGGGCGGTTCTCATGTGAGCCAGTTTCTTTGTTTTCTTGATGGGTTTTGCAACTGCACTTGGGGATACATTCAAAGTTTTCCCAATTTTTCGGACTGACAGACCTTCATTTCTTAAAGTAATAATGGCCACTCGTTTTTCTTTACTTAGAATTTGTATTATGGTAAGAAAAAAGCAGCTAACAATCTATTCAGTAGGACTATCAGCTGTGTATCCAGCTGATTTCTGCACAACACAACTGATGGTCCCAACCCCATTTATAAGGCAAGAAATCCCACTTATTAAACCTGACAGGGCACACCTGTGAAGTGAAAACCATTTCCGGTGACTACCTCTTGAAGCTCATCAAGAGAATGCCAAGAGTGTGCAAAGCAGTCATCAAAGCAAAAGGTGGCTACTTTGAAGAACCTAGAATATAAGACATATTTTCAGTTGTTTCACACTTTTTTGTTAAGTATATAATTCCACATGTGATAATTCATAGTTTTGATGCCTTCAGTGTGAATGTACAATTTTCATACTCAAGAAAATACAGAAAAATCTTTAAATGAGAAGGTGTGTCCAAACTTTTGGTCTGTACTGTATATATATATGTGACTACTATGTCTCTATAAATGTGATACTCATGTGTTTGTGATCCTCCATTGCTATACTCTGTATGATTGTCTTTTAATTTTTGCAATATTTAATAGAGATTTATTTTAGCGGCAATAAGCGCCTATTGTTTCATTTTGGTGGTATCTATAGTTTTGGTGTTGCCTGTAGTGATAAAGTCTTGGATTACTCATGCTCCTTATGTTGGTAGTCATATATATGACAGTGTATCTACTGTAAAACATCTGATGTCTGTATCACAGTATTTGATATACCAGTCACATATTATTGGCTGGCAAATTTTAGCCTGGGGGGCAAGCACAATGCAGCGGCCCATGAGTGTCGCGGCCATCTTTAGGCTTGAGTTTCATGTAGCACCTGATGAGTATAGCATGTGTGCGACCAAGGTACATCTGCTAACAACCCATTTCATAAAGATCACAGCTTTTTTCAGCTGTACTGGTAGAAATTAATTACAAATGGTTCACTTATTGTTAATGGCTGCACAGTTTTTGCAAAAGCATGCGGCCATTACCAAGAAACAAGCAATTTGCACTTAATATCTAATCATATAGTGGAAAAACAGTAGTTAAATGATTGGCAGTCAGCTCCTGTGCTTGGTTTGCACAGTCATGCTGAAAGAGTCCTATTAAAAGCCTAACTGTAGCTTCCAAATTAGTTTTACATGTTGGATAAACCCTTTATTTGTCCTGCTTATTCTTTTCTTTTAAACATCTTTTTATTAAGGTTTTTTTTAAAGAAGGTTAACAATTGAACAAAGAAAAGTCACATTGTTAATGAAACAAATCAAAGATAACGATATCACATAGATTATAAGAGCAGAAATTGACCAGACTGCATAAATTTCAGCCAAACATTGACACGTTTCGGAAGAGAGAAAAAATATAAGAGAGGTTCAATTCTTTTGAACATGTCGTAGTACAAAATTGTGGTCACATAACATGTTATCATATTCAAGAAGGTTTATTGTGATATCCTGGAAATAAAAACTTCAGAAGAGAAAAAGAAAAAAAAAAACCTGGAGAAGGGGGGAAGGTTGAAAGGGAAGTGGGATGAACGGGGAGATGAGATGGAGGAGGGGGGGACTACAAAGATATAGATGATGGGAGGGGGGGGGACTACAAAGATATAGATGATGGGAGGGGGGGGAGGGAGTTGGGATTAGAATGGGCTAGCGATCTGAGTATTTTAGGTTAGTATTGTGCGGTCTGTAATATATTTGTGCCAGGGACGCCATATCAACGAGAATTGTTTATGCCTTTTTTCATCCCAACTAGCCAATTCTTCTAGCCTGTATACTTGTTCAACCTTCATTTCCCAGAGTGAGATATTTGGGGTCTTCGCAGATTTCCATAAGGATGTCACAAGTAACTTAGCCGAGGCCAGGAGCTGTCTAAGAAGGGTTAATTTTATTTTAGGGAAGTTATCTAGGAACAGAAACAGAAGGCAGATCTCCAGCGAGGTCAAGAGTTGCAAGTTTAAAATTGTATTAATAGTTTGAATTATTTTTGTCCAGAAGGGCTTAATCAATGTACAGTTCCACCACATGTGGAGCATAGTGCCCACATCAGAAGAGCATCTCCAGCACTTAGGATCAAGTCCTTTGTAACATTTCTGAAGTTTTGATGGAGTCATATACCACCTGGAGAGAACTTTATAGCCATTCTCTTGTACTCTAACACATCTAGAGGAGACTTTAGGTGCTAGTAGTAATCTTTTAATTTCAGATGGGGTGAAAGGCCTATTCAGATCCTGTTCCCACTTCATTACATATGGCAGTTTCTTAGGGGTTCTGGCTAGGCATAATTGTTTTTGTAGAGCTGATAACGTTCTTTTTTGGGGGTTTTTTGCAGCTATAAGTTTTTCAAAATCAGTCATTTCCCTAATATAATTTGGAGTTTTAAAGACTAGTTTTAAGTTAGACATAAATTTCTGGTACATAAAGGGGTGAAAAGAGATAGTATCTAGCATTTGATTGAGTTCTGCCAAGCAGGGCATGACCCCATTATCTGTAATTTTTTGGAGTGGTGTTATCAAGTTGCGAATTGAGTTGTGTATTGTGGCATTATGGGCTGGAGAAAGGAGAGAACTAGGTCTGTAACTTGTAGGAGAGGGGAGGGAAACGGGGAGCATATTTGTCTTATATGGGGATTGGACCAGATTTTAAAAGTAGTGGCGGTGAAAGGGTTTTTAATTGATGTATACCTAGTACTACTTGAGGGCGTGAGGATGAGCTGTCTAAGGGGGAATTTAAGGATTGTTTCTTCTACTTTAATCCATTGCTTCTGTGGTGGGAGCCTGATCCAATCCACGACTCTTTGGAGATGAGTGGCTTGTTGAAGTATCTTTAGATCTGGCAGATCTATACCTCCTTCAGAGTGTGGGAGGGATAATATTTGTAAGGGAAGTCTGGGTTTTTGGTTGTGCCACAGAAAACGGCTGAGGAGTTTTCGTATGTCAATGAAAAAAGAATTAGGTAGGTGGATTGGAAGGGCTTGCACTAGATAAGTTATTTTTGGCCATATCATACATTTAAGGAGATTTTTCCTACCCAACCAGGAGATGTATGAGATATTCCAGTTGGGGGTAAGTTTCTGGATTTTCTGCAATAGCGGTGGGAAGTTTAACTTATAAAGTTCTTGTAGGTTTGGAGAAATCTCAACTCCCAAGAAACGTATTGATGGGGGGGACCAGGTAAAGGGGGACCCGATTGCCATTTGTGTTTTTTGTGGTTCTGGGATATTTATATTTAAGACTTGAGATTTGCTAAGATTCACCTTAAAATTTGATAGTGCACCGTATTCCTTGAGTAATGTCAGGATAACTGGGACAGATATTCTCGGGTTAGAGGTCATGATAAGTAGATCGTCTGCGTATGCTGCGATTTTATGTTCAGTACCAGCTGATTTGATGCCAACGATCCTCCCCTCCTCTCTGAGCTTTTGTAGTAAAGGTTCTAGTGTAAGAATAAAAAGGAGAGGGGAAAGCGGGCATCCCTGCCTGGTGCCGTTAGAAATATTAAAAGATGAAGACATAACATGAGAGAGGATTAGATACACGGCTCAGCAGACAGTATCACACCGGATAGGATTAGATACACAGCTCAGCAGACAGTATCACACAGGATAGGATTAGATACACGGCTCAGCAGACAGTATCACACAGGAGAGGATTAGATACACAGCTCAGCAGACAGTATCACACAGGAGAGGATTAGATACACTGCTCAGCAGACAGTATCACACCGGATAGGATTAGATACACAGCTCAGCAGACAGTATCACACAGCATAGGATTAGATACACAGCTCAGCAGACAGTATCACACCGGATAGGATTAGATACACAGCTCAGCAGACAGTATCACACTGGATAGGATTAGATACACAGCTCAGCAGACAGTATCACACCGGATAGGATTAGATACACAGCTCAGCAGACAGTATCACACCGGATAGGATTAGATACACAGCTCAGCAGACAGTATCACACAGGAGAAGATTAGATACACTGCTCAGCAGACAGTATCACACAGAAGAAGATTAGATACACAGCTCAGCAGACAGTATCACACAGGAGAAGATTAGATACACAGCTCAGCAGACAGTATCACACAGGAGAAGATTAGATACACAGCTCAGCAGACAGTATCACACAGAAGATTAGATACACAGCTCAGCAGACAGTATCACACAGGAGAAGATTAGATACACAGCTCAGCAGACAGTATCACACAGGAGAAGATTAGATACACAGCTCAGCAGACAGTATCACACAGGAGAAGATTAGATACACGGCTCAGCAGACAGTATCACACCGGATAGGATTAGATACACAGCTCAGCAGACAGTATCACACCGGATAGGATTAGATACACAGCTCAGCAGACAGTATCACACCGGATAGGATTAGATACACAGCTCAGCAGACAGTATCACACAGGATAGGATTAGATACACAGCTCAGCAGACAGTATCACACAGGATAGGATTAGATACACAGCTCAGCAGACAGTATCACACCGGATAGGATTAGATACACAGCTCAGCAGACAGTATCACACCGGATAGGATTAGATACACAGCTCAGCAGACAGTATCACACCGGATAGGATTAGATACACAGCTCAGCAGACAGTATCACACCGGATAGGATTAGATACACAGCTCAGCAGACAGTATCACACCGAATAGGATTAGATACACAGCTCAGCAGACAGTATCACACCGAATAGGATTAGATACACAGCTCAGCAGACAGTATCACACAGGAGAGGATTAGATACACAGCTCAGCAGACAGTATCACACAGGAGAGGATTAGAAACACTGCTCAGCAGACAGTATCACACAGGAGAGGATTAGATACAATGCTCAGCAGACAGTATCACACAGGAGAGGATTAGATACACAGCTCAGCAGACAGTATCACACAGGAGAGGATTAGATACACGGCTCAGCAGATGGTATCACACAGGAGAGGATTAGAGATACAGCTCAGCAGACAGTATGACACAGGAGAGGATTAGATACACGGCTCAGCAGACAGTATCACACATGAGAGGATTAGATACACAGCTCAGCAGACAGTATCACACAGGAGAGGATTAGATACACGGCTCAGCAGACAGTATCACACAGGGGAGGATTAGATACACGGCTCAGCAGACAGTATCGCACAGGGGAGGATTAGATACACGGCTCAGCAGACAGTATCGCACAGGAGAGGATTAGATACACAGCTCAGCAGACAGTATCACACAGGACAGGATTAGATACACGGCTCAGCAGACAGTATCACACAGGAGAGGATTAGATACACAGCTCAGCAGACAGTATCACACAGGAGAGGATTAGATACACGGCTCAGCAGACAGTATGACACAGGAGAGGATTAGATAAACGGCTCAGCAGACAGTATCGCACAGGGGAGGATTAGATACACGGCTCAGCAGACAGTATCACACAGGAGAGGATTAGATACACAGCTCAGCAGACAGTATCATACAGGGTAGGATTAGATACACAGCTCAGCAGACAGTATCACACCGGATAGGATTAGATACACAGCTCAGCAGACAGTATCACACCGAATAGGATTAGATACACAGCTCAGCAGACAGTATCACACCGAATAGGATTAGATACACAGCTCAGCAGACAGTATCACACAGGAGAAGATTAGATACACGGCTCAGCAGACAGTATCACACAGGAGAGGATTAGATACACAGCTCAGCAGACAGTATCACACAGGAGAGGATTAGATACACGGCTCAGCAGACAGTATGACACAGGAGAGGATTAGATACACGGCTCAGCAGACAGTATCATACAGGGTAGGATTAGATACACAGCTCAGCAGACAGTATCACACCGGATAGGATTAGATACACAGGTCAGCAGACAGTATCACACCGGATAGGATTAGATACACAGCTCAGCAGACAGTATCACACCGAATAGGATTAGATACACAGCTCAGCAGACAGTATCACACCGAATAGGATTAGATACACAGCTCAGCAGACAGTATCACACAGGAGAAGATTAGATACACAGCTCAGCAGACAGTATCACACAGGAGAAGATTAGATACACAGCTCAGCAGACAGTATCACACAGGAGAGGATTAGATACACGGCTCAGCACACAGTATCACACAGGAGAGGATTAGAAACACTGCTCAGCAGACAGTATCACACAGGAGAGGATTAGATACAATGCTCAGTAGACAGTATCACACAGGATAGGATTAGATACACGGCTCAGCAGACAGTATCACACAGGAGAGGATTAGATACACGGCTCAGCAGACAGTATCACACAGGAGAGGATTAGATACACGGCTCAGCAGATGGTATCACACAGGAGAGGATTAGAGATACAGCTCAGCAGACAGTATCACACAGGAGAGGATTAGATACACGGCTCAGCAGACAGTATGACACAGGAGAGGATTAGATACACGGCTCAGCAGACAGTATCACACAGGAGAGGATTAGATACACGGCTCAGCAGACAGTATCACACAGGAGAGGATTAGATACACGGCTCAGCAGACAGTATCATACAGGGTAGGATTAGATACACAGCTCAGCAGACAGTATCACACAGGAGAGGATTAGATACACGGCTCAGCAGATAGTATCACACAGGATAGGATTAGATACACAGCTCGGCAGACAGTATCACACAGGACAGGATTAGATACACAGATCAGCAGACATTATCACACAGGAGAGGATTAGATACACAGCTCAGCAGACATTATCACACAGGAGGGGATTAGATACATACACAGCTCAGCAGACAGTATCACACAGGACAGGATTAGATACATAGCTCAGCAGACAGTATCACACAGGAGAGGATTAGATACACGGCTCAGCAGACAGTATCACACAGGAGGGGATTAGATACACAGCTCAGCAGACAGTACCACACAGTATAAGATTAGATACACTGCTCAGCAGACAGTATCACACAGGAGAGGATTAGATACACAGCTCAGCAGACAGTATCGCACAGGAGAGGATTAGATACACGGCTCCACAGACAGTATCACACAGGAGAGGATTAGATACACAGCTCAGCAGATGGTATCACACAGGAAAGGATTAGATACATAGCTCAGCAGACGGTATCACACAGGACAGGATTAGATGCACAGCTCAGCAGACAGTATCACACAGGAGAGGATTAGATACACAGCTCAGCTGACAGTATCACATAGGACAGGATTAGATACACAGTTCATCAGACAGTATCACACAGGAGTGGATTAGATACACGGCTCAGCAGACAGTATCACGAAAGATAGGATTAGATACACAGTTCATCAGACAGTATCACACAGGAGACGATTAGATACACAGCTCAGCAGACAGTATCACACAGGATGGGATTAGATACACAGCTCAGCAGACAGTACCACACAGTATAAGATTAGATACACTGCTCAGCAGACTATCACACAGCATAGGATTAGATACACGGCTCAGCAGACAGTATCACACAGTAGAGGATTAGATACACAGCTCAGCAGACAGTATCACACAGGAGGGGATTAGATACACAGCTCAGGAGACAGTATCACACAGTATAAGATTAGATACACTGCTCAGCAGACAGTATCACACAAGAGAGGATTAGATACACAGCTCAGCAGACAGTACCACACAGTATAAGATTAGATACACTGCTCAGCAGACTATCACACAGCATAGGATTAGATACACGGCTCAGCAGACAGTATCACACAGTAGAGGATTAGATACACAGCTCAGCAGACAGTATCACACAGGAGGGGATTAGATACACAGCTCAGGAGACAGTATCACACAGTATAAGATTAGATACACTGCTCAGCAGACAGTATCACACAACAGAGGATTAGATACACAGCTCAGCAGACAGTATCGCACAGGAAAGGATTAGACACACTGCTCAGCAGACGGTATCACACAGGAGAGGATTAGATACACGGCTCAGCAGACAGTATCGCACAGGAGAGGATTAGATACACAGCTCAGCAGACAGTATCACACAGGAAAGGATTAGATACATAGCTCAGCAGACGGTATCACACAGGACAGGATTAGATGCACAGCTCAGCAGACAGTATCACACAGGAGAGGATTAGATACACAGCTCAGCTGACAGTATCACATAGGACAGGATTAGATACACAGCTCAGCAGACAGTATCACACAGGATAGGATTAGATACACAGCTCAGCAGACAGTATCACACCGGATAGGATTAGATACACAGCTCAGCAGACAGTATCACACCGGATAGGATTAGATACACAGCTCAGCAGACAGTATCACACCGGATAGGATTAGATACACAGCTCAGCAGACAGTATCACACCGGATAGGATTAGATACACAGCTCAGCAGACAGTATCACACCGAATAGGATTAGATACACAGCTCAGCAGACAGTATCACACCGAATAGGATTAGATACACAGCTCAGCAGACAGTATCACACAGGAGAGGATTAGATACACAGCTCAGCAGACAGTATCACACAGGAGAGGATTAGAAACACTGCTCAGCAGACAGTATCACACAGGAGAGGATTAGATACAATGCTCAGCAGACAGTATCACACAGGAGAGGATTAGATACACAGCTCAGCAGACAGTATCACACAGGAGAGGATTAGATACATAGCTCAGCAGACAGTATCACACAGGAGAGGATTAGATACACAGCTCAGCAGACAGTATCACACAGGAGAGGATTAGATACACAGCTCAGCAGACAGTATCACAAAGGATAGGATTAGATACACGGCTCAGCAGATAGTATCACACAGGAGAGGATTAGAAACACTGCTCAGCAGACAGTATCACACAGGAGAGGATTAGATACAATGCTCAGCAGACAGTATCACACAGGAGAGGATTAGATACACAGCTCAGCAGACAGTATCACACAGGAGAGGATTAGATACATAGCTCAGCAGACAGTATCACACAGGAGAGGATTAGATACACAGCTCAGCAGACAGTATCACACAGGAGAGGATTAGATACACAGCTCAGCAGACAGTATCACACAGGAGAGGATTAGATACACAGCTCAGCAGACAGTATCACACAGGAGAGGATTAGATACATAGCTCAGCAGACAGTATCACACAGGAGAGGATTAGATACACAGCTCAGCAGACAGTATCACACAGGAGAGGATTAGATACACGGCTCAGCAGATGGTATCACACAGGAGAGGATTAGAGATACAGCTCAGCAGACAGTATGACACAGGAGAGGATTAGATACACGGCTCAGCAGACAGTATCACACAGGAGAGGATTAGATACACAGCTCAGCAGACAGTATCACACAGGAGAGGATTAGATACACGGCTCAGCAGACAGTATCACACAGGGGAGGATTAGATACACGGCTCAGCAGACAGTATCGCACAGGGGAGGATTAGATACACGGCTCAGCAGACAGTATCGCACAGGAGAGGATTAGATACACAGCTCAGCAGACAGTATCACACCGGATAGGATTAGATACACAGCTCAGCAGACAGTATCACACCGGATAGGATTAGATACACAGCTCAGCAGACAGTATCACACAGGAGAAGATTAGATACACTGCTCAGCAGACAGTATCACACAGAAGAAGATTAGATACACAGCTCAGCAGACAGTATCACACAGGAGAAGATTAGATACACAGCTCAGCAGACAGTATCACACAGGAGAAGATTAGATACACAGCTCAGCAGACAGTATCACACAGAAGATTAGATACACAGCTCAGCAGACAGTATCACACAGGAGAAGATTAGATACACAGCTCAGCAGACAGTATCACACAGGAGAAGATTAGATACACAGCTCAGCAGACAGTATCACACAGGAGAAGATTAGATACACGGCTCAGCAGACAGTATCACACCGGATAGGATTAGATACACAGCTCAGCAGACAGTATCACACCGGATAGGATTAGATACACAGCTCAGCAGACAGTATCACACCGGATAGGATTAGATACACAGCTCAGCAGACAGTATCACACAGGATAGGATTAGATACACAGCTCAGCAGACAGTATCACACAGGATAGGATTAGATACACAGCTCAGCAGACAGTATCACACCGGATAGGATTAGATACACAGCTCAGCAGACAGTATCACACCGGATAGGATTAGATACACAGCTCAGCAGACAGTATCACACCGGATAGGATTAGATACACAGCTCAGCAGACAGTATCACACCGGATAGGATTAGATACACAGCTCAGCAGACAGTATCACACCGAATAGGATTAGATACACAGCTCATCAGACAGTATCACACCGAATAGGATTAGATACACAGCTCAGCAGACAGTATCACACAGGAGAGGATTAGATACACAGCTCAGCAGACAGTATCACACAGGAGAGGATTAGAAACACTGCTCAGCAGACAGTATCACACAGGAGAGGATTAGATACAATGCTCAGCAGACAGTATCACACAGGAGAGGATTAGATACACAGCTCAGCAGACAGTATCACACAGGAGAGGATTAGATACACGGCTCAGCAGATGGTATCACACAGGAGAGGATTAGAGATACAGCTCAGCAGACAGTATGACACAGGAGAGGATTAGATACACGGCTCAGCAGACAGTATCACACAGGAGAGGATTAGATACACAGCTCAGCAGACAGTATCACACAGGAGAGGATTAGATACACGGCTCAGCAGACAGTATCACACAGGGGAGGATTAGATACACGGCTCAGCAGACAGTATCGCACAGGGGAGGATTAGATACACGGCTCAGCAGACAGTATCGCACAGGAGAGGATTAGATACACAGCTCAGCAGACAGTATCACACAGGACAGGATTAGATACACGGCTCAGCAGACAGTATCACACAGGAGAGGATTAGATACACAGCTCAGCAGACAGTATCACACAGGAGAGGATTAGATACACGGCTCAGCAGACAGTATGACACAGGAGAGGATTAGATAAACGGCTCAGCAGACAGTATCGCACAGGGGAGGATTAGATACACGGCTCAGCAGACAGTATCACACAGGAGAGGATTAGATACACAGCTCAGCAGACAGTATCATACAGGGTAGGATTAGATACACAGCTCAGCAGACAGTATCACACCGGATAGGATTAGATACACAGCTCAGCAGACAGTATCACACCGAATAGGATTAGATACACAGCTCAGCAGACAGTATCACACCGAATAGGATTAGATACACAGCTCAGCAGACAGTATCACACAGGAGAAGATTAGATACACGGCTCAGCAGACAGTATCACACAGGAGAGGATTAGATACACAGCTCAGCAGACAGTATCACACAGGAGAGGATTAGATACACGGCTCAGCAGACAGTATGACACAGGAGAGGATTAGATACACGGCTCAGCAGACAGTATCATACAGGGTAGGATTAGATACACAGCTCAGCAGACAGTATCACACCGGATAGGATTAGATACACAGGTCAGCAGACAGTATCACACCGGATAGGATTAGATACACAGCTCAGCAGACAGTATCACACCGAATAGGATTAGATACACAGCTCAGCAGACAGTATCACACCGAATAGGATTAGATACACAGCTCAGCAGACAGTATCACACAGGAGAAGATTAGATACACAGCTCAGCAGACAGTATCACACAGGAGAAGATTAGATACACAGCTCAGCAGACAGTATCACACAGGAGAGGATTAGATACACGGCTCAGCACACAGTATCACACAGGAGAGGATTAGAAACACTGCTCAGCAGACAGTATCACACAGGAGAGGATTAGATACAATGCTCAGTAGACAGTATCACACAGGATAGGATTAGATACACGGCTCAGCAGACAGTATCACACAGGAGAGGATTAGATACACGGCTCAGCAGACAGTATCACACAGGAGAGGATTAGATACACGGCTCAGCAGATGGTATCACACAGGAGAGGATTAGAGATACAGCTCAGCAGACAGTATCACACAGGAGAGGATTAGATACACGGCTCAGCAGACAGTATGACACAGGAGAGGATTAGATACACGGCTCAGCAGACAGTATCACACAGGAGAGGATTAGATACACGGCTCAGCAGACAGTATCACACAGGAGAGGATTAGATACACGGCTCAGCAGACAGTATCATACAGGGTAGGATTAGATACACAGCTCAGCAGACAGTATCACACAGGAGAGGATTAGATACACGGCTCAGCAGATAGTATCACACAGGATAGGATTAGATACACAGCTCGGCAGACAGTATCACACAGGACAGGATTAGATACACAGATCAGCAGACATTATCACACAGGAGAGGATTAGATACACAGCTCAGCAGACATTATGACACAGGAGGGGATTAGATACATACACAGCTCAGCAGACAGTATCACACAGGACAGGATTAGATACATAGCTCAGCAGACAGTATCACACAGGAGAGGATTAGATACACGGCTCAGCAGACAGTATCACACAGGAGGGGATTAGATACACAGCTCAGCAGACAGTACCACACAGTATAAGATTAGATACACTGCTCAGCAGACAGTATCACACAGGAGAGGATTAGATACACAGCTCAGCAGACAGTATCGCACAGGAGAGGATTAGATACACGGCTCCACAGACAGTATCACACAGGAGATGATTAGATACACAGCTCAGCAGATGGTATCACACAGGAAAGGATTAGATACATAGCTCAGCAGACGGTATCACACAGGACAGGATTAGATGCACAGCTCAGCAGACAGTATCACACAGGAGAGGATTAGATACACAGCTCAGCTGACAGTATCACATAGGACAGGATTAGATACACAGTTCATCAGACAGTATCACACAGGAGTGGATTAGATACACGGCTCAGCAGACAGTATCACGAAAGATAGGATTAGATACACAGTTCATCAGACAGTATCACACAGGAGACGATTAGATACACAGCTCAGCAGACAGTATCACACAGGATGGGATTAGATACACAGCTCAGCAGACAGTACCACACAGTATAAGATTAGATACACTGCTCAGCAGACTATCACACAGCATAGGATTACATACACGGCTCAGCAGACAGTATCACACAGTAGAGGATTAGATACACAGCTCAGCAGACAGTATCACACAGGAGGGGATTAGATACACAGCTCAGGAGACAGTATCACACAGTATAAGATTAGATACACTGCTCAGCAGACAGTATCACACAAGAGAGGATTAGATACACAGCTCAGCAGACAGTACCACACAGTATAAGATTAGATACACTGCTCAGCAGACTATCACACAGCATAGGATTAGATACACGGCTCAGCAGACAGTATCACACAGTAGAGGATTAGATACACAGCTCAGCAGACAGTATCACACAGGAGGGGATTAGATACACAGCTCAGGAGACAGTATCACACAGTATAAGATTAGATACACTGCTCAGCAGACAGTATCACACAAGAGAGGATTAGATACACAGCTCAGCAGACAGTATCGCACAGGAAAGGATTAGACACACTGCTCAGCAGACGGTATCGCACAGGAGAGGATTAGATACACGGCTCAGCAGACAGTATCGCACAGGAGAGGATTAGATACACAGCTCAGCAGACAGTATCACACAGGAAAGGATTAGATACATAGCTCAGCAGACGGTATCACACAGGACAGGATTAGATGCACAGCTCAGCAGACAGTATCACACAGGAGAGGATTAGATACACAGCTCAGCTGACAGTATCACATAGGACAGGATTAGATACACAGCTCAGCAGACAGTATCACACAGGATAGGATTAGATACACAGCTCAGCAGACAGTATCACACCGGATAGGATTAGATACACAGCTCAGCAGACAGTATCACACCGGATAGGATTAGATACACAGCTCAGCAGACAGTATCACACCGGATAGGATTAGATACACAGCTCAGCAGACAGTATCACACCGGATAGGATTAGATACACAGCTCAGCAGACAGTATCACACCGAATAGGATTAGATACACAGCTCAGCAGACAGTATCACACCGAATAGGATTAGATACACAGCTCAGCAGACAGTATCACACAGGAGAGGATTAGATACACAGCTCAGCAGACAGTATCACACAGGAGAGGATTAGAAACACTGCTCAGCAGACAGTATCACACAGGAGAGGATTAGATACAATGCTCAGCAGACAGTATCACACAGGAGAGGATTAGATACACAGCTCAGCAGACAGTATCACACAGGAGAGGATTAGATACATAGCTCAGCAGACAGTATCACACAGGAGAGGATTAGATACACAGCTCAGCAGACAGTATCACACAGGAGAGGATTAGATACACAGCTCAGCAGACAGTATCACAAAGGATAGGATTAGATACACGGCTCAGCAGATAGTATCACACAGGAGAGGATTAGAAACACTGCTCAGCAGACAGTATCACACAGGAGAGGATTAGATACAATGCTCAGCAGACAGTATCACACAGGAGAGGATTAGATACACAGCTCAGCAGACAGTATCACACAGGAGAGGATTAGATACATAGCTCAGCAGACAGTATCACACAGGAGAGGATTAGATACACAGCTCAGCAGACAGTATCACACAGGAGAGGATTAGATACACAGCTCAGCAGACAGTATCACACAGGAGAGGATTAGATACACAGCTCAGCAGACAGTATCACACAGGAGAGGATTAGATACATAGCTCAGCAGACAGTATCACACAGGAGAGGATTAGATACACAGCTCAGCAGACAGTATCACACAGGAGAGGATTAGATACACGGCTCAGCAGATGGTATCACACAGGAGAGGATTAGAGATACAGCTCAGCAGACAGTATGACACAGGAGAGGATTAGATACACGGCTCAGCAGACAGTATCACACAGGAGAGGATTAGATACACAGCTCAGCAGACAGTATCACACAGGAGAGGATTAGATACACGGCTCAGCAGACAGTATCACACAGGGGAGGATTAGATACACGGCTCAGCAGACAGTATCGCACAGGGGAGGATTAGATACACGGCTCAGCAGACAGTATCGCACAGGAGAGGATTAGATACACAGCTCAGCAGACAGTATCACACAGGAGAGGATTAGATACACAGCTCAGCAGACAGTATCACACAGGAGAGGATTAGATACACAGTTCATCAGACAGTATCACACAGGAGAGGATTAGATACACAGCTCAGCAGACAGTATCACACAGGAGGGGATTAGAGACATAGCTCAGCAGACAGTATCACACAGGAGAGGATTAGATACACGGCTCAGCAGACAGTATCACACAGGAGAGGATTAGATACACGGCTCAGCAGACAGTATCACACAGGAGAGGATTAGATACACGGCTCAGCAGATGGTATCACACAGGAGAGGATTAGAGATACAGCTCAGCAGACAGTATCACACAGGAGAGGATTAGATACACGGCTCAGCAGACAGTATGACACAGGAGAGGATTAGATACACGGCTCAGCAGACAGTATCACACAGGAGAGGATTAGATACACGGCTCAGCAGACAGTATCACACAGGAGAGGATTAGATACACGGCTCAGCAGACAGTATCATACAGGGTAGGATTAGATACACAGCTCAGCAGACAGTATCACACAGGAGAGGATTAGATACACGGCTCAGCAGATAGTATCACACAGGATAGGATTAGATACACAGCTCAGCAGACGGTATCACACAGGACAGGATTAGATACACAGCTCAGCAGACATTATCACACAGGAGAGGATTAGATACACAGCTCAGCAGACATTATCACACAGGAGGGGATTAGATACATACACAGCTCAGCAGACAGTATCACACAGGACAGGATTAGATACATAGCTCAGCAGACAGTATCACACAGGAGAGGATTAGATACACGGCTCAGCAGACAGTATCACACAGGAGGGGATTAGATACACAGCTCAGCAGACAGTACCACACAGTATAAGATTAGATACACTGCTCAACAGACAGTATCACACAGGAGAGGATTAGATACACAGCTCAGCAGACAGTATCACACAGTATAAGATTAGATACACTGCTCAGCAGACAGTATCACACAGGAGAGGATTAGATACACAGCTCAGCAGACAGTATCACACAAGAGAGGATTAGATACACAGCTCAGCAGACAGTATCACACAGGAAAGGATTAGATACATAGCTCAGCAGACGGTATCACACAGGACAGGATTAGATGCACAGCTCAGCAGACAGTATCACACAGGAGAGGATTAGATACACAGCTCAGCTGACAGTATCACATAGGACAGGATTAGATACACAGTTCATCAGACAGTATCACACAGGAGTGGATTAGATACACAGCTCAGCAGACAGTATCGCACAGGGCGGGATTAGATATATGACACAGCAGACAGTATCACACAGGAGAGGATTAGATACACAGCTCAGCTGACAGTATCACATAGGACAGGATTAGATACACAGTTCATCAGACAGTATCACACAGGAGAGGATTAGATACACAGCTCAGCAGACAGTAACGCACAAGAGAGGATTAGATACACGGCTCAGCAGACAGTATCACACAGGAGAGGATTAGATACACAGCTCTGCAGACAGTATCACACAGCATAGGATTAGATACACAGCTCAGCTGACAGTATCACACAGGATAGGATTAGATACATGGCTCAGCAGACATTATCACACAGGAGATGATTAGATACACAGCATAGGATTAGATACACAGCTCAGCAGACAGTATCACACAGCATAGGATTAGATACACTTCTCAGCAGACAGAATCACACAGGAGGGGATTAGATACACAGCTCAGCAGACAGTATCACAGGATAAGATTAGATACACTGCTCAGCACACGGTATCACACAGGACAGGATTAGATGCATAGCTCAGCAGACGGTATCACAAAGGACAAGATTAGATACACAGCTCAGCAGACAGTATCACAAAGGAGAGGATTAGATAAACAGCTCAGCAGACAGTATCACACAGGAGAGGATTAGATACACAGTTCATCAGACATTATCACACAGGAGTGGATTAGATACACGGCTCAGCAGACAGTATCGCACAGGGCGGGATTAGATACACGACTCAGCAGATGGTATCACACAAGATAGGATTAGATACACAGTTCATCAGACAGTATCACACAGGATAGGATAAGATACACATCTCAGCACACAGTATCACACAGGAGAGGATTAGATACACGGCTCAGCAGACAGAGTCACACAGGAGAGGATTAGATACACAGCTCATCAGACAGTATCACACAGGAGAGGATTAGATACACAGCTCAGCAGACAGTATCACACAGGAGAGGATTAGATACACAGCTCAGCAGACAGTATCACACAGGAGAGGATTAGATACACAGTTCATCAGACAGTATCACACAGGAGAGGATTAGATACACAGCTCAGCAGACAGTATCAAACAGGAGGGGATTAGAGACATAGCTCAGCAGACAGTATCACACAGGAGAGGATTAGATACACAGCTCAGCAGACAGTATTACACAGGAGAGGATTAGATACACAGCTCAGCAGACAGTATCACACAGGAGGATTAGATACACAGCTCAGCAGACAGTATCACACAGCATAGGATTAGATACACAGCTCAGCGGACTGTATCACACGGGTGGATTAGATACACAGCTCAGCAGACAGTATCACACAGGATAGGATTAGATACACAGTTCATCAGACAGTATCACACAGGAGAGAATTAGATACACAGCTCAGCAGACAGTATCACACAGGAGAGGATTAGATACACAGTTCATCAGACAGTATCACACAGTATAGGATTAGATACACAGTTCATCAGACAGTATCACACAGGAGAGGATTAGATACACAGCTCAGCACACAGTATCACACAGGAAAGGATTAGATACACAGCTCAGCAGAGAGTATCGCACAGGAGAGGATTAGATACACAGCTCAGCAGCCGGTATCATACAGGAGAGGATTAGATACACTGCTCAGCAGACGGTATCACACAGGAGAGGATTAGATACACGGTTGAGCAGACAGTATTACACAGGGTAGGATTAGAGATACAGCTCAGCAGACAGTATCACACAGCATAGGATTAGATACACAGCACAGCAGTCAGTATCACACAGGAGAGGATTTGATACACAGCTCAGCAGACAGTATCACACAGGAAATTATTAGATACACAGCTCAGCAAACAGTATCAGACAGGAGAGGATTAGATACATAGCTCAGCAGACAGTATCACACAGGAGAGGATTAGATACACGGCTCAGCAGACGGTATCACACAGGAGAGGATTAGATACACAGCTCAGCAGACAGTATCACACAGGAAAGGATTAGATACACAGCTCAGCAGATGGTATCACACAGGATAGGATTAGATACACAACTCAGCTGACAGTATCACACAGCACAGGATTAGATACAAAGCTCAGCAGATAGTATCACACAGGAGTGGATTAGATACACGGCTCAGCAGACAGTATCGCACAGGGCGGGATTAGATACACGGCTCAGCAGACAGTATCACACAGGATAGGATTAGATACACAGTTCATCAGACAGTATCACACAGGAGTGGATTAGATACACGGCTCAGCAGACAGTATCGCACAGGGCGGGATTAGATACACGGCTCAGCAGACAGTATCACACAGGATAGGATTAGATACACGGCTCAGCAGACAGTATCACACAGGAGAGGATTAGATACACAGCTCAGCAGACAATATCGCTCAGGAGAGGATTAGATACATAGCTCAGCGGACTGTATCACACAGGACAGGATTAGATACACAGCTCAGCAGACAGTATCACACAGGAGAGGATTAGATACACGGCTCAGCAGACATTATCACACAGGAGAGGATTAGATACACAGCTCAGCAGATGGTATCACACAAGATAGGATTAGATACACTGCTCAGCAGATAGTATCACACAGTAGAGGATTAGATACACGGCTCAGCAGATAGTATCACACAGTAGAGGATTAGATACACGGCTCAGCAGACAGTATCACACAGGAGAGGATTAGATACACTGCTGAGCAGATAGTATCACACAGGAGAGGATTAGATACACAGCTCAGCAGACAGTATCACAAAGGATAGGATTAGATACACAGCTCAGCAGCTGGTATCACACAGGACAGGTTTAGATACACTGCTCAGCAGATGGTATCACACAGGATATGATTAGATACAGGGCTCAGCAGACAGTATCACACAGGAGAGGATTAGTTACACGGCTCAGCAGATGGTATCACACAGGATAGGATTAGATACACAGCTCAGCAGACAGTATCACACAGGGCAGGATTAGATACACGGTTCAGCAGACAGTATCACACAGGGTAGGATTAGATACACGGCTCAGCAGACAGTATCACACAGGAGAGGATTTGATACACAGCTCAGCAGACAGTATCACACAGGAGAGGATTAGATACACAGCTCAGCAGATGGTATCACACAGGATAGAATTAGATACACTGCTCAGCAGACAGTATCACACAGGGCAGGATTAGATGCACGGTTCAGCAGACAGTATCACACAGGGTAGGATTAGATACACTGCTCAGCAGACAGTATCACACAGGAGAGGATTAGATACACAGCTCAGCAGACAGTATCACACAGGAGAGGATTAGATACACGGCTCAGCAGACAGTATCACACAGGAGAGGATTAGATACACGGCTCAGCAGATAGTATCGCACAGGAGAGGATTAGATACATAGCTCATCAGACAGTATCACACAGGACAGGATTAGATACACAGCTCAGCAGACAGTATCACACAGGAGAGGATTAGATACATAGCTCATCAGACAGTATCACACAGGACAGGATTAGATACACGGCTCAGCAGACAGTATCACACAGGAGAGGATTAGATACACAGCTCAGCTGACAGTATCACACAGGAGAGGATTAGATACACAGCTCAGCAGACAGTATCGCACAGGAGAGGATTAGATACATAGCTCATCAGACAGTATCACACAGGACAGGATTAGATACACAGCTCAGCAGACAGTATCACACAGGAGAGGATTAGATACACAGCTCAGCTGACAGTATCACACAGGAGAGGATTAGATACACAGCTCAGCAGACAGTATCGCACAGGAGAGGATTAGATACACAGCTCAGCAGCCGGTATCACACAGGAGAGGATTAGATACACTGCTCAGCAGACGGTATCACACAGGGTAGGATTAGATACACGGCTCAGCAGACAGTATCACACAGGAGCGGATTAGATACACAGCTCAGCAGACAGTATCACACAGGAGAGGATTAGATACACAGTTCATCAGACAGTATCACACAGGAGTGGATTAGATACACGGCTCAGCAGACAGTATCGCACAGGGCGGGATTAGATACACAGCTCAGCAGACAGTATCACACAGGAGTGGATTAGATCCACGGCTCAGCAGACAGTATCGCACAGGGCGGGATTAGATACACGGCTCAGCAGACAGTATCACACAGGATAGGATTAGATACACTGCTCAGCAGATAGTATCACACAGGATAGGATTAGATGCACAGCTCAGCAGACAGTATCACACAGGAGAGGATTAGATACACAGCTCAGCAGAGAATATCGCACAGGAGAGGATTAGATTCATAGCTCAGCGGACTGTATCACACAGGACAGGATTAGATACACAGCTCAGCAGACAGTATCACACAGGAGAGGATTAGATACACGGCTCAGCAGACATTATCACACAGGAGAGGATTAGATACACAGCTCAGCAGATGGTATCACACAGGAAAGGATTAGATACACAGCTCAGCAGACAGTATCACAAAGGATAGGATTAGATACACAGCTCAGCAGCTGGTATCACACAGGATAGGTTTAGATACACTGCTCAGCAGATGGTATCACACAGGATATGATTAGATACAGGGCTCAGCAGACAGTATCACACAGGAGAGGATTAGTTACACGGCTCAGCAGATGGTATCACACAGGAAAGGATTAGATACACAGCTCAGCAGACAGTATCACACAGGGCAGGATTAGATACACGGTTCAGCAGACAGTATCACACAGGGTAGGATTAGATACACGGCTCAGCAGACAGTATCACACAGGAGAGGATTTGATACACAGCTCAGCAGATGGTATCACACAGGATAGGATTAGATACACTGCTCAGCAGACAGTATCACACAGGGCAGGATTAGATACACGGTTCAGCAGACAGTATCACACAGGGTAGGATTAGATACACGGCTCAGCAGACAGTATCACATAGGAGGGGATTTGATACACAGCTCAGCAGACAGTATCACACAGGAGAGGATTAGATACACAGCTCAGCAGATGGTATCACACAGGATAGAATTAGATACACTGCTCAGCAGACAGTATCACACAGGGCAGGATTAGATACACGGTTCAGCAGACAGTATCACACAGGGTAGGATTAGATACACGGCTCAGCAGACAGTATCACACAGGAGAGGATTAGATACACAGCTCAGCAGACAGTATCACACAGGAGAGGATTAGATACACGGCTCAGCAGACAGTATCACACAGGAGAGGATTAGATACACAGCTCAGCAGATGGTATCACACAGGATAGGATTAGATACACAGCTCAGCAGACAGTAACGCACAGGAGAGGATTAGATACACAGCTCAGCTGACAGTATCACACAGGAGAGGATTAGATACACAGCTCAGCTGACAGTATCACATAGGACAGGATTAGATACACAGTTCATCAGACAGTATCACACAGGAGAGGATTAGATACACAGCTCAGCAGACAGTAACGCACAGGAGAGGATTAGATACACAGCTCAGCACACAGTATCACACAGGAGAGGATTAGATACACGGCTCAGCAGACAGTATCACACAGGAGAGGATTAGATACACAGCTCAGCAGACAGTATCACACAGGATAGGATTAGATACACAGCTCAGCTGACAGTATCACACAGGATAGGATTAGATACACGGCTCAGCAGACATTATCACACAGGAGATGATTAGATACACAGCATAGGATTAGATACACAGCTCAGCAGACAGTATCACACAGCATAGGATTAGATACACTTCTCAGCAGACAGAATCACACAGGAGGGGATTAGATACACAGCTCAGCAGACAGTATCACACAGGACAGGATTAGATGCATAGCTCAGCAGACGGTATCACAAAGGACAAGATTAGATAAACAGCTCAGCAGACAGTATCACACAGGAGAGGATTAGATACACAGCTCAGCAGACAGTATCACACAGGAGAGGATTAGATACACAGCTCAGCAGATGGTATCACACAGGATAGAATTAGATACACTGCTCAGCAGACAGTATCACACAGGGCAGGATTAGATGCACGGTTCAGCAGACAGTATCACACAGGGTAGGATTAGATACACTGCTCAGCAGACAGTATCACACAGGAGAGGATTAGATACACAGCTCAGCAGACAGTATCACACAGGAGAGGATTAGATACACGGCTCAGCAGACAGTATCACACAGGAGAGGATTAGATACACGGCTCAGCAGATAGTATCGCACAGGAGAGGATTAGATACATAGCTCATCAGACAGTATCACACAGGACAGGATTAGATACACAGCTCAGCAGACAGTATCACACAGGAGAGGATTAGATACATAGCTCATCAGACAGTATCACACAGGACAGGATTAGATACACGGCTCAGCAGACAGTATCACACAGGAGAGGATTAGATACACAGCTCAGCTGACAGTATCACACAGGAGAGGATTAGATACACAGCTCAGCAGACAGTATCGCACAGGAGAGGATTAGATACATAGCTCATCAGACAGTATCACACAGGACAGGATTAGATACACAGCTCAGCAGACAGTATCACACAGGAGAGGATTAGATACACAGCTCAGCTGACAGTATCACACAGGAGAGGATTAGATACACAGCTCAGCAGACAGTATCGCACAGGAGAGGATTAGATACACAGCTCAGCAGCCGGTATCACACAGGAGAGGATTAGATACACTGCTCAGCAGACGGTATCACACAGGGTAGGATTAGATACACGGCTCAGCAGACAGTATCACACAGGAGAGGATTAGATACACAGCTCAGCAGACAGTATCACACAGGAGAGGATTAGATACACAGTTCATCAGACAGTATCACACAGGAGTGGATTAGATACACGGCTCAGCAGACAGTATCGCACAGGGCGGGATTAGATACACAGCTCAGCAGACAGTATCACACAGGAGTGGATTAGATCCACGGCTCAGCAGACAGTATCGCACAGGGCGGGATTAGATACACGGCTCAGCAGACAGTATCACACAGGATAGGATTAGATACACTGCTCAGCAGATAGTATCACACAGGATAGGATTAGATGCACAGCTCAGCAGACAGTATCACACAGGAGAGGATTAGATACACAGCTCAGCAGAGAATATCGCACAGGAGAGGATTAGATTCATAGCTCAGCGGACTGTATCACACAGGACAGGATTAGATACACAGCTCAGCAGACAGTATCACACAGGAGAGGATTAGATACACGGCTCAGCAGACATTATCACACAGGAGAGGATTAGATACACAGCTCAGCAGATGGTATCACACAGGAAAGGATTAGATACACAGCTCAGCAGACAGTATCACAAAGGATAGGATTAGATACACAGCTCAGCAGCTGGTATCACACAGGATAGGTTTAGATACACTGCTCAGCAGATGGTATCACACAGGATATGATTAGATACAGGGCTCAGCAGACAGTATCACACAGGAGAGGATTAGTTACACGGCTCAGCAGATGGTATCACACAGGAAAGGATTAGATACACAGCTCAGCAGACAGTATCACACAGGGCAGGATTAGATACACGGTTCAGCAGACAGTATCACACAGGGTAGGATTAGATACACGGCTCAGCAGACAGTATCACACAGGAGAGGATTTGATACACAGCTCAGCAGATGGTATCACACAGGATAGGATTAGATACACTGCTCAGCAGACAGTATCACACAGGGCAGGATTAGATACACGGTTCAGCAGACAGTATCACACAGGGTAGGATTAGATACACGGCTCAGCAGACAGTATCACATAGGAGGGGATTTGATACACAGCTCAGCAGACAGTATCACACAGGAGAGGATTAGATACACAGCTCAGCAGATGGTATCACACAGGATAGAATTAGATACACTGCTCAGCAGACAGTATCACACAGGGCAGGATTAGATACACGGTTCAGCAGACAGTATCACACAGGGTAGGATTAGATACACGGCTCAGCAGACAGTATCACACAGGAGAGGATTAGATACACAGCTCAGCAGACAGTATCACACAGGAGAGGATTAGATACACGGCTCAGCAGACAGTATCACACAGGAGAGGATTAGATACACAGCTCAGCAGATGGTATCACACAGGATAGGATTAGATACACAGCTCAGCAGACAGTAACGCACAGGAGAGGATTAGATACACAGCTCAGCTGACAGTATCACACAGGAGAGGATTAGATACACAGCTCAGCTGACAGTATCACATAGGACAGGATTAGATACACAGTTCATCAGACAGTATCACACAGGAGAGGATTAGATACACAGCTCAGCAGACAGTAACGCACAGGAGAGGATTAGATACACAGCTCAGCACACAGTATCACACAGGAGAGGATTAGATACACGGCTCAGCAGACAGTATCACACAGGAGAGGATTAGATACACAGCTCAGCAGACAGTATCACACAGGATAGGATTAGATACACAGCTCAGCTGACAGTATCACACAGGATAGGATTAGATACACGGCTCAGCAGACATTATCACACAGGAGATGATTAGATACACAGCATAGGATTAGATACACAGCTCAGCAGACAGTATCACACAGCATAGGATTAGATACACTTCTCAGCAGACAGAATCACACAGGAGGGGATTAGATACACAGCTCAGCAGACAGTATCACACAGGACAGGATTAGATGCATAGCTCAGCAGACGGTATCACAAAGGACAAGATTAGATAAACAGCTCAGCAGACAGTATCACACAGGAGAGGATTAGATACACAGCTCAGCAGACAGTATCACACAGGAGAGGATTAGATACACAGCTCAGCAGACAGTATCACACAGGAGAGGATTAGATACACAGCTCAGCAGACAGTATCACACAGGAGGGGATTAGAGACATAGCTCAGCAGACAGTATCACACAGGAGAGGATTAGATACACAGTTCATCAGACAGTATCACACAGGAGAGGATTAGATACACAGCTCAGCAGACAGTATTACACAGGAGAGGATTAGATACACAGCTCAGCAGACAGTATCACACAGGAGGATTAGATACACAGCTCAGCTGACAGTATCACACAGAAGAGGATTAGATACACGGCTCAGCAGACAGTATCGCACAGGGCGGGATTAGATACACGACTCAGCAGACAGTATCACACAGGATAGGATTAGATACACAGTTCATCAGACAGTATCACACAGGAGTGGATTAGATACACGGCTCAGCAGACAGTATCGCACAGGGCGGGATTAGATACACAGCTCAGCAGACAGTATCACACAGGAGTGGATTAGATCCACGGCTCAGCAGACAGTATCACACAGGGCGGGATTAGATACGCAGCTCAGCAGACAGTATCTCACAGGAGAGGATTAGATACATGGCTCAGCAGACAGTATCACACAGGAGGGGATTAGATACACAGCTGAGGAGACAGTATCACACAGGAGAGGATTAGATACACTGCTCAGCATACAGTATCACACAGCATAGGATTAGATACACAGCTCAGCAGGCAGTATCACACAGTATAAGATTAGATACACAGCTCAGCAGACAGTATCACACAGCATAGGATTAGATACACGGCTCAGCAGACAGTATCACACAGGACAGGATTAGATACACAGCTCAGCAGACAGTATCACACAGGAGAGGATTAGATACACAGCTCAGCAGACAGTATCACACAGCGTAGGATTAGATACACAGCTCAGCAGACAGTATCACACAGGAGAGGATTAGATACACAGATCAGCAGACAGTATCACACAGCATAGGATTAGATACACAGCTCAGCAGACAGTATCACAGAGGAGTGGATTAGATACACGGCTCAGCAGACAGTATCGCACAGGGCGGGATTAGATACACGGTTCATCAGACAGTATCACACAGGAGAGTATTAGATACACTGCTCAGCAGACAGTATCACACAGGAGAGTATTAGATACACAGCTCAGCAGACGGTATCACACAGGGAGAATTAGATACACAGCTCAGCAGACAGTATCACACAGGATTAGATACATAGCTCAGCAGACAGTATCACACAGGAGAGGATTAGATACACAGCTCAGCAGACAGTATCACACAGGAGAGGATGAGATACACAGCATAGGTTTTGATACACAGCTCAGCAGGCAGTATCACACAGCATAGGATTAGATACACGGCTCAACAGACAGTATCACACAGGAGGGGATTAGATACACAGCTCAGCAGAGAGTATCACACAGGAGGGGATTAGATACACAGTTCATCAGACAGTATCACACAGGAGAGGATTAGATACGCAGCTCAGCAGACAGTATCTCACAGGAGAGGATTACATACATGGCTCAGCAGACAGTATCACACAGCATAGGATTAGATACACGGCTCAGCAGACAGTATCACACAGGAGGGGATTAGATACACAGCTGAGGAGACAGTATCACACAGCATAGGATTAGATACACAGCTCAGCAGGCAGTATCACACAGCATAGGATTAGATACACAGCTCAGCAGACAGTATCACACAGCATAGGATTAGATACACAGCTCAGCAGACAGTATCGCACAGCATAGGATTAGATACACGGCTCAGCAGACAGTATCACACAGGACAGGATTAGATACACAGCTCAGCAGACAGTATCACACAGGAGAGGATTAGATACACAGCTCAGCAGACAGTATCACACAGCATAGGATTAGATACACGGCTCAGCATACAGTATCACATAGGACAGGATTAGATACACAGCTCAGCAGACAGTATCACACAGGAGAGGATTAGATACACAGCTCAGCAGACAGTATCATACAGCGTAGGATTAGATACACAGCTCAGCAGACAGTATCACACAGGAGTGGATTAGATACACGGCTGAGCAGACAGTATCACACAGGATAGTATTAGATACACTGCTCAGCAGACAGTATCACACAGGAGAGGATTAGATACATGGCTCAGCAGACAGTATCACACAGGAGAGGATTAGATACACAGCTCTGCAGACAGTATCACACAGGATAGGATTAGATACACAGCTCAGCAGACAGTATCACACAGGAGGGGATTAGATACACAGCTCAGCAGACAGTATCACACAGGATAAGATTAGATACACTGCTCAGCAGACAGTATCACACAGGAGAGGATTAGATACACGGCTCAACACACAGTATTACACAGAGGATTAGATACACGGCTCAGCAGACAGTATCACACAGGAGAGGATTAGATACACAGATCAGCTGACAGTATCACACAGCATAGGATTAGATACACAGCTCAGCAGACAGTATCACACAGGAGTGGATTAGATACACGGCTCAGCAGACAGTATCGCACAGGGCGGGATTAGATACACGGCTCAGCAGACAGTATCACACAGGATAGGATTAGATACACAGTTCATCAGACAGTATCACACAGGAGAGTATTAGATACACAGCTCAGCAGACAGTATCACACAGGAGAGGATTAGATACACAGCTCAGCAGACAGTATCACACAGGAGAGTATTAGATACACAGCTCAGCAGCCGGTATCACACAGGAGAGGATTAGATACACAGCTCAGCAGACAGTATCACACAGGATTAGATACATAGCTCAGCAGACAGTATCACACAGGAGAGGATTAGATACACAGCTCAGCAGACAGTATCACACAGGAGAGGATGAGATACACAGCATAGGTTTAGATACACAGCTCAGCAGGCAGTATCACACAGCATAGGATTAGATACACGGCTCAACAGACAGTATCACACAGGAGGGGATTAGATTCACAGCTCAGCAGAGAGTATCACACAGGAGGGGATTAGATACACAGTTCATCAGACAGTATCACACAGGAGAGGATTAGATACGCAGCTCAGCAGACAGTATCTCACAGGAGAGGATTAGATACATGGCTCAGCAGACAGTATCACACAGCATAGGATTAGATACACGGCTCAGCAGACAGTATCACACAGGAGGGGATTAGATACACAGCTGAGGAGACAGTATCACACAGCATAGGATTAGATACACAGCTCAGCAGGCAGTATCACACAGCATAGGATTAGATACACAGCTCAGCAGACAGTATCACACAGCATAGGATTAGATACACAGCTCAACAGACAGTATCGCACAGCATAGGATTAGATACACGGCTCAGCAGACAGTATCACACAGGACAGGATTAGATACACAGCTCAGCAGACAGTATCACACAGGAGAGGATTAGATACACAGCTCAGCAGACAGTATCACACAGCATAGGATTAGATACACGGCTCAGCATACAGTATCACACAGGACAGGATTAGATACACAGCTCAGCAGACAGTATCACACAGGAGAGGATTAGATACACAGCTCAGCAGACAGTATCATACAGCGTAGGATTAGATACACAGCTCAGCAGACAGTATCACACAGGAGTGGATTAGATACACGGCTGAGCAGACAGTATCACACAGGATAGTATTAGATTCACTGCTCAGCAGACAGTATCACACAGGAGAGGATTAGATACACGGCTCAGCAGACAGTATCACACAGGAGAGGATTAGATACACAGCTCTGCAGACAGTATCACACAGGATAGGATTAGATACACAGCTCAGCTGACAGTATCACACAGGATAGGATTAGATACATGGCTCAGCAGACATTATCACACAGGAGATGATTAGATACACAGCTCAGCAGACAGTATCACACAGCATAGGATTAGATACACAGCTCAGCAGACAGTATCACACAGCATAGGATTAGATACACTTCTCAGCAGACAGAATCACACAGGAGGGGATTAGATACACAGCTCAGCAGACAGTATCACAGGATAAGATTAGATACACTGCTCAGCAGACGGTATCACACAGGACAGGATTAGATGCATAGCTCAGCAGACGGTATCACAAAGGACAAGATTAGATACACAGCTCAGCAGACAGTATCACAAAGGAGAGGATTAGATAAACAGCTCAGCAGACAGTATCACACAGGAGAGGATTAGATACACAGTTCATCAGACATTATCACACAGGAGTGGATTAGATACACGGCTCAGCAGACAGTATCGCACAGGGCGGGATTAGATACACGACTCAGCAGACAGTATCACACAGGAGAGGATTAGATACACAGTTCATCAGACAGTATCACACAGGATAGGATAAGATACACATCTCAGCACACAGTATCACACAGGAGAGGATTAGATACACGGCTCAGCAGACAGAGTCACACAGGAGAGGATTAGATACACAGCTCATCAGACAGTATCACACAGGAGAGGATTAGATACACAGCTCAGCAGACAGTATCACACAGGAGAGGATTAGATACACAGCTCAGCAGACAGTATCACACAGGAGAGGATTAGATACACAGTTCATCAGACAGTATCACACAGGAGAGGATTAGATACACAGCTCAGCAGACAGTATCACACAGGAGGGGATTAGAGACATAGCTCAGCAGACAGTATCACACAGGAGAGGATTAGATACACAGCTCAGCAGACAGTATTACACAGGAGAGGATTAGATACACAGCTCAGCAGACAGTATCACACAGGAGGATTAGATACACAGCTCAGCAGACAGTATCACACAGCATAGGATTAGATACACAGCTCAGCGGACTGTATCACATGGGTGGATTAGATACACAGCTCAGCAGACAGTATCACACAGGATAGGATTAGATACACAGTTCATCAGACAGTATCACACAGGAGAGGATTAGATACACAGCTCAGCAGACAGTATCACACAGGAGAGGATTAGATACACAGCTCATCAGACAGTATCACACAGAGGATTACATACACAGCTCAGCACACAGTATCACACAGGAAAGGATTAGATACACAGCTCAGCAGAGAGTATCGCACAGGAGAGGATTAGATACACAGCTCAGCAGCCGGTATCACACAGGAGAGGATTAGATACACTGCTCAGCAGACGGTATCACACAGGAGAGGATTAGATACACGGTTGAGCAGACAGTATCACACAGGGTAGGATTAGAGATACAGCTCAGCAGACATTATCACACAGCATAGGATTAGATACACAGCTCAGCAGACAGTATCACACAGCATAGGATTAGATACACAGCACAGCAGTCAGTATCACACAGGAGAGGATTTGATACACAGCTCAGCAGACAGTATCACACAGGAAAGGATTAGATACACAGCTCAGCAAACAGTATCAGACAGGAGAGGATTAGATACATAGCTCAGCAGACAGTATCACACAGGAGAGGATTAGATACACGGCTCAGCAGACGGTATCACACAGGAGAGGATTAGATACACAGCTCAGCAGACAGTATCACACAGGAAAGGATTAGATACACAGCTCAGCAGATGGTATCACACAGGATAGGATTAGATACACAACTCAGCTGACAGTATCACACAGCACAGGATTAGATACAAAGCTCAGCAGATAGTATCACACAGGAGTGGATTAGATACACGGCTCAGCAGACAGTATCGCACAGGGCGGGATTAGATACACGGCTCAGCAGACAGTATCACACAGGATAGGATTAGATACACAGTTCATCAGACAGTATCACACAGGAGTGGATTAGATACACGGCTCAGCAGACAGTATCGCACAGGGCGGGATTAGATACACAGCTCAGCAGACAGTATCACACAGGAGTGGATTAGATCCACGGCTCAGCAGACAGTATCGCACAGGGCGGGATTAGATACACGGCTCAGCAGACAGTATCACACAGGATAGGATTAGATACACTGCTCAGCAGATAGTATCACACAGGATAGGATTAGATGCACAGCTCAGCAGACAGTATCACACAGGAGAGGATTAGATACACAGCTCAGCAGACAATATCGCTCAGGAGAGGATTAGATACATAGCTCAGCGGACTGTATCACACAGGACAGGATTAGATACACAGCTCAGCAGACAGTATCACACAGGAGAGGATTAGATACACGGCTCAGCAGACATTATCACACAGGAGAGGATTAGATACACAGCTCAGCAGATGGTATCACACAAGATAGGATTAGATACACTGCTCAGCAGATAGTATCACACAGTAGAGGATTAGATACACGGCTCAGCAGACAGTATCACACAGGAGAGGATTAGATACACTGCTCAGCAGATAGTATCACAAAGGATAGGATTAGATACACAGCTCAGCAGCTGGTATCACACAGGACAGGTTTAGATACACTGCTCAGCAGATGGTATCACACAGGATATGATTAGATACAGGGCTCAGCAGACAGTATCACACAGGAGAGGATTAGTTACACGGCTCAGCAGATGGTATCACACAGGATAGGAGTAGATACACAGCTCAGCAGACAGTATCACACAGGGCAGGATTAGATACACGGTTCAGCAGACAGTATCACACAGGGTAGGATTAGATACACGGCTCAGCAGACAGTATCACACAGGAGAGGATTTGATACACAGCTCAGCAGACAGTATCACACAGGAGAGGATTAGATACACAGCTCAGCAGATGGTATCACACAGGATAGAATTAGATACACTGCTCAGCAGACAGTATCACACAGGGCAGGATTAGATGCACGGTTCAGCAGACAGTATCACACAGGGTAGGATTAGATACACGGCTCAGCAGACAGTATCACACAGCAGAGGATTAGATACACGGCTCAGCAGACAGTATCACACAGGAGAGGATTAGATACACGGCTCAGCAGATAGTATCGCACAGGAGAGGATTAGATACATAGCTCAGCAGACAGTATCACACAGGACAGGATTAGATACACAGCTCAGCAGACAGTATCACACAGGAGAGGATTAGATACATAGCTCATCAGACAGTATCACACAGGACAGGATTAGATACACGGCTCAGCAGACAGTATCACACAGGAGAGGATTAGATACACAGCTCAGCTGACAGTATCACACAGGAGAGGATTAGATACACAGCTCAGCAGACAGTATCGCACAGGAGAGGATTAGATACATAGCTCATCAGACAGTATCACACAGGACAGGATTAGATACACAGCTCAGCAGACAGTATCACACAGGAGAGGATTAGATACACAGCTCAGCTGACAGTATCACACAGGAGAGGATTAGATACACAGCTCAGCAGACAGTATCGCACAGGAGAGGATTAGATACACAGCTCAGCAGCCGGTATCACACAGGAGAGGATTAGATACACTGCTCAGCAGACGGTATCACACAGGGTAGGATTAGATACACGGCTCAGCAGACAGTATCACACAGGAGAGGATTAGATACACAGCTCAGCAGACAGTATCACACAGGAGAGGATTAGATACACAGTTCATCAGACAGTATCACACAGGAGTGGATTAGATACACGGCTCAGCAGACAGTATCGCACAGGGCGGGATTAGATACACAGCTCAGCAGACAGTATCACACAGGAGTGGATTAGATCCACGGCTCAGCAGACAGTATCGCACAGGGCGGGATTAGATACACGGCTCAGCAGACAGTATCACACAGGATAGGATTAGATACACTGCTCAGCAGATAGTATCACACAGGATAGGATTAGATGCACAGCTCAGCAGACAGTATCACACAGGAGAGGATTAGATACACAGCTCAGCAGAGAATATCGCACAGGAGAGGATTAGATTCATAGCTCAGCGGACTGTATCACACAGGACAGGATTAGATACACAGCTCAGCAGACAGTATCACACAGGAGAGGATTAGATACACGGCTCAGCAGACATTATCACACAGGAGAGGATTAGATACACAGCTCAGCAGATGGTATCACACAGGAAAGGATTAGATACACAGCTCAGCAGACAGTATCACAAAGGATAGGATTAGATACACAGCTCAGCAGCTGGTATCACACAGGATAGGTTTAGATACACTGCTCAGCAGATGGTATCACACAGGATATGATTAGATACAGGGCTCAGCAGACAGTATCACACAGGAGAGGATTAGTTACACGGCTCAGCAGATGGTATCACACAGGAAAGGATTAGATACACAGCTCAGCAGACAGTATCACACAGGGCAGGATTAGATACACGGTTCAGCAGACAGTATCACACAGGGTAGGATTAGATACACGGCTCAGCAGACAGTATCACACAGGAGAGGATTTGATACACAGCTCAGCAGATGGTATCACACAGGATAGGATTAGATACACTGCTCAGCAGACAGTATCACACAGGGCAGGATTAGATACACGGTTCAGCAGACAGTATCACACAGGGTAGGATTAGATACACGGCTCAGCAGACAGTATCACACAGGAGGGGATTTGATACACAGCTCAGCAGACAGTATCACACAGGAGAGGATTAGATACACAGCTCAGCAGATGGTATCACACAGGATAGAATTAGATACACTGCTCAGCAGACAGTATCACACAGGGCAGGATTAGATACACGGTTCAGCAGACAGTATCACACAGGGTAGGATTAGATACACGGCTCAGCAGACAGTATCACACAGGAGAGGATTAGATACACAGCTCAGCAGACAGTATCACACAGGAGAGGATTAGATACACGGCTCAGCAGACAGTATCACACAGGAGAGGATTAGATACACAGCTCAGCAGATGGTATCACACAGGATAGGATTAGATACACAGCTCAGCAGACAGTAACGCACAGGAGAGGATTAGATACACAGCTCAGCTGACAGTATCACACAGGAAAGGATTAGATACACAGCTCAGCTGACAGTATCACACAGGAGAGGATTAGATACACAGCTCAGCTGACAGTATCACATAGGACAGGATTAGATACACAGTTCATCAGACAGTATCACACAGGAGAGGATTAGATACACAGCTCAGCAGACAGTAACGCACAGGAGAGGATTAGATACACAGCTCAGCACACAGTATCACACAGGAGAGGATTAGATACACGGCTCAGCAGACAGTATCACACAGGAGAGGATTAGATACACAGCTCAGCAGACAGTATCACACAGGATAGGATTAGATACACAGCTCAGCTGACAGTATCACACAGGATAGGATTAGATACACGGCTCAGCAGACATTATCACACAGGAGATGATTAGATACACAGCATAGGATTAGATACACAGCTCAGCAGACAGTATCACACAGCATAGGATTAGATACACTTCTCAGCAGACAGAATCACACAGGAGGGGATTAGATACACAGCTCAGCAGACAGTATCACAGGATAAGATTAGATACACTGCTCAGCAGACGGTATCACACAGGACAGGATTAGATGCATAGCTCAGCAGACGGTATCACAAAGGACAAGATTAGATACACAGCTCAGCAGACAGTATCACAAAGGAGAGGATTAGATAAACAGCTCAGCAGACAGTATCACACAGGAGAGGATTAGATACACAGCTCAGCAGACAGTATCACACAGGAGAGGATTAGATACACAGCTCAGCAGACAGTATCACACAGGAGAGGATTAGATACACAGCTCAGCAGACAGTATCACACAGGAGGGGATTAGAGACATAGCTCAGCAGACAGTATCACACAGGAGAGGATTAGATACACAGTTCATCAGACAGTATCACACAGGAGAGGATTAGATACACAGCTCAGCAGACAGTATTACACAGGAGAGGATTAGATACACAGCTCAGCAGACAGTATCACACAGGAGGATTAGATACACAGCTCAGCAGACAGTATCACACAGCATAGGATTAGATACACAGCTCAGCAGACAGTATCACACGGGTGGATTAGATACACAGCTCAGCAGACAGTATCGCACAGGGCGGGATTAGATACACGGCTCAGCAGACAGTATCACACAGGATAGGATTACATACACAGTTCATCAGACAGTATCACACAGGAGAGGATTAGATACACAGCTCAGCAGACAGTATCACACAGGAGAGGATTAGATACACAGCTCATCAGACAGTATCACACAGAGGATTACATACACAGCTCAGCAGATAGTATCACACAGGAAAGGATTAGATACACAGCTCAGCAGAGAGTATCGCACAGGAGAGGATTAGATACACAGCTCAGCAGCCGGTATCACACAGGAGAGGATTAGATACACTGCTCAGCAGACGGTATCACACAGGAGAGGATTAGATACACGGTTGAGCAGACAGTATCACACAGGGTAGGATTAGAGATACAGCTCAGCAGACAGTATCACACAGCATAGGATTAGATACACAGCTCAGCAGACAGTATCACACAGCATAGGATTAGATACACAGCACAGCAGTCAGTATCACACAGGAGAGGATTTGATACACAGCTCAGCAGACAGTATCACACAGGAAAGGATTAGATACACAGCTCAGCAAACAGTATCACACAGGAGAGGATTAGATACATAGCTCAGCAGACAGTATCACACAGGAGAGGATTAGATACACGGCTCAGCAGACGGTATCACACAGGAGAGGATTAGATACACAGCTCAGCAGACAGTATCACACAGGAAAGGATTAGATACACAGCTCAGCAGATGGTATCACACAGGATAGGATTAGATACACAACTCAGCTGACAGTATCACACAGCACAGGATTAGATACAAAGCTCAGCAGATAGTATCACACAGGAGTGGATTAGATACACGGCTCAGCAGACAGTATCGCACAGGGCGGGATTAGATACACGGCTCAGCAGACAGTATCACACAGGATAGGATTAGATACACAGTTCATCAGACAGTATCACACAGGAGTGGATTAGATACACGGCTCAGCAGACAGTATCGCAGAGGGCGGGATTAGATACACAGCTCAGCAGACAGTATCACACAGGAGTGGATTAGATCCACGGCTCAGCAGACAGTATCGCACAGGGCGGGATTAGATACACGGCTCAGCAGACAGTATCACACAGGATAGGATTAGATACACTGCTCAGCAGATAGTATCACACAGGATAGGATTAGATGCACAGCTCAGCAGACAGTATCACACAGGAGAGGATTAGATACACAGCTCAGCAGACAATATCGCTCAGGAGAGGATTAGATACATAGCTCAGCGGACTGTATCACACAGGACAGGATTAGATACACAGCTCAGCAGACAGTATCACACAGGAGAGGATTAGATACACGGCTCAGCAGACATTATCACACAGGAGAGGATTAGATACACAGCTCAGCAGATAGTATCATACAAGATAGGATTAGATACACTGCTCAGCAGATAGTATCACACAGTAGAGGCTTAGATACACGGCTCAGCAGACAGTATCACACAGGAGAGGATTAGATACACTGCTCAGCAGATAGTATCACACAGGAGAGGATTAGATACACAGCTCAGCAGACAGTATCACAAAGGATAGGATTAGATACACAGCTCAGCAGCTGGTATTACACAGGACAGGTTTAGATACACTGCTCAGCAGATGGTATCACACAGGATATGATTAGATACAGGGCTCAGCAGACAGTATCACACAGGAGAGGATTAGTTACACGGCTCAGCAGATGGTATCACACAGGATAGGATTAGATACACAGCTCAGCAGACAGTATCACACAGGGCAGGATTAGATACACGGTTCAGCAGACAGTATCACACAGGGTAGGATTAGATACACGGCTCAGCAGACAGTATCACACAGGAGAGGATTTGATACACAGCTCAGCAGACAGTATCACACAGGAGAGGATTAGATACACAGCTCAGCAGATGGTATCACACAGGATAGAATTAGATACACTGCTCAGCAGACAGTATCACACAGGGCAGGATTAGATGCACGGTTCAGCAGACAGTATCACACAGGGTAGGATTAGATACACGGCTCAGCAGACAGTATCACACAGGAGAGGATTAGATACACGGCTCAGCAGACATTATCACACAGGAGATGATTAGATACACAGCATAGGATTAGATACACAGCTCAGCAGACAGTATCACACAGCATAGGATTAGATACACTTCTCAGCAGACAGAATCACACAGGAGGGGATTAGATACACGGCTCAGCAGACAGAGTCACACAGGAGAGGATTAGATACACAGCTCATCAGACAGTATCACACAGGAGAGGATTAGATACACAGCTCAGCAGACAGTATCACACAGGAGACGATTAGATACACAGCTCAGCAGACAGTATCACACAGGAGAGGATTAGATACACAGCTCAGCAGACAGTATCACACAGGAGGGGATTAGAGACATAGCTCAGCAGACAGTATCACACAGGAGAGGATTAGATACACAGTTCATCAGACAGTATCACACAGGAGAGGATTAGATACACAGCTCAGCAGACAGTATTACACAGGAGAGGATTAGATACACAGCTCAGCAGACAGTATCACACAGGAGGATTAGATACACAGCTCAGCAGACAGTATCACACAGCATAGGATTAGATACACAGCTCAGCAGACTGTATCACACGGGTGGATTAGATACACAGCTCAGCAGACAGTATCGCACAGGGCGGGATTAGATACACGGCTCAGCAGACAGTATCACACAGGATAGGATTAGATACACAGTTCATCAGACAGTATCACACAGGAGAGGATTAGATACACAGCTCAGCAGACAGTATCACACAGGAGAGGATTAGATACACAGCTCATCAGACAGTATCACACAGAGGATTACATACACAGCTCAGCAGATAGTATCACACAGGAAAGGATTAGATACACAGCTCAGCAGAGAGTATCGCACAGGAGAGGATTAGATACACAGCTCAGCAGCCGGTATCACACAGGAGAGGATTAGATACACTGCTCAGCAGACGGTATCACACAGGAGAGGATTAGATACACGGTTGAGCAGACAGTATCACACAGGGTAGGATTAGAGATACAGCTCAGCAGACAGTATCACACAGCATAGGATTAGATACACAGCTCAGCAGACAGTATCACACAGCATAGGATTAGATACACAGCACAGCAGTCAGTATCACACAGGAGAGGATTTGATACACAGCTCAGCAGACAGTATCACACAGGAAAGGATTAGATACACAGCTCAGCAAACAGTATCACACAGGAGAGGATTAGATACATAGCTCAGCAGACAGTATCACACAGGAGAGGATTAGATACACGGCTCAGCAGACGGTATCACACAGGAGAGGATTAGATACACAGCTCAGCAGACAGTATCACACAGGAAAGGATTAGATACACAGCTCAGCAGATGGTATCACACAGGATAGGATTAGATACACAACTCAGCTGACAGTATCACACAGCACAGGATTAGATACAAAGCTCAGCAGATAGTATCACACAGGAGTGGATTAGATACACGGCTCAGCAGACAGTATCGCACAGGGCGGGATTAGATACACGGCTCAGCAGACAGTATCACACAGGATAGGATTAGATACACAGTTCATCAGACAGTATCACACAGGAGTGGATTAGATACACGGCTCAGCAGACAGTATCGCAGAGGGCGGGATTAGATACACAGCTCAGCAGACAGTATCACACAGGAGTGGATTAGATCCACGGCTCAGCAGACAGTATCGCACAGGGCGGGATTAGATACACAGCTCAGCAGACAGTATCACACAGGATAGGATTAGATACACTGCTCAGCAGATAGTATCACACAGGATAGGATTAGATGCACAGCTCAGCAGACAGTATCACACAGGAGAGGATTAGATACACAGCTCAGCAGACAATATCGCTCAGGAGAGGATTAGATACATAGCTCAGCGGACTGTATCACACAGGACAGGATTAGATACACAGTTCAGCAGACAGTATCACACAGGAGAGGATTAGATACACGGCTCAGCAGACATTATCACACAGGAGAGGATTAGATACACAGCTCAGCAGATGGTATCACACAAGATAGGATTAGATACACTGCTCAGCAGATAGTATCACACAGTAGAGGCTTAGATACACGGCTCAGCAGACAGTATCACACAGGAGAGGATTAGATACACTGCTCAGCAGATAGTATCACACAGGAGAGGATTAGATACACAGCTCAGCAGACAGTATCACAAAGGATAGGATTAGATACACAGCTCAGCAGCTGGTATTACACAGGACAGGTTTAGATACACTGCTCAGCAGATGGTATCACACAGGATATGATTAGATACAGGGCTCAGCAGACAGTATCACACAGGAGAGGATTAGTTACACGGCTCAGCAGATGGTATCACACAGGATAGGATTAGATACACAGCTCAGCAGACAGTATCACACAGGGCAGGATTAGATACACGGTTCAGCAGACAGTATCACACAGGGTAGGATTAGATACACGGCTCAGCAGACAGTATCACACAGGAGAGGATTTGATACACAGCTCAGCAGACAGTATCACACAGGAGAGGATTAGATACACAGCTCAGCAGATGGTATCACACAGGATAGAATTAGATACACTGCTCAGCAGACAGTATCACACAGGGCAGGATTAGATGCACGGTTCAGCAGACAGTATCACACAGGGTAGGATTAGATACACGGCTCAGCAGACAGTATCACACAGGAGAGGATTAGATACACAGCTCAGCAGACAGTATCACACAGGAGAGGATTAGATACACGGCTCAGCAGACAGTATCACACAGGAGAGGATTAGATACACGGCTCAGCAGATAGTATCGCACAGGAGAGGATTAGATACATAGCTCATCAGACAGTATCACACAGGACAGGATTAGATACACAGCTCAGCAGACAGTATCACACAGGAGAGGATTAGATACATAGCTCATCAGACAGTAGCACACAGGACAGGATTAGATACACGGCTCAGCAGACAGTATCACACAGGAGAGGATTAGATACACAGCTCAGCTGACAGTATCACACAGGAGAGGATTAGATACACAGCTCAGCAGACAGTATCGCACAGGAGAGGATTAGATACATAGCTCATCAGACAGTATCACACAGGACAGGATTAGATACACAGCTCAGCAGACAGTATCACACAGGAGAGGATTAGATACACAGCTCAGCTGACAGTATTACACAGGAGAGGATTAGATACACAGCTCAGTAGACAGTATCGCACAGGAGAGGATTAGATACACAGCTCAGCAGCCGGTATCACACAGGAGAGGATTAGATACACTGCTCAGCAGACGGTATCACACAGGGTAGGATTAGATACACGGCTCAGCAGACAGTATCACACAGGAGAGGATTAGATACACAGCTCAGCAGACAGTATCACACAGGAGAGGATTAGATACACAGCTCAGCTGACAGTATCACACAGGAGAGGATTAGATACACGGCTCAGCAGACAGTATCGCACAGGGCGGGATTAGATACACGGCTCAGCAGACAGTATCACACAGGATAGGATTAGATACACAGTTCATCAGACAGTATCACACAGGAGTGGATTAGATACACGGCTCAGCAGACAGTATCGCACAGGGCGGGATTAGATACACAGTTCAGCAGACAGTATCACACAGGAGTGGATTAGATCCACGGCTCAGCAGACAGTATCACACAGGGCGGGATTAGATACGCAGCTCAGCAGACAGTATCTCACAGGAGAGGATTAGATACATGGCTCAGCAGACAGTATCACACAGGAGGGGATTAGATACACAGCTGAGGAGACAGTATCACACAGGAGAGGATTAGATACACTGCTCAGCATACAGTATCACACAGCATAGGATTAGATACACAGCTCAGCAGGCAGTATCACACAGTATAAGATTAGATACACAGCTCAGCAGACAGTATCACACAGCATAGGATTAGATACACGGCTCAGCAGACAGTATCACACAGGACAGGATTAGATACACAGCTCAGCAGACAGTATCACACAGGAGAGGATTAGATACACAGCTCAGCAGACAGTATCACACAGCGTAGGATTAGATACACAGCTCAGCAGACAGTATCACACAGGAGAGGATTAGATACACAGATCAGCAGACAGTATCACACAGCATAGGATTAGATACACAGCTCAGCAGACAGTATCACAGAGGAGTGGATTAGATACACGGCTCAGCAGACAGTATCGCACAGGGCGGGATTAGATACACGGTTCATCAGACAGTATCACACAGGAGAGTATTAGATACACTGCTCAGCAGACAGTATCACACAGGAGAGTATTAGATACACAGCTCAGCAGACGGTATCACACAGGGAGAATTAGATACACAGCTCAGCAGACAGTATCACACAGGATTAGATACATAGCTCAGCAGACAGTATCACACAGGAGAGGATTAGATACACAGCTCAGCAGACAGTATCACACAGGAGAGGATGAGATACACATCATAGGTTTAGATACACAGCTCAGCAGGCAGTATCACACAGCATAGGATTAGATACACGGCTCAACAGACAGTATCACACAGGAGGGGATTAGATACACAGCTCAGCAGAGAGTATCACACAGGAGGGGATTAGATACACAGTTCATCAGACAGTATCACACAGGAGAGGATTAGATACGCAGCTCAGCAGACAGTATCTCACAGGAGAGGATTAGATACATGGCTCAGCAGACAGTATCACACAGCATAGGATTAGATACACGGCTCAGCAGACAGTATCACACAGGAGGGGATTAGATACACAGCTGAGGAGACAGTATCACACAGCATAGGATTAGATACACAGCTCAGCAGGCAGTATCACACAGCATAGGATTAGATACACAGCTCAGCAGACAGTATCACACAGCATAGGATTAGATACACAGCTCAGCAGACAGTATCGCACAGCATAGGATTAGATACACGGCTCAGCAGACAGTATCACACAGGACAGGATTAGATACACAGCTCAGCAGACAGTATCACACAGGAGAGGATTAGATACACAGCTCAGCAGACAGTATCACACAGCATAGGATTAGATACCCGGCTCAGCATACAGTATCACACAGGACAGGATTAGATACACAGCTCAGCAGACAGTATCACACAGGAGAGGATTAGATACACAGCTCAGCAGACAGTATCATACAGCGTAGGATTAGATACACAGCTCAGCAGACAGTATCACACAGGAGTGGATTAGATACACGGCTGAGCAGACAGTATCACACAGGATAGTATTAGATACACTGCTCAGCAGACAGTATCACACAGGAGAGTATTAGATACACAGCTCAGCAGACAGTATCACACAGGAGAGAATTAGATACACAGCTCAGCAGACGGTATCACACAGGAGAGGATTAGATACACGGCTCAGCAGACAGTATCACAGGAGGGGATTAGATACACGGCTCAGTAGACAGTATCACACAGGAGAGGATTAGATACACATCATAGGATTAGATACACAGCTCAGCAGACAGTATCACACAGGAGGGGATTAGATACACAGCTCAGCAGACAGTATCACGCAGGATAAGATTAGATACACTGCTCAGCAGACAGTATCACACAGGAGAGGATTAGATACACGGCTCAACACACAGTATTACACAGAGGATTAGATACACGGCTCAGCAGACAGTATCACACAGGAGAGGATTAGATACACAGATCAGCTGACAGTATCACACAGCATAGGATTAGATACACAGCTCAGCAGACAGTATCACACAGGAGTGGATTAGATACACGGCTCAGCAGACAGTATCGCACAGGGCGGGATTAGATACACGGCTCAGCAGACAGTATCACACAGGATAGGATTAGATACACAGTTCATCAGACAGTATCACACAGGAGAGTATTAGATACACTGCTCAGCAGACAGTATCACACAGGAGAGTATTAGATACACAGCTCAGCAGACGGTATCACACAGGATTAGATACATAGCTCAGCAGACAGTATCACACAGGAGAGGATTAGATACACAGCTCAGCAGACAGTATCACACAGGAGAGGATGAGATACACAGCATAGGTTTAGATACACAGCTCAGCAGGCAGTATCACACAGCATAGGATTAGATACACGGCTCAACAGACAGTATCACACAGGAGGGGATTAGATACACAGCTCAGCAGAGAGTATCACACAGGAGGGGATTAGATACACAGTTCATCAGACAGTATCACACAGGAGAGGATTAGATACGCAGCTCAGCAGACAGTATCTCACAGGAGAGGATTAGATACATGGCTCAGCAGACAGTATCACACAGCATAGGATTAGATACACGGCTCAGCAGACAGTATCACACAGGAGGGGATTAGATACACAGCTGAGGAGACAGTATCACACAGCATAGGATTAGATACACAGCTCAGCAGGCAGTATCACACAGCATAGGATTAGATACACAGCTCAGCAGACAGTATCACACAGCATAGGATTAGATACACAGCTCAGCAGACAGTATCGCACAGCATAGGATTAGATACACGGCTCAGCAGACAGTATCACACAGGACAGGATTAGATACACAGCTCAGCAGACAGTATCACACAGGAGAGGATTAGATACACAGCTCAGCAGACAGTATCACACAGCATAGGATTAGATACACGGCTCAGCATACAGTATCACACAGGACAGGATTAGATACACAGCTCAGCAGACAGTATCACACAGGAGAGGATTAGATACATAGCTCAGCAGACAGTATCACACAGCATAGGATTAGATACACAGCTCAGCAGACAGTATCGCACAGCATAGGATTAGATACACGGCTCAGCAGACAGTATCACACAGGACAGGATTAGATACACAGCTCAGCAGACAGTATCACACAGGAGAGGATTAGATACACAGCTCAGCAGACAGTATCACACAGCATAGGATTAGATACATAGCTCAGCAGACAGTATCACACAGCATAGGATTAGATACACAGCTCAGCAGACAGTATCGCACAGCATAGGATTAGATACACGGCTCAGCAGACAGTATCACACAGGACAGGATTAGATACACAGCTGAGCAGACAGTATCACACAGGAGAGGATTAGATACACAGCTCAGCAGACAGTATCACACAGCATAGGATTAGATACACGGCTCAGCATACAGTATCACACAGGACAGGATTAGATACACAGCTCAGCAGACAGTATCACACAGGAGAGGATTAGATACACAGCTCAGCAGACAGTATCATACAGCGTAGGATTAGATACACAGCTCAGCAGACAGTATCACACAGGAGTGGATTAGATACACGGCTGAGCAGACAGTATCACACAGGATAGTATTAGATTCACTGCTCAGCAGACAGTATCACACAGGAGAGTATTAGATACACAGCTCAGCAGACAGTATCACACAGGAGAGAATTAGATACACAGCTCAGCAGACGGTATCACACAGGAGAGGATTAGATACACGGCTCAGCAGACAGTATCACAGGAGGGGATTAGATACACGGCTCAGTAGACAGTATCACACAGGAGAGGATTAGATACACATCATAGGATTAGATACACAGCTCAGCAGACAGTATCACACAGGAGGGGATTAGATACACAGCTCAGCAGACAGTATCACACAGGATAAGATTAGATACACTGCTCAGCAGACAGTATCACACAGGAGAGGATTAGATACACGGCTCAACACACAGTATTACACAGAGGATTAGATACACGGCTCAGCAGACAGTATCACACAGGAGAGGATTAGATACACAGATCAGCTGACAGTATCACACAGCATAGGATTAGATACACAGCTCAGCAGACAGTATCACACAGGAGTGGATTAGATACACGGCTCAGCAGACAGTATCGCACAGGGCGGGATTAGATACACGGCTCAGCAGACAGTATCACACAGGATAGGATTAGATACACAGTTCATCAGACAGTATCACACAGGAGACGATTAGATACACAGCTCAGCAGACAGTATAACACATTAGAGGATTAGATACACAGCTCAGCAGACAGTATCACACAGGAGAGGATTAGATACACAGCTCAGCAGACAGTATCACACAGGATAGGATTAGAAACACAGCTCAGCAGACAGTATCACACAGGAGTGGATTAGATACACAGCTCAGCAGACAGTATCACACAGCATAGGATTAGAAACACAGCTCAGCAGACAGTATCACACAGGAGTGGATTAGATACACAGCTCAGCAGACAGTATCGCACAGGGCGGGATTAGATACACAGTTCACCATCACTGCGTCATAATAGCACTGCAGTATGTGGTAAGGGACTACAACTCCCAGCAAGTGACAGTGCAGGCACCGATCATGTAACTAAACCATCACTACGTCATAATAGCACTGCAGTATGTGGTGAGGGAGTACAACTCCCAGCAAGTGACAGCGCAGGCACCGATCATGTAACTAAACCATCACTGCGTCATAATAGCACTGCAGTATGTGGTGAGGGACTACAGCTCCCAGCAAGTTTATTTCTTTTTATTTTACACGCTGCTGTTTTCCACAGTGAATTACCAGAAAGATCTGCACCAAAATCATGGAGTGCAAATTTGCTGTTGTGGATTTTCTTGCGGATTTTTGCTAATTTGCTCTGATTTTCTATGGAAATCCTCCAGGAACAATCTGCCACATTTGAACAGATCTTCAGGCCTCATTCAGACATCTGTAGTTTTCTGGTACATTAAAAAAAAGGAAAAAAAACAAAACTGATTTTCATCAAAGGGATCGATCCGAATTGTATCAATGTTTGTTACTATATGCAAATAAAAAAAATATATATATATGGATATGTGAGCTGCCCCATAGATGATAAAGGTGCGTATTATGTCTGTCAATAACATGGATGTAAAAAAACAGACGTCTGAATGAGACGTTCACCCACAAGATCATCTAGCAATAGTGCAGCTCTGACCTGACACATCGCATTCACAGAAAGGCTCCTGATCAGCACATATGATGTCTGTGATCTATAAAGAGTCCTCCACATTGTACCCACTACATATACATTCACAATAAAGCTGCCCCCGTAACATCAACTGCCCCACACCTACCACATATAGCCAGGTCCCCGCTCCCCCACACACAGTATATAGCCAGGTCCCCGCTCCCCCACACACAGTATATAGCCAGGTCCCCGCTCCCCCACACAAAGTATATAGCCAGGTCCCCGCTCCCCCACACAAAGTATATAGCCAGGTCCCCGCTCCCCCACACAAAGTATATAGCCAAGGTCCCCGCTCCCCCACACACAGTATATAGCCAGGTCCCCGCTCCCCCACACAAAGTATATAGCCAGGCCCCCGCTCCCCAACACAAAGTATATAGCCAGGTCCCCGCTCCCCCACACAAAGTATATAGCCAGGTCCCCACTCCCCCACACAAAGTATATAGCCAGGTCCCCGCTCCCCCACACACAGTATATAGCCAAGATCCCCGCTCCCCCACACACAGTATATAGCCAAGATCCCCGCTCCCCCACACAAAGTATATAGCCAGGTTCCCGCTCCCCCACACACAGTATATAGCCAGGTCCCCGCTCCCCCACACACAGTATATAGCCAGGTCCCCGCTCCCCCACACACAGTATATAGCCAAGATCCCCGCTCCCCCACACAAAGTATATAGACAAGGTCCCCGCTCCCCCACACAAAGTATATAGCCAGGTCCCCGCTCCCCCACACAAAGTATATAGACAAGGTCCCCGCTCCCCCACACACAGTATATAGCCAAGCTCCCCGCTCCCCCACACAAAGTATATAGCCAAGCTCCCCTCCTCCATGTATAGCATATTTATCCAGGTCCCCGCTCCCCCACACAAAGTATATAGCCAGGTCCCCGCTCCCCCACACAAAGTATATAGCCAAGCTCCCCGCTCCCCCACACAAAGTATATAGCCAGGTCCCCGCTCCCCCACACAAAGTATATAGCCAAGGTCCCCGCTCCCCCACACACAGTATATAGCCAGGTCCCCGCTCCCCCACACAAAGTATATAGCCAGGTCCCCGCTCCCCCACACAAAGTATATAGCCAGGTCCCCGCTCCCCCACACACAGTATATAGCCAAGATCCCCTCCTCCATGTATAGCATATTTATCCAGATCCCCGCTCCCCCACACAAAGTATATAGCCAAGGTCCCCTCCTCCATGTATAGCATATTTATCCAGGTCCCCGCTCCCCCACACAAAGTATATAGCCAAGGTCCCCTCCTCCATGTATAGCATATTTATCCAGGTCCCCGCTCCCCCACACAAAGTATATAGCCAGGTCCCCTCCTCCATGTATAGCATATTTATCCAGGTCCCCGCTCCCCCACACAAAGTATATAGCCAAGGTCCCCTCCTCCATGTATAGCATATTTATCCAGGTCCCCGCTCCCCCACACACAGTATATAGCCAAGATCCCCGCTCCCCCACACAAAGTATATAGCCAGGTCCCCGCTCCCCCACACAAAGTATATAGACAAGGTCCCCGCTCCCCCACACAAAGTATATAGACAAGGTCCCCGCTCCCCCACCCAAAGTATATAGACAAGGTCCCCGCTCCCCCACACAAAGTATATAGCCAGGTCCCCTCCTCCATGTATAGCATATTTATCCAGGTCCTCGCTCCCCCACACAAAGTATATAGCCAAGATCCCCTTCTCCATGTATAGCATATTTATCCAGGTCTCCCTCCCCCACATATAGCAAAAAGAACCAAGTCCAGCACCCCCTCCCCCACCACACAGCATACGGTATATAGACAAGTCCCCCCCACACAGCATACGGTATATAGACAAGACCCCCACACACAGCATACGGTATATAGACAAGTCCCCCACACACAGCATACGGTATATAGACAAGTCCCCCACACACAGCATACGGTATATAGACAAGTCCCCACACACAGCATACAGTATATAGACATGTCCCCCACACACAGCATACGGTATATAGACAAGTCCCCCACACACAGCATACAGTATATAGACAAGTCCCCACACACAGCATACAGTATATAGACAAGTCCCCCACACCCAGCATACGGTATATAGACAAGCCCGCCACACAGCATACGGTATATAGACAAGTCCCCCACACACAGCATACGGTATATAGACAAGTCCCCCCCACACAGCATACGGTATATAGACAAGTTCCCCCCACACAGCATACGGTATATAGACAAGTCCCCCCCCACACAGCATACAGTATATAGACAAGTCCACCCACACAGCATACAGTATATAGACAAGTCCCCCACACACAGCATACGGTATATAGACAAGTCCCCCCCACACAGCATACGGTATATAGACAAGTCCCCCCCACACAGCATACAGTATATAGACAAGTCCCCCCACACAGCATACAGTATATAGACAAGTCCCCCCACACAGCATACAGTATATAGACAAGTCCCCCACACACAGCATACAGTATATAGACAAGTCCCCCATACACAGCATACAGTATATAGACAAGTCCCCCATACACAGCATACGGTATATAGACAAGTCCCCCATACACAGCATACAGTATATAGACAAGTCCCCCATACACAGCATACGGTATATAGACAAGTCCCCCATACACAGCATACGGTATATAGACAAGTCCCCCACACACAGCATACAGTATATAGACAAGTCCCCCATACACAGCATACGGTATATAGACAAGTCCCCCACACACAGCATACGGTATATAGACAAGTCCCCCACACACAGCATACGGTATATAGACAAGTCCCCCACACACAGCATACA